>NC_080687.1:21510307-21842591 GCF_030445035.2 Dasypus novemcinctus | reverse complement strand
TACTGTGCTTCAGAGAGGGTGAGGATCTCTTTGTATGCTTCTGTTCCTCTCCTGTCCCTGGCCTAGCAATATTCTCTTAGGAGTAAGAGAATATGACAGAACAACTATTCTGCCATTACGTGTTATTGGAAGCTTCTTAGCTTAGTGGTAATGGTGGTGGATGTGGTTTCTGTTGCTCTGATTAAGGCTCATTCTTAGGCATGCACCATTTCTCTGGGTCTTGGAGTATGGGTTTCTCTGTTCTTCTGCTCCTCCCCTGGTGACAGTTGTAGGCTCAGAGTTTAATTCTTATAAATCAGCAGGTTTTGTTGGTTTTCTCCTTCCCTGTTCTTTGGCCCCAGCCACAATGAGTCTTCCCCCACTGCACTCACCCAGCAGCATTGCCTTTCTTCCCACTAACAATGACTTTTTTCTGTAATGGAGAGAGAGGGGAAGAATCCAGGTAGAGTTTCTTGCTACTCCAGTAGCTGCTGTCACCCTCCCCTAGGTCTCTGCCACTAGGGATACTTATTGGGCTCTTTTCTAACTATTTTCTGTGACCATTTGGTGGAGTTAGTGGAGAAAACATCTGTCAGTGCATGTAGACTCCCCTATTTTATATAGCCTCAGGGTATCCCAGTAGGCGTCTACCAACTTCTTAGCGATTCTAGCTAAACTCTTCTTGCTGGTTGTTTCTGGTTGTATCTGCTTGAAATGAGCACAAATCTATATCCCTTCTTTTCCTATTAAAGTTGGGACAGTTGTTAGTTCTGCAACCTCAGCTTTCTGACAGGTTAGAACTAAGTTGTGAATTTGAAATTAGGAACAACACTCCTTCCAAACCTCTACACCAGGGCATAAGCTGGAAACCTCTAGAATTCTCATTTTAACAAGCTCCCCAAGAGGTTTGATGCACACTGAAGTCAGAGATGTCTCTAATCCCAGTGGTTCTCAGTCTTGGCTCAGTGTTAGAATCATCAATAGTGACTATATCTGAATTTATCAGATTGGGACCCAGGGTTCAGAATTTCTTAAAGCTCCCAGGTGGTTTTAATATGCAGCCAAGGTTGCAAACTGGTGATCTAATTCCTTGAGAATCTGTTGCTTAAATTGAGACAACCAGTCTATATACTGTTAAACAAGTCTTTCTCTTCAAAAGAACCTCTCCTGAACTGATGTTAGCTAATTTCATTTACATTTATGTTTCTCTAAAGGGACAAGCATAAAAACTTGATACCTGATATTATTGCTTTTTATAGAAACAAATAAAATCAATCTCATGTAGTCTTCTCAATTTGGTGATTATATGTACAGATATAGATGTGTGTGTATATATATACATATGTAGAGAGAGAGATCTACAAAATCTTTTTATCTATCATCTATCCATCCATTCATCCATCTATTTATTTTCAAATCTCCCAGTCTCCCATTACAACTTTATCTTTCCATGCAGTTACTATTTGGCGTTGTACTCTGTCACTATCAGAAAAGCATTGTGTTTTGGCGCTTGGTTTTCTCATTCCTTTCTTAAGAGCCATTTGCTTTAATTTCATTATCTATAATACCAGCACCACCACCACCATCCCCAGACATCGATTCATTGGAACTGCACCTAACTTTTGCCTCTGAAAGAAATGTATTCCATTAAACATTTTCAAGTTTCAGACAATGTCAGCCTAATATTTACTCTCTCTTTCAGCTCTGATGTGCAATCTGTTCTAAGTGTTTGGATATTGTAAATGCCTGTTAGCAGTTGTTTTCTAAGCTTTTCTTGTTTTGCTTCTCTGTGCTGGTCTGATCAGGAGCAAGGCCACCTCATGTTTCCTCCACATTGTGTTTGTATAGTCTCACACCCTCTGAAGGAATATATGAAACCTCATTATGTGCTAGAACAGTGCTTCTCAAACTTTTGCGTGTATCTGATTCACCCAGGGATCTTTTAAATTGCAAATCCAGTTCAGGAGATCTAGAGTGGAGCCTGAGATACTGCATTTCTTACAAGTTCCAGGTGATACCAGTGTTACTGGTCCCTCTACTACACTTTGAACAATGAAATGCCAGAGGAGCTACATAAAATGTATAAAAATGTATTTACTATTTTCTAGAATTTTTATCTGAATTTTCCAACAAAACAATAATTCTAGCCCAGGTTATAACATTCAAATTATTATCATGTAATACTTTCCCCTACCCTTAACATAAAGATTTTTCTGCAAGTTCTCTAAGTCCACCAGGCTTAGAACAGGGCTTACAGTAGTGAATATGTATGGATATTAAGACATTATGCTATGAGGAGGGCATTCAAAGACTATTCCAATGTGGTCCCTTATCCTAAAAACTTGTGATCTAATGGGATACACAAATACCAGTCCTATGTGACCAATGAGCTGTGACAAAGTTATAAATGAGGTGGGATATGAGTCAGAGGATGGAGTGCACCATCATCCAGAAAACTTGGAAAGATCATACAAGGCCATGGCAGTTGAGGTATCTCATCCCTTTTGTGAGGAAGGCTGTCTTTATTAGGAAAGGGTATTAAATTCTAATAATTTTGGAAAGGGAAAAGAATATCACCTCTTGAGATTGTTAGAACATTCTTCTTCTCCTACTTGTGTGCTATGTTACGCTGATAAAAATCATTATATTGAGTCATTTTTATACTAGGATTAACCCTACTTGACTGTGGTAGATTATTCTTTTACCACATTGTTGTTCTATTCAATGTTATTTTATGATTGTTGTATCTATGTTCATAAAGCAGTTTATCTTATAGTGGTTTTTTGTTGTTATATTTCTATTAGTTTTTTTTTAGATTTATTTATTTCTCTTCCCTCCCCGCCCCCCATTGTCTGTTCTCTGTGTCCATTTTGCTGCATGTTCTTCTTTTGTCTGCTTCTATTGTAGTCAGTGGCATGGGAATCTGTGTCTCTTTTTGTTGCATCATCTTGCTGTGTCAGTTCTCCATGTGTGTGGTGCCATTCCTGGGCAGGTTGCACTTTCTTTCATGCCAGACGGCTCTCCTTATGGGGCACACTCCTTGTGTGTGGGGATCCCCCCTGGGGGAGGGCACCCCTGCGTGGCACTCCTTGCGTGCATCAGCACTGCACATGTGCCATCTCCACATGGGTCAAGGAGACCCAGGGTTTGAACTGCAGACCTCCCATGTGGTAGACAGACGTCCTAACCACTGGGCCAAGTCTGCTTCCCTCTATTAGATTTTGATGCCAGGATAATGATTAATTAATAGCTTGATTGGGTACTTTTCCATCTAAATACATTAAATCCTGAAATCTCTTTTCTCTTACCACAAAATGTATAGGCCTTTATGCCTTTGTGTGAACTAGAGCTGATTTGTTATTTCTTTCTACACATTGTACTATCTTTGTTCCATCCATTTCCCACAAGCAAATGAATGGTGGGTTACCTGGCTTTGAAAGAATGGTCTCAATAGAAAGTAAATCTGCTGCTGTTCTGTTATTGTTTTATTATTATAGTTACCTTTTACAGTATGTGGGTCAAGTACTGTATATGCGCCACTTTAAATAACATGGCATTTTCCCAGGTCCAGTTTACAATAAGAGCTATGAAAAATATCTGACAATGTCAAAACAGGTAGGCTGTACTTTCTGAAACACCACCAGTGTCAGTTCAGAAAGTCCTACTATGGGAGCTATGATGTGAAGAAGACAGATCCCTGGAGGTAGAAGTTTCAGGTGGGCTCACCTGCTGAAAGTGCTGCCCTGGTGCTTCCTTCCCCTGGTCACATTCCTCAGTAGTTTTCATAAACACAGTGCCTTACAGTTTAATTTGCCAAACACATTCACAAAGATAATCTCTTTGGGGTCTCGCTCCTCCCTTGTGGATGAGGCAGTCCCTATGTCCTCCATTTTATAGGCAGCGGACCCTCTTGTGTGCCCACTTGGTGGGCTCCTGTAGGAGAGAATCAAGCCCTCTTGGAAAGCATCGTTATCCAGACAGAACTGTCTGGAAATGAGATATCTATATCTTGCCTAACAGGGCTTTCTCCTGGGTGATTGTATTTCATTTCATGAAAAAGAGAAAGAAAGAAAATAGGATAAAGAAGATTCGCAGGTTGTTTTTCTCAGATTTTATTATGAGATATCCTAAGAGTTGTCTTAGGCACAGAATATTGCTTTGGGTATGGAAAATATATAAAAGTATGATAGAATCTTGGGGGAGAAGGAACCTTAAGAGGTCATCTGCAGATGTTATATCACTTAAATTACCACAGGTGAAAGAGAATCTCTTCTTATAAAAAAGATCTCTTCATATGCCATTTCAATTCTAAGCATTTCATTGGCAGCAGAATATTCTTCATCATTAACTTCAAACAGTCATTCTGTTCAAATGAACATTTTCAGGGTACATCACCATGTCAAAGCCCTGCCTCAGGTAAAGTGAGGAGCCAGAAATGAATAAAATTCACAATTTTCCTCGTGACTCACAGGGCAGTGGAAAATCAATCACACCCACAGTTTGCATTCATTTCATGTTACTCTAAACCCTCCCTCAAGGACATGGAGAAACCCTGGTACCCATTTCCCAGATAAGAGTATTTCCAAAATTTAAAGACCAAAAATCCCCTTTCTGCCTTCTCCTCAGATTATGTTATTCCATTTCTCTTCTCACTTCTTTCCAGGCATTATTTTCTAACTATTCACTATTCCTTTGAACCCTTCTATGGTATGAAAATTTTCTCCATATCCCTTTTGCTATAGATCTTGTAAATAAAAACTGTATTCTGGAGAGGCTTTATCAGTTTTAAAAATAATCTAATAAATGCATGTGTTGTACAGTTATTAAAATAGAATTACATCAGTCTTCTTTCCACTGCCCCTGGACTGACTCTTTTGCAGACACATTTTTTTTTTATCAACCTAATTCATTGCTTTGTTGAGAACTATTCCCTCCAATCCATTTATAAATTTACCTACCAGGTTCCCGCATGTGCGCCTTTGAGGTAGATAGAGTAAGCACCATTATATAGATGAGGAAACTGAAGCTCAGAGAAATTATTTTCCCAAATAAGCCAAATTCAGTCCCATGTCTTTGGACTCCAAATATATTACCACATTATAGGGTTAATATGAATATAACTCCAAGTCCAAAATGTGGTCAAAGTTATTGTATAACATCCTATGAAGTGAAATGAGACCTGAACCCACAGGGGAAGTCGAATTCAATACTTCATCTCTGGGACTTCTAAATGTGATACTTAGGTTTCTCCATTACTGGCTACTCTGATCGTTCTAAAGCTAATCTGATAGTTCTAAATATTGGAAGGAAATCCAGACAAGTAGATATTGATGTAAAGATTAAGTTAAATGTTATTATAACAGGCAGCCTATAGTTGACCTGTTTAATCTATCGTTATCTGTTAAATTGCTCAATGGTTAAAAGCAATTGCATTACAAATCTATAAAATTGGAGTTGCTCACTGGGTGATAATTGACCAGATTTATATTTCTATTCATGGTTTTTTTGAAAAAGAAAGTAAAAGTGGGTTGTGTCCAAGTATAGTATTTGATTATGTTAATAAATTTGATAATCAGGTTTGGATGTACAACAAAGTACTTCCCACAAATAGCATGGTAGCCCAGTTTCGTGGGTACTTATAACCATGTAAAACCACAGGCCATTGTCCCTAAATTACTGTGTTTATTGTACAAGGATTATTTTAACTCTACCCATTGGAATTATTTGTTCCAAAAGAAAGTTTTAAATGAAGAGTCATATAAGAAAAAAGAAATGCCTCCTTTACTTCTATTCCCTTCTAAATCAGAACCCTTGGTATCTAGGCAAAATCAGGCAAATGGCAGAAACTACTTTAAATGCACTGAGAAAAGTTCTTTCTAAACTTAGGCTATGACAGTTCACCAGTGTTTGTCCAGTTTCCTAGCAATAGTTACCCCAACTGTAGCCCCAACAGGCATGACCAGGCCCCTGGCAAGTGGAGCCCTGGTTTCCTGTTCCCTGCCAATTCCAGAATAGCTCATGACACTTTGGCATTTTTATAGGAGGGCTTTAACAAACCACTTACAGGGCAGAGGGACTGAAACTTGTGACTTGCTTGTGGTAGAAGATACCAGGCATGAGTTTTAAATTTAGACTCTACCACTCTTTCTTTCTTTCTTTCTTTCTTTCTTTCTTTCTTTCTTTCTTTCTTTCTTTCTTTCTTTCTTTCTTTCTTTCTTTCTTTCTTTCTTTCTTTCTTTCTTTCTTTCTTTCTTTCTTTCTTTCTTTCTTTCTCTCTTTCTCTCTTTCTCTCTTTCTCTCTTTCTCTCTTTCTCTCTTTCTCTCTTTCTCTCTTTCTCTCTTTCTCTCTTTCTTTCTCTCTTTCTCTCTCTCTTTCTCTCTTTCTCTCTCTCTTTCTCTCTCTCACACTCTTTCTCTCTCTCACACTCTTTCTTTCTCTCTCTCTCTCTTTCTTTTTCTTTTTTTCTTTCTCTTTCTTTCTTTCGCTTTCTCTTTTTCTACTTTCTTTTTTGAAATTCATTTGTCTATTTATTAGAGAAGTTGTGGTGTTACAGAAAAATCATGCAGAAAATAAAAAATTACATGCAGCTTTTCCTGTTAACATTTTTTATTAGTGTGGTACTTTTGTTACAGTTGTTGAAATATTGTTGTAATTATGCTATTAACTTTAGCCCACTTTACATTACAGTTCACTCTTTGTGTTGTACAGTTCAATGTTTGTTTGTTTTTGTGGTGAATTACATAAAACCTAAAATTTGCCTTTTTGTTTCTTTTAAAATTTACAATTCATTTGTGTCAATTACATTCACAAAGTTGTGCTTCCATTACCAACATCTATTGCCCAAACTGTTCTATCACCCCAAACAGAAACTTGGTACCAATTAAACATTTTTTCTTTTTTAAGATTTATTTTTTATTTATTTCTCTCCCCTTCCCTCCGTTCCCCCGCCCCCATTGTCTGCTCCTTTGCCCATTCAGTGCATGTTCTTCTGTGTCCACCTGCATTCTTGTCAGCAGCACCGGGAATCTGTGTCTCTTTTTGTTGCGTCATCTTTCTACATCAGCTCTCTGTGTGTGCGGCACCACTCCTGGGCAGACTGTGCTTTTTTCGCACAGGATGGCTCTCCTTGAGGGGCACATTCCTTGTGCGTGGGGTTCCCCTATGCAGGAGACACTCCTGCATGACACGGCACTCCTTGTGCGCATCAGCACTGTGCATGCACCAGCTTACCACATGGGCCAGGAGGCCCTGGGTTTGAACCCTGGACCTCCTATGTGGTAGGTAGAAGCTCTATCAGTTGAGTCAAATCTGCGTCCCTCAATGAAACACTAATACCCCATTCCTCCCCAAACCCCGCCCCTGGTAACCAGTATTCTAGTTTCTGACTTTATGAATTTGCATGTTCTGCTTGTTTCAAATAAGTAAGATAACACAAAATTTGTCCTCTTTGCCTGGCTTATCTCACTCAACATGATGTCTTCAAGGTTAATCCATGTTGTAGCACGCATCAGAACTTCATTCCTTTTTATGGCTAAATAATAATCCTCCGTATTTATATTGCTTGTTTTGTTAATCCGTTCTGCTGATGGATACTTGGGATGCTTCCACATTTAGGCAATTGAAAAGAACGTTGTTATGAACATCAGTGTGAGTCCCTGCCTTCAATTCTTTTGGGTGTATACCTAACAGTGGTATTGCCAGGTCATATGGTAATTCTATGCTTAGCTTTATGAGAAACCATGAAACTATTTTCCACAGTGGCTGCACCATTTTACATTCCAAGCAAAAATGAATGAGAGTTCCTATTTCTCCACAGCCTCTCCAACACTTTTTACTTTCTTTTTTTTTTTTAAATAGTAGCCATTCTAGTGTACGTGATATAACACAGTGAGGTTTTGATTTGCACTTCTCTGATGACTAATGACTTGAGCATCTTTTTATCTATTTATTGACCATTTGTATATCTTCTTTGGAGAAATGTTTATACAAGTATTTTTCCCATTTTTTAATTAGTTTGTTTGTCTTTTTGTTGTTGAATTGTAAGAGTTCTTTATACAGTCTAGATTTTAAAGGCTTGCCAAATATATGGTTTCCAAATATTTTCTCCCATTCTGAATGTTGTCTTGTTACTTTCTTGATAAAGTCTTTGATGTACAAAAGTTTTAAATGTCAATTAAGTCCTATTGATCTATTTTTTCTTTTGTTGTTTGTGCTTTTGGTATAAAAGCTAAGAAACTACAGCCAAACGCTAGATCCCATAGATGTTTCCCTGTATTTTCTTCTAAGAATTTTATAGTTTTATTTCTTATATTTAGGTCTTTGATCCATTTTGAGTTGATTTTTGTATATGGTCTGAGGTAGAGGTCCACCTTCATTCTTTTGCCTATGGCTATCCACTTCTCCCACCACCATTTGCTGAAAAGACCATTTTTTCCTCACTGAATGGATTTGGCATGTGTGATCAACCTGCCAAAGGTGTGAGGGTTTATTTCTGAACTTTTGATTCAAGTCCATTGATCTATATGTCTGTCTTTATGCCAGTACCATGTTATTTTGGTTACTCTAGCTTTGTAATGACTTTTAAAATCAGCAAATATGAGTCCTCCAACTTTGTTCTTTTTCAAGATGTTTTTTTCTATTTGAGTACCTTTTCCTTATCATATGAATTTGATGACTGACTTTACCATTACTACAAAGAAGTCTTGGAATTTTTATTGGAATTTCTATTGGTTCTGCATATTGCTTTAGACAGAATTTACAACTTAACAATATTTGGTTTTCCAATCCATAAAAATGGAATATCTTCTATTTATTTAGGTCATCTTTAATTTCTTTTGGCATTGCTATGTAGTTTTCCATGTACAGGTCCTTTACATCATTGGTTAAATTTAATCCTAGATATTTAATTATTTTAGTTCCTATTTTAAGTAGAAATTTTTTCTTGATTTCTATTCTGAAATGTATAGAAACATCACTGATTTTTGCATGTAGATGTTGTACCCAGCCACTTCACAGAATTGTTTGGTAGCTCTGGTACCTTTGTTGTGATTTTTCAGAATTCTGTGTGTATAGAATCATGTCATCTGCAAATAGGGAGTGTTTTCCTTCTTGTTTTCCTTCTTGGATATTTTTATTTTTCTTGCATAATTGCTTTCACTAGAACCTACAGCACAATGGTGAAAAACAATTTTAATATAGTGGGCACATTTGTCTTGTTCATGACCTTAGAGGGAAAACTTTCAGCCTTTCACCAGTGAGTATTGTGTTAGTATGGGGTATTTCATCTATGCCCTTTATCATGTTAAGGATGGTTCTGTCTATTCCTAATTTTCTAAGTGTTTTCATCAGGAAGGGGTACTAAATTTTGTTAAATGCTTTTTTTGCAGCAGTTGAGATGGTCATGTGTTTTTTATTCTTTCATTCTACTAATGTGGTATACTACATTAAGTGATTTTCTTATGTTGAATCACCATTACATGCCTGGGGTAAATCCTACTTGGTTATGTTGTATAATGTTTTTGGATGTGCTATTGATTAAGTTTGCTAGTATTTTGTTTAGGATTTTTGCATTTATATTTATAAGGTATTTTCCTGTAATTTTCTTGTGATATCTTTATCTGGCTTTGATGTTAGGGTGGTGCTAGCTTCAAAGAATGAGTTAGAAACCATTCCCTTCTCTTCAAGTTTTTGGAAGAGTTTTTGCAGTATTGTTATTAGTTCTTTGAATATTTGGTAGAATTCATCAGTGAAGCTGTCTGCTCATGGCCTCTTCTTTGTTGGGAGGTTTTTGAATACACTTTACATTTTATTTGTCTGTTGATATTTTCTATTTCTTCTTGAGTTATTATGGGTAGTTTCTATGCTACTAGGAATTTGTCCATTTCATCTAGGTTACGATTGTTCAATTATCCTCTTATAATCTTTTCTTTCTGTGAGGTTGGTAATAATGTACCTCTTTAATTCCTGATTTTAGTTATTTGCATCTTCTATCCTTTTTTCTTTGTCAGTCTAGCTAAAGACTAGAGTATCTTATGAAGAAGATCCTGTGGAGAAGTTCACTCACATATGACTGCTGTTAGCAACTCGAGATTCTTGGCTTCTCATCAAGCAGATCAAAGTCTGGACTGAGCTTAATGAAGAGCAGAGTAAGAGGGACCAGTAGGAATTCTGAAGTGATCAGGGTCAGGAAAGGAATCTACATGGTCGACAAGAAATAAAGGTGGAAATTGATCAAGGGATGCTCATTCTAAGGAGGGTAACTATGTAATTTATTGAACAAAGTAAGACACTTTTGATTATGAAATGCAATGCTATTAATAATTAAACTGGAAAACAGATATGATACAAGCCTGTCATAAGCAAGCTGATGTATGGTCACCCTAATTCTGGGTTTTCTAGACTATTCAAGATAAATGCCACAATCTAATGAGGGTCAGAGACCAGACAGTATACTCTGGCTTCCAAAAGCCAGAGAGAGGGTAGGAATCATCATGACCTGCTTTAGTTCTTGTCTACACTCAGGTATAACATCCTCAGATATTTCCATGAAGGACTTACTGCTGTACCTAGAGTTGGCAACCAGCTTGTTATTACCATAATCATGGGAGTGTAATTGGCTTTGGCTGACATCTATAAACCCAAACTCCCAATATATTCCAAAGTTGAGATCTCACTGGAGCAAAGTTAGCCAAGTTGCTTACTCCCCAGCAGAAATGAACATTTCAAGTGTCCATTATTCCCCTAGAACTGTGTGCAAAATTTTTTGTAGGTTAATATGTGCATTTTTCTAAGGAGAGGATCATTTATTTTCATCAGAACATTGAAATGTTGCATATCTTATCCCCAAACTTTTAGGATGAAGCTACAACTTTCTCGAGGGAAAAGATAATTTGTGAATAACCCAGTACTTTTGATTAATGTAGCTTTATAATACATTTTGAAATTGGGAGGTGTGAGTACTCCAAATTCATTCTTCTTTTTCGAGATGTTTTTGGCTATTTGGGGCCCCTTGCAATTCCATATGAATTTTGAATATAAACTTTACCATTTCTGAGAAAAAGAGATGTTGGATTTCTATAAGGATTGTGTTGAATCTGTAGATAGTCTGGGTGGTATTGACATCTTAACAATATTAGGTCTTTCAATCTTGAACATGGGATGCATTGACATCTATTTAGATCTCCTTTAATTTCTTTCAGTAAAAAGAAACCACATTTTGGTTCTTTTTCAAAGGACAAATTTTTGTGTCACTGATTCTCTCAATTTTTTTTTATTCTGTTTCACTTAATTCCTGTCTATTTGTTACTTCCTTCCTTCTGCTCACTTTGGGTCTTGTTTGCTCTTCTTTTTCTAGTTCCTCCAGGTTTGAGGTTAGGTCTATGACTTGAGCTTTCTTCTTTTTTAATGTAAGCATTTAGAGTGTAAATTTCCCGCTGAGCACTGCCTTCACTGTGTCCCATAAGTTTTGATATGTTGTGAGTTTTCATTTTCATTCAACTCTAGATAATTCTTAATATCCCTTGCGATATCTTCTTTGGATGATTGATTGAATGTGTTTAATTTTCTAATATTTGTGGATTTTCTAGTTCTCCATCTGTTTTTGATTTCTAGCTTCATTCCATTGTGATCAGAGAAGATGTAAAATTTCAAGCTTTTAAAAGTTTTGAGACTTGTTTGGTGATGTAATGTATGGTCTCTCCTGGAGAATGATCCATGTGCAATTGAGAAGAATGTATACTCTGGTGTTTTGGGGTTCAGTGTACTGTATATGTCTGTTGATTTAATCCATTTGTAGTATTCTTCAAGTTTTCCATTTTCATCTTCTGTCTAGGTATTCTATACATTGATGAAAGTAGTGTACTGCAGTTTGCAACTATTATGACACAGGTGTGCATTTGTCCTGATTTTGTCAACGTTTGCCTCATGTGTTTTGCGGACACTATGATTAGGTGCATAAATGATTATAATATTTTTCCTTCTTGGAGAATTGGCCCTTATGTTAATACATAGTGTCCTACCTTGTCTCTTGTAACAGTTTTTTACTTAAAGCTTATTTTGACTGATATTAATATAAACTCTTTGGTTACTAATTGCATGGAATGTTTTTTCTATCCTTTCACTTTCAACCTGTTTGTGTCTTTGGGTCTAAGGCAAGTCTCTTGGAAAGAAGATATAGTTGGATCATGCTTTTTATCCTGTCTGCCAATCTCTTTTTTGATTAGGGAGCCTAATCTATTTCTCAGTGTAAATACTGATAAACCAGGACTTACTTCTTTTGTATCTTATACATCTTATATCTTTTTTACCCTCTTTTCCTTTTTTGCAGGCTTCCTTTGTGTATAGTTGATCTTTTGTGATGTAACTGATTGATCCCTTTCTCATTTCTATTTTTGTATATATTTAAATACATTTTTCTGGTTAATCTTGTGTTAGTTTAAAAAATCCAAGTCTATAAATTACTAGTTCAGGAAGATACCAACTTAACTTCAATGGCCTACACAGGTTCTGTTCCTATATCTCTCCATTTTCCTTCTTTAAATTGTTTTGCCACACATTATCTCTATCTTTTGTGTGTCCGTAACCTAGGAATATGATTATTTCATAGTCAATTGTATTCTAAATCTTATAAGAAATAAAGAGTAGAGTTACATACTGAAGATGCCATACTATTGGGTTTTGCATTTACCCATGTAATTACATTTACTGGAGATCTTTACTTTTTCACACAGCTCTAAGCCACTATCTCCTGTCCTTTCCTTTCCACCTGAAGAACTCCCTTTAGCATTTCATGTAGGACCAGCCTCTTGATGATGAACTCTGCTTTTGTTTAGCCATGAATGTCTTAAACTCTTGTTATTTTTCTGAAGAACTGTTTTGCCAGATAAAGGATTTTCGACTGGCTATTTTTCTCTTTCAGTACCTTAAATATGTCATGGCACTGCCTTCTTGCCTCCATGGTTTCTGATGAGAAGTCAGCATTTAGTCTTATCAATCAGCCCTTATGTGTGACAAATCACTTTTCTCTTGCTTCTTTCAGAATTCTCTATTTTAGGTAGTCAATATTTTGATTAATATGTGTCTTGGAATAGCTTTATTAGGGTTTATCCTGTTTGGAGTCCATTACTGCTCTTGAATATGTATATTTGTATCTTTTATAAGATTTGGGTAATTTTTGACCATTATTACCTCAAATATTCTTTCTTCCCCTTTTCCCTTCTCTCTACTTCTGGGACTACCATAATGATCCTTTAGGCTCTGCTCGTGTTTTTCATTCTAGTCTCTAGTTTTTCATTCTAGTCTGCCCTTCCACCTATATGATTTCAATTGTCCTGTATTTTAGCTCAGTGATTATTGTGTTTTTCATCCCTATAAATTCTATGATCATTTTTAAACTTTCTAATACTTCTTTTTGTTCATACATTACCTTCTTTATATCTTTTAGTTCTATATCCATATTTAGTTCATTTCTATCCATATTTTACTTTAGACTCTTAAATTGATTTAGGTGATTTGACTGAGCATCTTTGTTTTAAATTTTAATTTGTCTACTTGACTGACATGCCTCTTCCTGTCTATGACTTGTGTTTGTTTGTTTGTTTGTTTATGTCTAGGCATTTGATTGTTTTGATGTGCTAACTCTGGAAGTCAGTTTCTCCTCCTTGCCTAGGATATTAGTGTAGATTGGTTATATATTAAGGCCATTCTTCAATGCCTGGTCCATTTTATACTGAACCTTTAGAGTAACCTGTGTTTAATTGTTTGGATTTTCTCAGGTCTTTCGCATCTGCCTCTTGCCCTGGACATGTGCAGTAACTTTGCAGATAACCCTATTATGTGCTACTATTTCCCTTCCAAGAGAGGATTTTCTTCCTTTGTTTCTCCCAATGTGTTCCTGGGCTATTTTCTTTGTTTTTATACAAATTTTACTCCCCAGCAGCTATGATTTGCTTAACTCATCTCCTGTGTTATAGGCTACCTTTTCACTCCAGCTTTCAGTCCTGGGCCCTCCCTGTCTTAGCAGCAATTCAGTTTCTCATTTTCATGTGTTTTTTTTTGCCTCTGGTAACTTCCACATAAGGGGATCCTGACCCAGATGGGGTAGTTGTTCAAAAACACCTGCTTTTTTTTCTTTCATTTAAATACATCATTAGCAACAGGGGTGGCTAATAGTTCACCTGTGGGTTTTTCTAGTTTCTGGGGGACTTCTTTATATATGCACACATGTCAACTGCTCATTCTACACCTTGGGTCTATGTAGTCCCCCATTTCTTGAATGTATGTGGAACTCTAAGTCACTGCCTTGGGTGGGTCTATAATCAGCAACCATGGCAGGAGGTAGCCAGGCCAGAATGCATCTGCTGTCTGTCCTTTAAATCGTGAGGCAATGAGCATGGGTGAGGGGTCCAGATTGCTACTCTCTTATCTCCTTGTTTTTCCCAGTGGTGGTTTGTCGTTTGTTTTTTTCAATTCCAGCATTCATGGAGTCTTACTCCAGTCCATATCATACTCCAGAGTCCCAAGCACAGCGAATCTGCCTTTATTTAGCTGTCCCTAAGGGCAGATATCCCTGGGGATGTTTTACACTGCTATTGTAATGACATCTCCAATGTACTTGCCTCTACCACTTCTTAGTAGTTCATTCTCGGACAAGTCTTTTAGTTCTTTCATCTTTGTATTTTCATCTGTGGAAAGGAGAAAGTAGTACCAACTGTGTGGGTTTATTGTGAAGATTCAAGAAAATTCCTGGAAAGGAATCGACTCTCAAAATGATTACATGAATGCCAGTAATAACTAATATTTATCATATATTTGCAATTTTCTTCCTTAGGCTTTGAATTTTGGAAGTCCAAGTTTCAGAGTACAGTTAAAGCATGAAATTAAACTGGATCATATGGAAGATCTGGGTTCAGTTCTTTGCCATTGACTCCTAGTGAGTCACTTTCACCTGTTCAGTTACTGCTGCCTGCAAATACAGCTATGAGACAGCTCTAAATAGGGAACATTTTGGTTTTTAACAGTTTATTGCATCTCTTGTTATATTTCTTTCTATTAGGATGACTATTACTTAGGGTCTTGGTCATTAAATATAGGAGTATTTGGAAATACTATATATATTTAGCCCAATCTGATCTTCAAATGCAATGGACAAGGATTCCTTCTTAAATGTAAAATACCTGCTCCTCTGGGAGCCTGCTGACAACTCTGCTCAAAGGTTTCTGGTCGCCCTGCCACTGATTGAGTTTCCTGTGAGATGATTTCGTGAGCATTTTAAGGAGGTTAAAAGAAATTAATTCATCAGCAGGTAATTACCATCCTGAACTTTTTCTCTGTCCGTTCAGATAGAATAAGAGCTGCACTAAAGACCATCTGAAGATTGGGTTGGTTTAAAACACTTGTGGTCACAGGTCTTTCTTCTCTGTTTTCAGAATTATCTATGAGAGAAAATAAGTGATAAATTACCTCAAAGCTTCCAGCATGAGATATTTCCTGTTATGCAGGGAGCACAGAACACAGAGCCTTTTTGGCAATTGATCTTCTGTCTCTCTCTATTTCTATGACTCCTATCACCATGGTATCTAAGTTTCCTGGCAGGCACAAGGCTAAAAACAGAACCCGGGGGTGGGGGGAGTGTGCCCTTCCTGACTTCAGCTCATCTGGAATCATGTTCTTTAGGGAACAAACTAAGAGCAAAATGAGCAGAAAATTGGCTCCCTCCTTTCCCTGGGATGCTCCACAGAAGGAAATGGCTTACAGACCTCAAGGGGTAGGGGTGGGTTGTGTACTCTTTGGCGTGGCTTTAAAAATGTGAGTGCAATTCCAGGCCATTGTAACTGCTGCCCACATGTCATTTAGGACCTGCTTAGAACTTGGGTATCTGGGATTCTCAGCATGGAGAGGGTGATACAGGGTAAGAGCATGTAGACTTAATGGAGAATGGAGAGCATGGTAGATATGGTGTCAATGCTTTGTTCAGTCTATGCCATTCTGTAAATATTTTAGGAGCTCATGTGCCAGAATAGCCCCATCTACTATGCAGTAAAGACACAAATGTAATTTGGGGATAGTTTGGAGAAGGCATCCCTGATTGCCTACTAAGTAGGTTGGATGTGATTCCTTAGGTAATACGGAGTCAAGGAAGATTTCAGATTTCATTCTGAGAAATCACCAATTAAAACTTTTTTTTTTAGTGTTTCATGTCATAGAATTTGAGAGCAGACCTTTTTCCTATAATACAAAGGTATTTCTAATAATAGCATCAGTCTTTAATTCATAATGTTATAAACAGAAATGCTATATGCACTAATTTAAATTCATAATCCTCTCATGTAAGAAGGTCTATCCCTGGGTAAAATTGTATTTACATCTTTCTTTATCATTTGCAAAGTATCTTCAGATACATGAGTTCAGTTGATTTTACAAAATGCTTGGAGGCTGACAGGGTGGGTATTTTTTAGCTTATCTACATAATTATCTGTATGTCTTCCTTGTTGAACGGTGAGCTCCTTGAGAGTAGGACCATAAATTAGGTTTTCATCCAATTATGGTGAAGGAATGGAACCTCATTTTAAAGTTGAATAAGCAAGTCTTGTCAAGGTTAAGAGCCTCGACCAAGGTCACAGGTCATATCCCTCTCTCCCACTCTGCAGGTTTCTTCCCTGGGGCACCCTGTTCTTACCACCTTGGATTTTATAACCATCCCTACCTGCCTATTCTACCCCTTCTGAGTTCTCCTTGGGAACAGTTTAATCAAATTCTTTACATGCTTTTAGAGGGATGTGTGATGGACTGTTTCACTAATGCTGTAAAGAACCGATGCTCCCATAATCTTTTCATACTACATTGAGGAGTCTATTAGCTGAAAAGGTCAAATTTCATCCAAAGTTCCAGGAGTTAGGGGCCTACCTTTTTATTTCTCAAGTGTTATTATGTGGCAGTTGATTGCATTCCTCCTTGTAAGATCACATCAGGTTAGGAATATATGAAAGGCCATACCTGTCTGGTCGAAATTTCTTAAGAGAGGGTTTTGTTGAATCTGGTTATAACAAACTTCTTAGTAGACTTTGAGATGGAAACTTGACCAGTCCAGGCAACTATGTGAAGTTAATTGACCATTACATTTAGTGGCCCAAACCAGACTGACCCTGAATGTGTTGACTGCTTGACTACATAGAAGAACATTTCAAAGAATGTAGTGCTGCAGAATCTTGGCTGAATTGGCCATATTAAATGGTAATCATCTAATGAACCAATTGGAGCTGAAATGGGGGACCTCTGGGATTGTTTGAAAAAATTCAGGGATATTGCCAATGAAAGCATAAGACAGATCCAGGAAGTTTCCTACAAATAATGGTAGAACTGGGTTGCCCTTATTTCTTCTTTAAATTTCTAATCTTTCATCAGTTTAAATATGTCATGTCTGATAGCTTTTCATAAAAACTTGGTTATTTTTCTGCTTTTGACTCTGGCTGTTAAAGTGCTCAACTATGATCACTTTCAGTTACATCGCTTGGAAAACCCTTATAATTAGATTTAAATCATAAAATATGCTAATACATGCAGATAGTAGCAGGATAAAGATTTCAAAGGCAACTTAATGTATTCTTCCCCTTGGCAGAAACAATAAAGAGCTGTGTAGATAATAGGTTATGTGCCGTTATAAGATCCAAGGAGGTTAAATAAGAGGAGCACAAGAATTCACCAGGGACTGTGCATAAGAATCAAAGGGCTAGGATCACTATTATATTTAACAAATAATTCTCTTTCAGTTTCTAAAAATGCTTTCTGTATTTGTTCTGTACGATATGCCCATGACCACTTTGTTCTGCAAAATCTTTCATCACTGTACACTTACTGAGTGCCTACTCTCTAGAGAACACACCATCACCTGTTAGGGGGGATTATGGGGGTCACCGGCATGACTTCTGCTCTGAGATAGCTACTTGTAGGGATGAGCCTGATGAGAGACAAACACTTGCCAACTTTTAGGTTAGAGGATCTCTCTATGTAACCTGACTTAATATTTAGGGAGGGAAGGCCCTGTGAGGGTGTGTAGAAGAATGTGAAGATACACAATTCACAAATCAGATAATGTGCATAGAGGGGAGAGGACATCAGCCCTGCTGGGAAACCAAATAGTTAAACATAGCCTCAACCAGCTGCAATCACACTGAGATATCCTGAGCAAAGCAAGGAAAGGTCGTCACAGTGGTTAGGAGCAGACAGCGCTTCTAGAGATGGCCCACCCTGGAAAGATTTTCTGCAAGAAAGCAAACAGGGAGTTCTAGAAAGCTGACTGGCCATGCTTTCTTTTCCATTTGCAAGACTCAAGACCTAGAACTCATGTGAAAAGGCAGTTTGGATTTGCTGGGCTGAAGCCAAGACTATGAATGCTTTTTATTGGCATTTTATGAGAAAGAGCTCATGGAAGTGGAAAGCAAGAATACTCAGGCAACATAGAGAGGGACACAGAGACTGGCCCAGGTTGAAATACCCAAGAACTGCTCAATTCAGGGGACAGCTCAAGATGGGTGAGCACTTGGTTGTTGGAGAAGCATGATGGAAGAAGGTACTTCTTCTGCCTTTAATTTAGCTTTCCTCTGAGGAAATGTATTCTGGGGTCACCCTTCCTGAGGAGGTTGGCATGTGAGAACAAGGGGAAAGGGTGTAAGTTATCTTTCCAGCCCAGTGATTGAATGCATATTTCATGCATGTTAACATGCATGAATAAATTGATCTAGGTCTAATACATATTAAAGCATGGTATTCATGAAAACCAAGTCAGAAACTTAAACAATAAATGAAAGAATAAGGCCTCCCCTGACCACCCATCCAGCATCCAGCCCATCTCCTCTGCATCCCACCTCTCTTAAATCCCACAACTTCTAACATACTGTATAATACATTTGTTCATTATTTTATTTTTTCCTTACTGTTTGTCCCTCCTCCAGCCCCCAATAGGAAACAAGGTCACCAGGGATGGATTTCTTGACTGTTTTGTACACTGATGGATCCCAAGTGCCTAGAATAGTACCTGCCACTGGAGTAAATAAATATTTGTTGAATAAATTAATGCATGGGGAGAGAGGGTAGATTCTGTTGCAGGCATAGGGTATTTAAGGTAAGGGCTACACAGCAAGGGAGAGATGTTGAAGACTGTTGTAGATTCATAAAAAATAGAATGTATGTGCTGCTCATGTCAAGTTGCATTTCAAAGTAAAAGGAACAAATGTAGGTTGTTTGATTTCCTGTTACTAAGTAAACATTTCCCAATGCATAGCTCTGTTTGGAGAGAAGCTAAGAAAGTTAGTAAGAACCATTAATGGCTACTAGAATCATTTAGGGCATCAACATTTTAAATAAGTAAATAGTATCTCAGGTCAACAAATCAGAGCATCCTAGGGTTTACCATTCAAAGCCCTTTTAAGATCAGATTATCTGGCTCCATATTGTTACAGAAGGAAAAGCTTCAGAAAGTCACTTGTACTGATACAGAGAGAAAGGACTTCAGTAATTTTTTTCTTGCTTTAAATAAAGAAATGATAATGCCTGTTTTGATGTGTTAATGTTCTAATTTCTTCTTAATGCAATTTTCTTCTCCCTTTGTATTAGTCAGCCAAAGGGGTGCTAATGCAAAGTACCAGAAATCTGTTGGCTTTATAAAGAGTATTTCTTTGGGGGTAAAAGCTTACAGTCACAAGGCCCTAAAGAGTCTAACTCAAGGTACCATAAGAGGAGGTACTTTCTTACCCAAAGTCATTTGCCACGTGTTATCGCAAGATAACAGACTATGTCTGTGAGGGTTCACCCTTCCTTCTTCCTCTTAAGGCTCTGTGGTCCCAGCTTCTTCTGATCTCAGCTGTAGGAAGGCATAAAGCTTCTCTCTCTCTCTCTCCGGGGCTCATTTCTTTCTGTGCTCAGCTGCTCTGCTCTCTTCACAAGGTCAGCTGTAGACTATCAGACTCATCTCTCTTCCTGGGGCTTCTGCCGTGTATAATGGAACCTTCTCTCTTTTCTCATATATCTGCTTCTCTGTGTATCTACTTCAGCGTGACAGTCTGTTTTATCAGTCCACCAAGGGGGTGGGAACTCAGTCATGCATGCCTAATGACGTGGTGGAATCACAGCCCTAATCTTGGTTTAATAAAGTAAAAGTGAAACCTCTGAATTTAATACAATCAAAGGGTATCATACCCAGAGGATCAAACTAGTTTACAAACATAACCAAATATCTTTTTTTGGAATTCAAAAATAATATCGAACTGCCAGACCCTCTATTCCTGTAATGAAAATGTAAAATTCTACCAGGTCTGCACTTACCAGATATGCAGTAATTATTGGGTGAGTGTATGCTTCCTAAGACAAGAATAAACTCTTAGCTATTTCTTGTGATACCTAATGTTCTATGAGCATTCAGATGAGTGAATGCAAAGGTATGTGGATAAATAAATATATTCTGTAATTTAAATAATTCTACTCTGGAATTTAAAACAAGTACTTGTATTATCTATAAGAATCATTCTTCACTCCAGCTTGTTATGTAGCTTTCCATTTTGCCTTTTGACCAATTCATATTCCAAAAAAACACTTTTTATAACATTTAAAACTGAAAAGGGCTAATTTTTCCATCATTACTGTTTAATTTGGTTTCTCTGTTGAGATTTAATTATCTGTTGTAAAAAGCATATGTGGAATTAATGTTGCCCAGCTCATTTTGGAATAAAATGATCAAATATTTGGTGGCAAGAAAGCCAAGTGATGATAGCCACACCCAAAACACAGCTTTTTGCTACTGCTTACATCACACTAAATGATATATAACAAATTAGAAAAAAATGATATATCAAAGCCAAGGTACCTAATGATGATCTTCTTTTATGACCTTGCTAAGCTTATATATCTTCCAGCAACGTTGCCTCAGGAACACACACACACAAGTTCTGACCTAGAGAATGCTGTCTTCCAACTTCCGCAGGCATCTGAAATCCAACTTAAATGTTGCTTTCCGCTGTACTCACTGTCTCCTGAGATCTACTCCTACACAATCAGGCTTTTCTAAACCCAATTGCACTTGTCTCCATTTTGAGGAAATATTTGAATTTCTCCCCAACCGTTTGGCACATCTCCTTTTAAATGATATTATTGAACATTGAGGTTCTACTTAATCTGAAAGTTTCATGGTTCATACAAAGTTTGATGCCTTTTTCAACAGCGAGGTAGGTTTAGAATACTGTTTAGTTTTATGCTTCCCTCTTCTTTGACATTGTTCTGTAAGTGCTGTCTCATTAAGAATAATGTTTCTTCTGTCATGGGTATTCTGCTAGAGTTGTTCCATCTCCAAATATGTTTTTTTTCCATATCCACATATCAATCAGCAGCTTGTTTTAAGCTAGAAAATGATAGTCAGGAGAATTGAAATTCACTAGAAGTTTTAACACCAAAATTTAACTATTCAGGGTTCAGAATAACTGCAAAATAAATAGTAGTATTCAAAATTGGGCCAAGTTGCAAAGGCAAGTTCCCAGAGTATTCTAGTGTAATCTCCTCTAAAGTTGCAGAAAATAGTAAGACAAAGTCAAGTTTTCTTGAGTGAGTTAAAAACCTGTTTTTCCTCACACAGGCCTTGATGGCCTTAATTTTAATTTTTAAGTTCATGTTAGCCATCTTATTGAATACTTTGATATAATGTTCCCTACAGTTTAATACATTTAATATAATGTATCCCTACAGTTTTTCCAAGGAAGGTGGAACTCTAAAAATGTTGTGGTGTCAGTGTATATGGAGACCAAGAAACAGAGTGTCTGGGTATTTGTGTATGTGGGAGCAAAAGGAAGGTCTGCAGGCAAGGTCCCAGGGAGGAATATTTCATCAGGTTATGATATTTTATAGGTATTGGACTAAATTGCTTTTAATTTTTGACATCTCTAGACAGCAAGGATTATGTAAATTTACCTATTACATACAAGGATCATACAATACAAGGTACAAAAGCTTGACTTCATGTCTGGGAACGTAGTGGGGTCATTGTAGTAGGACAGGGCAGGCTTAGGAGAGGAAGGGCATAGGAAAGTTAGCTCAGGGAGAGACCCAGCTGCAGGTCCTTAGAGTGAGGCAGTGGGCAGGCAGAACACAAGGTCCAAAGTGCCTGGCAAATCATATTAATAGATGATAGTCCCAGCAGGACACTGGTGTCAGTGAGTCAACATCACATTGCAGAGATTTTCCCAACAGTGAGTAGAGGATAGCTCTGGAGATTCTAAGAGCAGGCAATAATGGAAGGCACTCTAGTGACATAGTGAGGTCATGGCCATTGGGTTTATTTTGGGTACAAGTCTGTTTAAAGGAAATAGCTTTGTCCCAATCCTACCGAACTGGTAAGATCTAAGACTAAGGGCTTATGGATCCCAGAGCAAAAGTAGAAAAGGACTTCAGAAACAAAGTGCCAACATGGGACTGAAATTAGGTCCAGACTGGCAATAGTGTTGATAGTGCCAGATGCCTAGGTCCTCAGCAAGAACTGTTTATATCCCCTTGGCCCCAGGTTAGCCTGGCTTCTGGAGATGGGTGGGGTTAGACCTGTTGGTAGTGTTTAAGAAGCCCAAGTAAGACAACCAGGTGAAAGATGACATTGTGAACTAGATGGAATCTGACAAGAGGTGACCAGAATGTGGCTTACAGATGCTCGGGATGGACAGCAATGACTGGAACTAACCCAAGCCTATTACACCACAATCATGATGTCAGACTTTTCATGGTCAAATCCACAGATCTCTGTGACCACCACATGTAAGATGCTGCGGGGAATGCAGAGCTGACCAAACAGTCCCAGCCTCCCAGAAACTCACAATGCTGTGGGTGAGACAAGAGCTAAACACATAAAATCTGAAATTATAGCACAAGATATGATTAATGGATTTCAGATAGATGTCACAAGTCAGAGCCCGGGGAGCCACCATTTGAACAGTGCAGTTGCTGGTTGTTCTGAGATTCCAGAGTCTCACAGGAGGGCCACTGTGGACAAGGTGGACTGGAGCTGGAAAAGAAGGAGGCAGAGCAAGCCTTTTAGGAGTGGGGAACATCGTAAGCCAAAGCAGAGAGACAAGGAAACCCCAAGAGCTGTGGCAGAAGATGGGGAAACCCATCCTTTTGGGTGAAGGCTTGTGTGTAGCTGCAACAAGTGAGAAGATCGAGCCTAGAGATATTAGCTAACTTGCCCACTGACCCACCTAGCTTTGTCAACAGAACTAAGCATTATGATACCCAGGTAAGCTTGTTCTTTGCCATTTCAGAGACAGATGAGAGAGGAATTTAGTGCTTGCCTTTCCCCAGCTTTACTCAACAAAGTATACTGAAAACTTTCAACTTATAAACCAGAATACAGGGGCCTAGATTCATTGGATTATTTTCCCAAGTTCCCCAGAGTTTACAAATCACCATTAGAGAATCAATTCCTGACATCCTCCCCCTCCTAGTCCTGGGACAATCTTCTGCAAGCCCAAATTAGGACCTATATTTAGTGGCTTCCTCACAGGCCCACCATGTGGGTGCCCACTCAGTTTGATGAAACTTTATTCTAGTTCCTGCTCATTTCTCGGAGGGGTTAAAATCAGGTTCGCAGTCCCAGCCTACCTGACTATGGCCCCGACAACCAACTTGGACATTGGCAGCCCCCTCCCTGACCCTCCACTCCCCACTCCCCACCCTTGCTTCAAACAGTGACACAGAGCCACCACCTGACTGTAAGTGTCTTTCAGCAAGCCCAGTCCAACCAACTGGCAGGATCCCTTGGATATTACGCCAGCTTTTATTGACACTGGTTGGCCAAATAACCTTGGATACTTCAATATTAAAATCTAGCAATATTCAGAAGATGCCAGCCCCACTGTCAGAGTAGCCCCTTGGATTTACCCTTACCTGTTTCATATTCTTCCCCTTTCTTCTGTGGAGTCCCACCATACCCTGAGTCCTGGTTTGCAGAAGCCAGGGCTAAGAGGGGCTAGGAGGGAAAAAAAAAAAAGCACCATTGGCCCCATCATAAAATAATGAGCTGTTATTTTGATTTTAATTTAACCCAAATTTGCAAGGAAGGTTTTTTTCTAGAATGCTGTTAGTCTTTTCATCACAGGATTGAATATGTTGGCCTGGTGGGATTTCATTTCTAATATGGACAATCTGCAAAAAAAAAAAAAAAAGAATGGAAGAAAGGTTGATAGGTAAATAGGAAAGACAGAGGAAAGAGGGAGCTAGGAAGGAAGAAAAACTCCATGACAGCTTAAAAATGACAAAACTGACAAAAACAAAATGACACAGACATGACAAAAACAGATGTGTTTTAGCAACCATTATTCTGAGAGAATGAGCCTCCCTGATCAAACGGTAAACACGTCAGAGCCTAGTCTTTGAAAAGGGAATACTTTCTCCAAAGCCTTGTTATTAGTGGATTATACTTTCCTTTGTGAGACTGGCAAAAGCACAAAGTTGCTTTTTGTTGTTGTTGTTGTTCTTATGTTCTTTGACCTTCTGCTGCAGCACAGGAAACTTGGTTGGCAGGCCAGGCCTTGCACTGTTTTGAAAGAGCACTTCTGAGATCCAGAAGTTGGGCTGTGATGTGTGTGAAAGGAGGTGCCTCTACCAGCTGGTGGCTCGAAAAAGTTTGGAAAGTCATGCACAGGTGACCTTTTCTGTTGCACATCCACTCCTCCTAAGCTCTTGGGTTGCTGCCAACTCTGGATTTATTTCCTAATTCGATTACACTTTTGGCATTCATTGCATCTAATTCCACCTATAATGAGCTGGCACAGGCTCTTATGTGAGGCCACCTCTGGGAAAGCCTGAAACCCCTCCTTAAGTGAGAAAGAGGGATGCCTCGGCACGCTGGACCCCTATGCAGAGAAGCCCAGGACATAAGCTCAGGGACACAAACACTTGGGCCACATCAACCAAAGACAAATCAGACAAACCACAGCATCCCTGTCTCTTTGACATCATTAGCAAGACCCTGTTCTGATAAATATCAATATCTTGAAAAGGGCACTATTTGTGTACAAATTAAATACAAATCAAAGATTCATCACTTTCTTAATGAGGTTCTCCCTTAATCTTCTCTTTCCCTAAGAACACAGGCTCTCCTGCCTGACCCTGACCTTTTGCAATAATTAAGCTCTTTGTGAGGGTGTATCTGCCTGAACACCCTCTGTTTTTCCTCCCTTCATTTCCATGATATGCCTTTTTATAACAGAGTGATTTGAACTAAGCACACCATTTCAAATGTGATCTCATCCAAGCCACCCTTATAAGATTGTTGGAATAATATCTTCAAGTGTTATATTTAGTGACTGATGTCCATGCAACTGGATTTTGTTTCTTTAAAAGCACTGATAACCACTCCAATGCAAGGTTGAGATCATTATCTACCACCTCTGAATCTTTTTCAAGGCCATGTGATTATTTTGGCCACATGCCCTTTCACATTTTTTTATCCGTAATCTCATTATCTTTCATTTTTCTCTCCTTAATTGCATTCACCACTTATCCTACTTGGAACCCATTCGGTCAGAGCCATACTGACTTTTTTCACCTTCGTCTTTGTTGACTGTCCGCATCTAGAGAATATCATTAACACATGTTATTACCATTCCGGGCATCTGTTCTCTTAGGACTAAACTGGTCCTACATTGACCTTATACCACTGTAACCGCTAGCAACATTTAGCATTTATTTCCAGATTCTGGTTTTCTTTCTGTTTTGACAATTTATCTCCTCTGCATTGTCCTCTTATCCTGTATATTGAGTTACTTCCACTGAATATTTTATAAAACTATGGCATGTGCATCCTAAGTCCAGTCTCTTCTATTTTCTGTCTTTCATGTCTTCACAACAAATCAACGTAAGCATTTATTAGACAGCATTCTGCATACTAAAGCACTGAGAAAATGTTCCATGAGCTTTTCTCAATTGCCCATTGTTTCTTAGTAGCCAATAAAGAAGATCTGTCTCTCTGAAATGACTATTAACTGCAACAAGGGATTTTGTTGAGAAGATGCGACAAATGATTGACTCCAGTATGTTACTGTGTGTGTGTGATGTGCTTATGCACGTGTTTGTTTGTATTTCTCTGTATACACTATCTTCAAAGGTTAGAAAATCGAAAATCATATTTCTGTTAGGAAATGGGTCCCATCTGGCTAAAAAAATAAATGGACCCACAATCCTTCTCTTTCTCCTGTAAGCCCTAACTGTAAAATTTCCTTGCTAATCATTTCTGAAAGCTCCATGTTTCAATTCCTAGTCTCTCTCTTCCTGCAGTATCTCAAGATGATTTTACCTTAGCCCTGTGGAGTCATTGGTTGTCTCTTATTTCCTGATCACCCATGTTGACATGATTCTGATTTCTTCACCACTCCTTGCTCCTCCTTTGGGAAATGTGTGTATTACCATCATCTGCTCCATCCTCCTTTGTGAATGATGAGGGAAAATATTAATTGATTTTTTTAAAGGAATTAATTATCATTGCCATGTTTCTGAATCCCCATTGTCTTTCTCAGTGACCTCTGGCTCTATAGAGTTGCATTAGAATTGCGTAATTTATCTCAATACTTCATGGAGCCTTTCCTTCATTTTCAGGCAGGGATTTCTCACCTTTTTTTTTTTTTTTTAACTTTTTAAACTTCAGTATGCAGTAATTGTCTCATTCTACTCTGTCCTGCTACTTTAAATCTTATAGATATCTCTTTCTTGGCACTCATCATTTTTACCCTTCCTTCTTCTATGTAATAATAATACTTAGCATTTATATAGTGCTTTTCATCTTCAAAGTGCTCCACAAACTTATGGAGGTTTAATTGTCTTGCCCTCTCGGGCACTGCTGGATCAGCTACCAGAGGCCCAGATGCTGCCTCCAAGGTTCAAGGTGGGTTCTCTCAGGTACCGCCATCTTCTCTCTGACCTCCCAGTTAATTCCTCATGCAAAGGGCCTTCTCCATAAGCGAATGAGGATAGCCGTATCCCTTTACAGGCAGGCCACAGAGCACGCGTACACATTTCACCCCATTAAAACTGTAATAGATTTCTAAAACCTGCATCTTAGGACCATTTGTAAGAAACATAGCACATTTAACATAGCAGAAGATAGAAAACAGAGGTTATACATTTACATATCCACTAGTTGGTTATGATGAAAAATTACCAGCTTCCTAGTAATGCTTATCAATAATTATCAGTGAGCAAGATGTTGTTTGACACCATGGCCAATTTATCATTCAATTAAAAACAACTTTTATGCTATAGCGTGATGGATTACCTATGATAATCTTTTGAGTTCTGTTAGGGTTGTTGTAGACGAAGACACACTAAGAGCTATTTAATAACTTTTCTTATAAAACATTGCAAGGCAACCCACAGAAATGGAGACTCAAGAACAGATAGTTATTTTGGACTATTTCAAAGTATGCATTGACTTATGCTTTCTATAGAGAAACCTTATCTCAAATAAATATGCTATCTTAAAGGAATCTTCTATCTTCTACTCTAGAACTGTCTCACCCAGACCCAAAGACCACAGAATCTTTGTCCTCATCTCTGTTTCTTTCATTTTTAAGTCTTGAAAATAAATACAAATATATGATCATCTGCCAGTAAAACAATTTCTAGTGAATATTCTTACTAACACCTCTTGAGGCACATAAAAAAATTGTCTATTTAATAATCCATTAGCTCAAACTCCCTTGGGGAGCATTTACTCATATGTAGAGTATAATATTGATAAGCATATTGATATCTCAGAGACATGGCAAGTTTTCAAGAGTTTTCTGAATCATCCAAGAAATAGTAAATTATGATTAGACTACTTTTATTGCTAACTGTGTTTTTATTCTAACAACTTAAAAATTAACAATTCAGCTACAATGCACATATGAGTTTATTAACCAGAATTTCTTTCATACCTAGCATACTCTGTAAGTCCACTGTATATAATGGGGCAAATAAATTATATAGTAATGCTTTTCTAACTTGAGTATTTATTTATGTAAGTTGTGACTCTTCCAGGGAAACCATGATAAACAGGTAATATGCAAGGTTCAGGAGTTACTCCTAATATCAAGATAACTACATATGGATGTCATAATGTTTTTGCAGCCCTGAAAAGTCACAGTGATGATAAAATCCAACAACCAAATGAAGCAGTGCATATTACCTGTAGTTAAATTTCTCATTAAAAATATAAGTGCATTGCAAACTTATTGATAAATTGTCTCACCTTTGCAAGAGTTCACATGGGATTAAATAATTCTTCCCAGAAGGGGCAATGATAGAAGCTAGCAGTCCTTCTTTCCTATCAAAGATTTGACAAAATTTTACTCCAAGATACTGATTGACTCTATTACTTAATTCTTGTTGGGTTACTCTATTATTTGGAATGAGGTTGAGACATTCTTTCCCAATTGTCTTGGTTGGAATGGGATCATCTTTTCCTATGGGTTTATCGCTAGACCTATCAGGCTCTGTTTTATCACTTACTGTCATCAGAGTCTAACCACTGATTGAGTACTTAGACACTGGGATTATAACGGTGAACAAAACCAGACACAGTGCTCATGTTTCTCAGGAAACATGCCAAGTGGAATTAGAGATAAACATTGAATAATCCCATGAATGAATGTGAAATTACCTGTGAAGATAAATTCTCTTAATGAAAGGAAGACAGTCCTATGAAACTATCTAACAAAATAATTAAGGAGTCAGAGAAGGCTTTCCAGAAGATATTGGGCTTGATCTGAGATCATGATAAGTAAATAAAATTTAACATGTTGAATTAACACATATAATGTATGTGTATATGTGTGTGCAAGTATGTGTGTGTGTGTGCTCAGCAAGTGGGGGTGTGGTCCAGACTAAATGTAGAACAGGTGCAAAGGCCCTGTGGTGAGAGAGTAATTTGCTCTCCAAGGATTCAATGAAGGTCAATGTTGTCAGAGCACAGAAGGGGAAAGGAGTAAGAGCTGAGGCTGGAGAGTAGGCAGAGTCTAAACTAGGCAGGACCTGGAGGTTAGGGTTTTGGCTAAGGGTAATGGTAAGTCACTGGAAGGTTCTCCACAGTCCTGATTGGCAGGGATCAGATTAATATTGCAAAAGCTCACACTGGATTCAGTGAGGAGAAGCTATTGGAGGGGAACTTTGAAGGGCAGTAAACTGCATTTACTTCAAAATTTGTGAGGAAAATATTTGTAAATGAGTAACCTTTTAAGCAGAGTTAATGTAACACATTCAGCATGCCTCAGGGTCACTTTATTAAATCAGTTATGATAGTAATAATAAATGCTGCTGAGGAGAAGCCCAAGTTAAGGCCCTCAAAGCATATCTAAGGTTTACCTTTTTGCTTCTACACAGAATGGCCTAGGTCAGTTAGGTCTTTCTGTTTTCTCTGTAAGTCTGGTCTCCTCCACCCAAACTGTCATTCCTTCATGTTGTGCCTGCACTTCTCATTCTACGAGTAGTCTTTTCATTAACCCCTTTCAAATTTGGTGCCTCTAGAAGTAGCTATACTCACGGAAATCAGATAACCAAACATATCAGAACTGTCCATAAATGTGAAGGCAATGAAAGATTGTAGGAAAGAGAAATACATGTAGTGAAACTTTCTCATCATTGTTTTGACTTCATGTTGGCCTTTTTGGCTGGTTTTGGGTTTCCAGCTGCTGGAATTAGGTGATCCAGATTCCGGGACAATAACATTTTGCAAGATAATCTTTGCTGCAACACTCTGGGAAAATGTGAAAAAGAATAGAAGATGGTCCTTACCTTTGAAGAACTTCCAATTAAGGTTCATGCTTGATTTTCTTTCTTAGTAAAAACTTGTGGGATTCTGATCCATTATGCCTGGCTAACTGACATTTGAATATGGATTTATTGCTACAGTCTTGAGACAATTTATTAGAGTGGTTTTGACCAGAGAAACCCCCATGTATAACCTAATAAATGTGCAAGCATCCTTTCCTACTGAGTTGATTTATTACTTGAGAGCTAGAAGCCCTGTGGGTAGGCTTATAGGTCTGCTGTGTGCCTGCTACTGTTTGAATTTTTTAAATGAAGATTTGACATCCATCGCTAAAACTACCTGGGTCTGGTTATACAACTTGAAATAACAGATCCAGATGACTTAAATTCTTAGGTTTCGATCACAGATTGAAAACAGTACCTGGACCATGATTTATCTGTGACCTGATCTGGCAAAGGCAAATTTTTTCATGACTTGGACTTTCTGTGTTCATTATTTTTCCCTGAAACTTGGAGACAATTCTTATACACTATCCCATTACATCCCAGTATCTTACTAACGCATCAACCATTAATTCAACTGTCAAGAGAGATAACTATGATCATCATTAAATGAGCAAAGTTCATCAGATGTAAGAATAAGGTCATAATCACGATGACAGTTTCAGGATTTGGGGAATTAGTGCCTCAAACCCAAGGTCTTCCCTAATAGAGTTCCTTCAACTATTTCTTGTCACTCCTAAATCTCCTATGTCTCATTCTTCAAGAAAACTGTACATTGAAGAAGTTTTGCATCACAGAGGGGTTTAACTATGGCAGGGGAGGAGCACTGGTGTGGGGTGTCATTGATGGGGAATGCATGATAGAGAGTTCGTCTTGGCATGCATATAAGGTATATAGACATGTTTGGATATTTATTGGGTATTGACACAGTGGGTAGAGATTCATGTGAAAACTGAGGGAATGCTGGGTTCCCATCCTGGGGAACTCTGCTGCATTTCCCAATGGAATAGCAACAATCCCTCAAGTGCAAGGGCAATGACCAGTGAAGAAGGATGGTTCAATGATGGGCCCTTGATACTGATGACTATGCTTATGAGTCTGTGTGCTTGAAATTTCAACTTGGCTTAGTATTGCATGGTGCCTAAGAGTTACCTCCTGAGAGCCTCCATGGCTCAAATGTGTCCACTCTCTAAGCCAAACTCAGCATAAATGCATTACCTTCCCCCCAGCATGGGACATGACTCCCGGGGTGAACCTCCCTGGTGCCAAGGGATTACTACCAAGCACCAACTGGTAATGCAGCTAAAAAAGACCTTGAATAAAAAAGAAATGGTTAAGACAAATGAGCTTATATGGCTAAGAGACTTCAAAATGAGTCAAAAGGTCATCAGAGGAATCATGCTTATGCATGTCTCAGCAGGATCTCATAGACAGCCAAAGTAGATACAACCCCAGATAGTGGTGTTCCTGAGGGCTATGGGGACACCCAGGTCCTATGGTCATGGCAGATAGCTCTGGAGTTCAATGCCTTGCCAGTGGACCCTACTTTGGAATTTGTGCTCCTGAGTGTGGTGGATTTGAACTCAGATATGACTTCTCTACACATGCCTCTTCTGTCCCTTTTTTTGAACCTGTGGTTGGCACTGGGGTTGGTGTATGCCCAGGAGACTTGACTCTCTGGGCTGTCGATGTGTCAGCTGGGCCCTGAGCCTCAGTATTGTTGCAGCTTCTACTCTTCAGTTTATTGTACTTACCCATGTTGGCTGACAGGGAGGTGAGGATGGACAACCAGCACACAAGGAACCAAAAATCTATAGCTGCAGGCATAAGAGTCCTATCCACCAGCCATGTGGAATCCAAGCCACCCCTCAACTGAAAGGTGGAGTGGGCATCGCCACCCCATGTTCCTCAGGATGGAGGAATAAAATATGGATAAGTGTGGACTTACTGGTTTTCTACTATAGAATCATTGTGACTCTAGCAATGGAAGAAATTATATCATTGATGTGGAGACAGTGGCCATGGGAGTTGCTGAAGGCAGGGAGAAGGTAAGGAAGGTATGATATGGGGCCATTTTCAGGACTTGAAGTTACCCTGAATGATATTGCGGGGACAGATGCAGGACTATTATATATCCTGCCATAACCCACTGAATGGATGGGATGAGAATGTAAACTATAGTGTAAACTATAAGCCATGCTGTGTAGCAGTGCTCCAAGATGTATTCATCAAATGCAATGAATGTACCACACTAATGAAAGAAGTTGATGTGAGAAAAGTAGAGGGTGTGGGGAGTGGGGCAAGTGTGAACCTCCTATATTCTTTAATGTAACATTTTGTGGGATCCATGTTGTCTTTTAAAAATGAATAAAAATATATTTTAAAGAAAAGAAAAAAATGTACAGCAACTAGGAAAGTGATTTCATTGCTCTGAATCTCAGTTGTACAAATCATGAAATGAGACGATTGGAAGAGTTTCCAATCTAAGATAGCAGTGAGCTGCAAATGGGTCACAGCTTTGGTGAAATAGTGCCTGTCCCCTACATGTTAGCCTTAGAATGACTAGATAGGGCCTAAAGCCAGCAACCTCAGCTGTTTACCCCAGTTGCCATAAAAATATTATCATTTGTATGTGTCTATGGCATACAAAATTTTAGAAGTCCAGAAATAGAGCATTATCAGAACCTGTTCATATAAATTCTTTTATTTAATTCCATGCTCAATTTTTTGAGACTTGATCTGAGTACTTCACAGTATCTTACTTCCTTCCTGTTCAATCCACATCCATTTGTAAATAGGTATCACATTTACTATGTGTTGTGCTTTACTCTAGACACAGATGATACTAGGGTGCCCAAGACAGTGAGGAATCATGCATTCGTGGGGCTTACTTTTTAGTTGGGGAGGTAGACAACAACAAAAAAAGATGATTAGAAAGTGAAATATGGTGCTATGGAGTTAATAAGTAGGATTAATTTTGTGGAGAATATGTAGGGAGTAGGGGGCTACTCTAGATGGGACCATCAGAGGGCCTCCTGAGGAGGGACTTGAGTGATGAGAAGAAGCCAAGAAGGTGAAGAGCTGAGGCAAGGGTGAGCTGGGCAGGGGACACACACAGTCAAGCTTCCTGAGGTAGCAGAGAGCCTTGGATGCTAAAAGAGTGGAAATGAGGCCACTGACTTCCTGTCAGCTTCTTCAAAGCCTCTTGATACCCCCCTGATTAAAGAAAGACATTGGGAAATCTATTAAACTTTTTCCCCTGAAGTTGGAGCAAGAATTGAAGAACTGTGGTGGCGAAATGTCTGATACCCACTATGTATACTTCTACAACTCTTGTGAAATCAAGTAACTGACACAATTATATACAAGGTATATAATCTGTCCATTTGTTCAGGTCAGGTACTTATTTGTGGCATTTTGTCCAAAAGGAAAGCAATGTTTTATATTGCTGAGTAAATAATGTGTCTGAAATAGGATTTTGAAATCTAGAATTGAGATTGACAATAATGATTTGTATTTGTGGACTACTTTCCTCCTTTGGCCTCAGAATTTTTCTTGACATAGTTTGAAAGCATGAGTATATTTTATTCATCCTCATGGCAACCCTGTGAGGCAAAGTGGCTAATAATAGGAATAGTAAGAATAATTACAGTTAACATTTCCTGAATGTCGGCTATATATCAAGCTATGCACGTGCATTATGCAACAAATACCTTTATATTTGACAATATATTCTATATTAATATGCCATTGTTCAGCAAATATTTATTGCACACCTACTATGTGCCAAGAACTGCTTTAGGACTGAGAATATAGCAGTGAACAAAATGATCAAAATCTATGCTCTAGCAGAGCTCCTTTAATCTCTAATACCCGCAACACCCTAGAATATAGTTGCTATTATTATCCCCATTCTACAAATGAGAATACTGAGGTATGGAGATGTTTAGTAGCTTGCACAAAGTCTCACAACTTATACAAGGTAAAGTCGAGATACTGTCTGGCCAGTCATGTAACATGGAGTTTCTCCAAATTTTATGATGACAGGACTGCTAAACTAATATGGATGAAGAGGACTTGCAATGAAATAGGAAGTGGGAGTAAACCCTCCTTTAGTCTTCATGCTGGATCTGTGTCTTTAAAGTGGTGCCAGATGGAGTCCAGAATCAGCATTTTGAGCTGCACAGATTTCTTCTTCCTAATTCACTTGTCTCTAATATGAAAGAAACACACCAAACTGCAATGTGATCAGAGGAAAGAAAGAAGAAAGTTTTTCCAGGGAAGCAGCATTTCATACTACCATACAGAAGAGTTAGAGTAGAAACAAAGCAGTGTTGTCTCTTTCCAAAGGAGAAGCTATCCACTTTCACCTGGGACAGGCAGTCTCATAGCCAGGAACTTGTTGTGGGACAATTCACAACCGTTCAGTTTTTCTTTCCTGATTAAACTAAGTAATCAGATACACAGAGAAAATCTTTGCCCCATGTCTCTCAGAGGAATATCAAAGACTTCTACTGCACTCAATGAACTACTGATGTTCAGACCGCAGAACTGGGTAATGATGAAGTAATGTGCTTGTGAGAAGCAAACAGATCTCTCCATTTAGAAGTGGGCTGGATTGGTAAATCTAGTGTAGGTGTTTTCAGACCTAGATGGAGAGTGTCCTTGTCTTGTATGGGCTGATGACATCCTGACAGATTCTTTTTTTATTTTTTATTTTTTGGCAGTTCTTTTTCTCGATCCCTTGAGCTGATACAAGGTACCCCCCAATTTAGTAGCTACTCCCAAAACTTATCTAGCTCACAATTCTGCAGCTTGGCAGTTTAGACTGGGATTGGCTGGAAGGTTCTCCTGGTCTTGTTTGGGCTCTCTCATGCGTCTGTGGTTAGCTGTAGTCATTTTTGCTCTCTCACATGTCTGCAACCTTGGCTGGGACACCTCAGCCTTGGTCGATGTAGTCTCTTATCCTCCAACAAGTGCCTGAAAGTAAGAGCAGAAGCACACAAGGACTCTTGAGGCCCAGGACTGGCTCAGTGTTGCTTCTGTGGTATTTGACAGTTGAGCTGACGATTGATGCATTAGTGAGATGCTGGGATATAGTGGGATATGTGTAAGAAACATCTCCAAGTTTCAGGAAAAAATAAGGAGCACAGAAAGTCCAAATCATAAAAAATTTTGTCTTTGCCAAGGGAAGTCACAGTTGCTATGGCATTGGATAAATCACATATTTGAATGGGCACAGGCAATCTCAAGGGCAGTCTGGTTTCTAGAAGTGGGGAGATTGACCCCAGCCCTTGATGGGAAGGGCTGCAAAATCATATTGCCAAGATGTATGGCTTCAGGGAGTAGAGTACAGCAGCCAATTTTACAAATAATTGATGACCCTCCTTGTCCCATAACTTCTCATAACTCAACCCCAGGGTGTTAAAAACTGATTAGGTCACAACTGTCTTTAAAACAGTTGTATTACTATTATGTTTTTTCTGTAACCATCCTTCTAAGTTTTTGGCTACCTCATCTCCTTCATCTTGTTTTTAAGATTTATTTTATTTATTTATTTCTCATCTTGAGTAGACTTAGGACACATTTTGGTGTCCCTAGTAGATAAAACATCACTCAACTCCAGGAACACCAGCTTCTCACCAAAATCCTTGGGGCAGATGTATTTAAGAGTTGAGAATTTTTCAGATTTCAGAAAGAGAACATATACATATACTTCACAATCAAACATTCACACTTACTGGGGTAGAGACTCAGTTCAGCTAAGGTTTTGCTGCCTGAAGTTCATACCCTGTCGTTTGCCACCAAATAAGCAGCCACAGTGATGCTGACAAAACTTTCAGCTTTCATAATGTTTTGTATTTCAGAAATGTGGGTGAGGGATTATGGACCTTTGTAAAATTTTCAGATTGACAGTGGGTTCCATGATCACTGGAACCAGCCTGTCTCTTTTCCCATCTCCTCTATGCTAAGCAAAGGGTCTAAAACACACTGATCCAATAATGGTATGAAAGAGTAAATAAATATGCAACATGTCATATGTAAGCTTTTCCCTTCAGGTGGGTTCTATCTGCAGTTGGTTAATTCTACTCATTTCATGCCAATTCTTATTAACTTCAGTTTCAGCAGAGGGCATATTCTGACTTGGCCCCATTTTCCCTACATAAGAAGTGGTAGGGCTTGAAGCACTCCTCTGAATTTCCTTACAAATCTACTTAATAACCAGGGAATAAACTTGTTATATGGAATGTTGCCTTTGGAAACTTGGGCAAGCAATCCAGGGCTTTAGAAGGGAGACATCGGAGAGAGAAACAGGATGTCTTTCAGTCTTTCCTAGACTCAATTAACTGCAGTATCATTCGTTGTTACTGCTGTACTTTCTCTGAACTTAGATAGCCAGTGTCAATGTTTCAAATCATTTCCTGAGTGTCCACTGTGTGATATACACTAGTCTCTGCTCAGGGATTCCCATTTTGGTGAGGAGAAAATACTTGTAAATTGATTCTTATGATTTTCATGGTTTGTAGAATGAAAGCAACTTGAATAAATGTTATGGAACATGCCTGAGGTAATCAGGGATGATGATGATTTCAGCAAGAAAAGCATGTTAGAACTGGATTTTAAGGATTGTATAGGAGTTTGCAAGGCTAGAAAGGGTTGAAAAGTTTTTACCAGTAGAAAGAAAAGCATGGGCAAATGTTTGAAAGTACAGTTTGGCATGTTTGAAATATGGCCTGTATATGGAGTTGGGAGATAGAAAGGTAAGCTTAATATTCAGATTGCACACAAAATCAGGTAAAAAATGTTAAACCTATCCAAAGCTAAATAATAATTATTAGGTGATCTTATTGATGCAGCAAGACTGCTAAACAACATAAAGGATATTTAAAAATTTAAGAACAAGCCCCTGCCCTATATAATAGTAATAATTATGTTTTATTGAGTGCTTACTATGTGCCAGGAACTCTTCTGCAGCTTTGCATTTATTGGCTCATTTAATCCTCATGACAACTCCAAGAAATATACATAATTATCATCATCATCAAAATAATCACCTTCATCCCTGATCGACAGATAAGGAAACTAAGGATCAAAGAAGATAAGTAAATTTCCTAAGGTCAGGAAATGACAAACAATATACTGACAGTGAATGACAAAGTTAGGGTTAGGGCCAAAGTTCTTTGGCTGGAGAACCATCACAGGTCCCCACCATGAGATTAATGGTCTAGACTACGTGCAGTCACTCTACGAAGACAAGGCCCAAGCACATCATAAATATAGCCATAGATGAACAAATGCCATTAAATGCTAAAGAAGAAGAACTGACATCCCATGCTGTGGCTGAAGAGGGAGATAAAAACTGTACCAAATAATTCAGGAATGTCTGTGTTATCTCTTCTTAGGATGATTACTTCAGAATCATTCTGTTCTGTTAGTACAGATAAGTTTTCCCTGAGCCACATTCGAGGCATAAAAGCAATGAACAGATAACTTTATGTAAACTAAAGCGCAGTTTTTTCCAGCAGCAAGGTGACTATCTCTGTGTGTGTACCTTGTATGCATTTCTAGATGTGCTTATGTGTGTGTGTTTGGGTGGGACTTATAAAGAATGATCGCCAAAAATGGCTTGCCTAGGGACTGGGATGAAGGACATTTGCAGAGCTTGGAGATTTCTGTGATTGTTTTCCTTATTGCTGAAAGTTGAGCTTGTTTGGTAAACTGCCAGCTGGCAGATAGAATACACATCTCTCTGTTTCTGCCTCCCGGTTCAGCAATGTGTGCAGCTACTGTAGCTAGATTAATTAGTGAGCATCTGATCAAATGAAAGGCAACATATTTCTTGTTTCTGGGGTGTCACAATTATGTTAAGTTGTTACTTTATATCCCAGAATAAGCCAATATGATGCAGATTTACAGCATTCTTGTTTAATGCTGAGAGAAGGGAAGTGGCCTGAGAAACCAAGAGGGGCTGGTTCTAAGGTCCTTTCTTTGGTGTGACTGGCTTCTCTTAGGAGTGTTGAGGACAAGCAGTATTAGACTCTATCACTGTAAGAAGTGATCCTTAAACTAGCACATGTGGACCTAAAATATATGAAGTATTGGCTGCTCCAGTAGGGAAGCTTTTCTCTGTGAATCCTAACTCCTGGAATGACATTTACTCTTTTAGGTCATCCAGACATGATATAGGTATCTAGAAAATATAATAATCCAGCTGTTCCTCCTAAATTAAGTTCTCGTGTTCAACAAATGAAAGCAATTATTGGGCCAGTAGGAGGTAGAGGGAAGGCTGTAGAAGGGATAGTGAAATTGCTACCCATTTTTAGCTAAACTGTATTTCTACTTGCCCATTCCTCAAAAGATAGTATGTTTTACTTCTTTTCTGCTCACCAAAAATCACAGACAAGTTTATTAACTGCCTTTCTGCTTTTCCCCTCACACCAACACAACACACACACACACACACACATGCACGTGCACACACACACACAAGCACTTTTACAAAAGCACAGTCCAATAGAACTTCCTGCCATTATGGCAATGTTCTGTATCTGTCCAATATGTTGTCACTTACTAGCCCCATGTGGTTATTGGACATGTAAAATGTGGCTAGTAAGAAGGAGGGATGGATATTTATATCTAATTGAATTTTAATTAATTTAAAATTTAAAACCCGTATAAGGTCAGTGGCTACCAAATTGGACAGCTGTAGAGAACAGGGATTATTTTGCTCTCCTCTGTATCTCCAGCACAGGAGGGCTTCAATACATATTTGTTAGATGAATGAATCAAACAATCAAAGGACGAGGGCCAGGGCAATTTTAATAACCCACTGAATCTCTCCTCCCACACCCAATCATAAACATCCCAGAGAGAAGAATCTTTACAATATTGTGCATTTACTTTCTGAAAAAAGTGATTGGCTCAATGATAAGGACTATTTTAGTTTTTTCCTTTATAGCAGATTATAATTCTGTCATTCATGAATTTTCCAAAGCCTTGCAGAACCCACATCTGTGTAACTTTTTGGGGGTTAATGAGTTTCTTCAAATATTTCCCCAAGAGGAGAAGTAGAATAGGGTATTTTGTCTTACTTGTCCTAGCTCTGCCTCATTCCATTCTTGAAGTCATCCTGGCATTTCTGATTTGATGACCGGTTCTGTGGTTACCCTCTTCTTGCCCTGCACATACTTACTTCATTCATGTCCCTTCTCAGCTTGCACCTCTCCAGAAGTTAAGACCTAATCTTTTAACCGACAGCAGGACTAGAGGGACTTCTGAATCACTTACCCCTTTCACTCTACCCAAAGTTCTTTCTTCCTATCATTCAATCTCCCCCTCTCTCCAAGCTTTCCCGACTTCAGAGTATCTATTTACAATATAGAAGCCAAGATGATGTATACAACTGTCATTGTCATTGTTGTTACAGAAAAAAGTTATCATTTTTGTTAGCTTTCATAACATGGCCTCCCATTAGTCTGTTTGTTTTTTGTTTGTTGTTTGTTTTGCCTCTAGTAGCTCGAATGATTTAGGAGAGATTTTAGGCACATCTGAGTACACATTTCTCACCTGTTCCAATTGGGAAGACAGAAATAATGGCATGTGCCTCATAGGTTGTGATGGGGATATTACTGATAGGTGTTAGTGCTTGCCAGAGAAGGGGTCCAGTACATTTGCTTTATTCAAAATGGCTAGGGAAGACATAACTTCACAATACTGTCCGTTCTTTTTTCTTTTTCTAAGCAAAAGTTGGACAACTGTAAATCCTGAATGAAAATTGCCAGGGAAGTTTGACAAATAGCATCAGTGAGGGACCAGCATATAAACAGGCCCAGTATGTGTCAACGGCTGGCCTCACATCAACCAGCGTTGGCCAGAGTAGCCAGGCTGGCCATTCTGAGAACATTAGCCTAAACACATGAGGCCCCAACTAAATAGACCTATCCCTATGCTGATTTCCCCAAGCCACACCTGCCTATACTGGGCCACCCTCAGGAAGGCCAGCAGGCCAAGCATCCCTTGTAGACAGCCTGGCTGAATGATACCAGGGAGCAGCACCAGCAGCAGAAGCCACAGGCATTTCCCCGGGGCCACTTGAGTGCCTTGGGCCTTCGCCTTCCTGCTGGCCACAGACCAGAGGCTTCCGGGGTTCACCTTTGCTTGCTGTTTGGGTTCTGGCTTCCCCCTCCCTCTATCCACATTTGCTCCAAGACTTGCAGGACAATGAGCGTGATCTGGACTCCAATAGGGTGTTGTTAAGGCTGTCTTGGCTCACAATGGCCCATTTCTGTGATTGGCAGCTATTTACGCTCAGCTTCCCACTGAGCTATTGGAGAGTGTTCTTGTTCTCTGCAATTTTAAACTGTTCCTGGCCTGAATGTTAATATATAAGGTCCAGTTCATGGGAAAAAAAAATAATGGCATTTAAACCCTTTAACATCGAATCTGCATATAGCAAAATGATTTTAAAGTCTCCCCAGAAAGCTCTTAATTTTAGGTTAGCTGAGGCATAAAGGGTAAAGCCTGCATTGTTAGTAAAATTTCTTCAGGGCATATTCATATTTTCTTTATTTGGCTTGTAGTAGACCACTTTGGAATGAAATAGCTGGAAAAGACACTACTGACATCAAATAAAACATGATTATTGTTTAGCCTTTCTTTATCTGGATATATTATTACTTGAAACATTTAAAAAACCTTACCATGGAAGGGACAATGTGGAACCAATTATACATAATGGATCATTTTGCACATCTTTATCTGAGGTGTAAAACAATTCTTTTTTTAATGTAGATAAATATAAAATGTATTTTATTCTAATTTTAAAATTTTCCTAAAGAGGACATATGCAAATAATAAGGAATTGTGGGAGTTATAAATGAGAACTAAAATGTATGATAATGCCACAAAAATAAAGGGAAATGGAATCAGACTGTTAAGTTTTACATTATACATGTAGTAATGTAGAGTGTAATAAGATAAAGATGCATAATTTAATGTTTAGAGAAACCACTTAAAATAAAAAGGTAAAATGAAAGTTACAAAAAAGATGGATAATGGAAAAAGGAGTCAGAAGAAAGATTCAGAGGCTATAAAGATGTCATAAAATGTAGATTTAATAACGATGACTAATGCCAAGAATAAGGAGAGGATTTTCTTAATGACAAAGGAATAAACTCACTAAGAATACATAACAATCCCAAATATGAGGCAAAACTCATAAAGGGAAGCAGATGTGGCTTAATGGATTTGGCCCCTGTCTACCATGTGGGAAGTTCTGGGTTCAGCTCCCAGGGCCCCCTGGTGAAGGTGAACTGGTCTGCGCAGAGAGCTGGCCCTCATGGAGAGCTGATGCAACAAGATGATGCAACAAAAAAGAGACACAGAGGAAAGACAATGAGAGACACAACAAACCAGGGAGCTGAGGTGTCTCAAGTGATTAAGTACCACTCTCCCATGTCAGAAGGCCCCAGGATCAGTTCCCAGTGCCTCCTAAAACAGAATACAAGAAGACACAGAAGAATGCACTGCAACTGAACACAGAGAGCAGACAATGAAACCAAGCAGCAGGGGGGTGGGGAATAAATAAACTAAAAAGAATAAATCTTAAAAAAACAAACAAATATAACTTATAGACTGTAGTTAGCAGTAATATTGTAATATTAAAAAAAAACTCATAGAAACAAAAAAGAGTAATAAACAAATTTAAATTGCTTTTCCCAAAAGATCAGAAATGAGGGAAGTATATCCCTTCTTATCTTTTTTTTTTTAATTTTTAATTTTTTAAAAAGATATTTAGGTTACATAACTGTTACATAAAAAATATACAGGATTCCCATATGCCCTGCTCCCACATTTATCTCCATTAACAACATCCTTCATTAGTGTGTTACATTCATTGCAATTGATGAACACATTTTGGAGCATTGCCACTAAGATGGATTATAGTTCACATTGTAGTTTACACTCTCTCCCACACAATTCTGAAGGTTATGGCAAGATATATAATGGCCTGTATCTGTCGTTGCAGTGTCATTCAGGACAAGGCCCAAAAATGCCCCCGTATTATACCTGTTTTCTCTCTCCCTGACTTCAGAACCTCCAGTGGCCACTGCCTCCATATCAATGATATATGTTCTTCCATTGCTAGAATCACATTAAGTCTATAGTAGAATACAGGTTAAGTTTACTCTAGTCTATAGTTCATTTCCTAATCCTGAGGATTCTGGGATGGTGATGCCAATTCCACCTCTAATTGAGAGGGGGCTTCAGTCTCATACAGCTAATGGGTGGGACTCTCTTGCTTGCAGCTGTAGGACCTCTTGGTATGGTAGTTGTCCATCATCACCTCCTTTTAGTTGTCCTGGGTGAGTCCAATGAACTGAAGATTAGGTGTGCAATTCTACTGAGGCTCAGGGCCCAGTTGTCACATGGACAGCCCAAAGATTCAAGTCTCTTGGATGTACACCTACCAACTCCAGCACCAACTACAGGTTCAAATAAAAGGACAGAAAAGCCATGTGTAGGGAAACCACAACTTAGTCCAATTCTGTCACACCAGGGAGCACAAACCCCAAGTTAGGGTCCACTAACATGGCATCAAACTCATGAGCTATCTGCCCTGACCATAGGGTCTGGGTGTCTTCAGAGCCCTCAGGAGCTCCACTATTTGGGGTAGTGTCTAATTTGGCAGTCAATGAGATCCTGCTGAGACATGTATAAGTGTCACCTCTGGAATGAATTCCCGACTCACTTCGAAGTCTCTTAGCCATATATACTCATTTGTCTTTAACTTTAACTTTTTCCTTTTTGGTCAAGGTCTCCCTCCAGTTGCATTGCTAGTTGGTGCTTGGTATCAGTCCCTCAGTGCCAGGGAGCTCATCCCTGGGAGTCATGTCCCATACTGGGGGGAAGTCATTGCATTTACATGCTGAGTTCAGCTTAGAGAGAGGCCACATCTGAGCAACAAGGAGACTCTCAGAAAGTAACATTTAGTACCCTATAATACTATGCCAAATTCCAATTTCAAGAGTAAAGGTTCATAAACACAGTCATCAATATCATGGACCCATCAATGGACCATCCTCCTTCACTAGCCATTGCCTCTGTACTTGGCGGATTCCTGTTGTTCCATCAAAGAATGTGGCAGAGCTCCCCACGATGGGAATTCAGTATTCTTTTGGTTATTTGTAAATCTCCACCCACTATAACATTGCCCCATGAACATTTGAACACATTTATATGCTTTATATGTAGGTCCGGGTGGCCCTCCTCCCATATGTTCCCCTTCACTGACACCCCACATAAATGATCCTCCCCTGCCACAGTTGTAACCCTTCTTGATCCAAAACTTCTTCAAAAACTGAAGCCAATAAATACCCAAATTATAAAGAAAATGAAATATAATGATAGTTTTAAAAATAGGAAATAAAACACAAAATTTTAAAAAAATATTTGGGATAATGAAAATATTTTTTTTTTTACATTTTACCTATCAACACTGTAAGATCTGTTGTCCTGTATATACAGTGGCATTTTCTTCCATTTATTCCCCCAATGTCTTACTTTTTAAATTTTGTCTTCAAAGAGGTTTTAGGTGACAGCAAAGTCAAGTATAGAACATAGGGGACTCCCATATACCCAACATCCTCCCCCATTTCCCCCTTCCCCTATTAATAACATTTTATATGTGGATGGTACTTTTGTTACAACTGAGGTACAAATATTGAAACATACCTACCAATCATGGTCAGTAGTTTACATTTTGGACCATACATTTTATAAATTTTGATGAAACTTAACATGGCCTATATCCATAATGGTAAGATCATGTAGAACACTTCCATTACCCTCAAAATGACTCCTGTTCCATCTATTCTATTCCTCCCTCCCCTTTCCCTCAGGACCCATAGAAACCACAGGCTTCACTCTTTGCAGCACCAGATTCATAGTTACTTACAACAACACTGAGGGCTTGACACACTGGTCTGACCTCCCCTATTGGACACTGCCCATGCTTTCAAGAGACTCCCACCCCTCTATTTGAGAAAACAGCAGGCCTCCCCAGAATGGGAGTCCAGTATCTTCCCACTCATTATGTGGGTCTCCACCCTTTGATATACACACTATGTCAAAATGAACATTCACACACTCCCTAGAGGCCTGCCCCAGTGCACCCTGTCCCAAATGCCCCCCACATCCAACACCCTAAACCAGCAACCCTACCTTGCCCTATTGTCAAAGAGCCTTCCCAACATTGTAGTTTCAACCACATACTCACCAATCCCCAGTGTTCACCTGATCTCTCCCCCAACTCTCCCCCCAGTTCCATGGACAGCCGAACCCACTTCCACACCCTAACCCCCTAATGTATCTGCACTGCCTAACCCAATAGTATCACTGAACCACCGTCATGTCCCTCCACTTTATAATTACACATTTCCACCTTATCATAGATTTTGCCCATATGGGCATTGGCTCATAGCCTTCTCCTTTTCTATTTCCTGAAAAACAATCTTCCAGACTTCTCGTTCTGTGAATCTTCTCAGTTTTCCTAATTCATATCAGTGAGGTCATGTAATATTTGTCCTTCAGTGCCTGGCTTGCTTCACTCAACATAAGGTCTTCAAGATTCATCCATGTTATCCTGTGTGTTAATACTGTATTCCTTCTTACAGCTGAGTAATATTCCACTGTGTGTGTATCTGTGCGTGTATGTGTGTGTGTATATCTATCTATATATATATAGATATACACAGACCACAATTTGTTTATACATTCATCTGTTGAAGGGCATTTTGGTTGATTCCAACTTTTGATAATAATGAATAATGCTGCTATGAACACTAGCATGCATATATCTGTTTATGTCCTTGCTTCAATTCTTCTGGGTATATGCACAGCAGTGGAATTGCTGGATCATATGGCAGTTTTATAGTTAGTTTTCTGAGGAACCACCATACTGTCCTTTACAATGGTTGCATCATTCTACATTCCCACCAGCAGTGGATGAAGGTTCCCATTCTTTGACATCCTCTCCAACACTTGTAGTCCTCTGTTTTGTTTTGTTTTTTAATAGCCACTAGTCTAAAGGGCATTGTAGTTTTGATTAACATTTCCCTAATAGCTAGTGATGTTGAGCATCTTTTCATGTGCTTTTCAGACATTTGTCTTTCTTCTTTGGAGAAGTATCTATTCAAATACTCTTGCCCATTTTTTAAATGGTTGGTTTGTCTTTTTATTTCAAGGTGTAAGATTTCCTTCTTTATGCAAGATATTAGGCCCTTGTCAGATATATGGTTACCAAATATTTTCTCCCATTAAGTAGGTTGCCTTTTCACTCTCTTGACAAACTCGTTTGAGATGCAGAAGTTTTTAATTTCGAGGAGGTCCCATTTATCTATTTTTTCCTTCACTGCTTGTGCTTTGGGTGTAAAGTTCATGAAACCATTTCCTATTACAAGATCCTGTAGATGCTTCCCTGCATTATCTCAAAAGGACTTTATAATCTTGGCTCTTATATTTAGATCTCTGATCAATCTTGAGTTAATTTTTGTATAAGTGTGAGATGCTGTCTCACTCTCATTCTTTTGGATATGGATATCCAGTTCTCCACACACCATTTGTTGAAGAGGCTAGTCTCACCCAGTTGAGTGGACTTGGTGGCCTTGTCAAACTTCAGTTGATTGTATATGTGAGGATCTATATCAGAACTCTCAATTTGGTTCCATTGGTCAGTATGTCTATCCTTGTGCCAATACCATACTGTTGTGAACACTGTAGCTTTGTAGTATATTTTAAAGTCAGGTAATGTGATTCATCTGATTTCATTTTTCTTTTTCAATATGTCTTTGACTATTCAGGGTCTCTTGCCATTCCAGATAAATTTCATAGTTAGTTTTTCCAATTCAGTAAAAAATGCTGTGGTAATTTTCATTGGGACTGCATTAAATCTGTAGATCAGTTTGGGTAGGATAGACATTTTAATGATGTTTAGTCTTCCTATCTATGAACAGGGAATATCCTTCCATTTATTTAAGTTTTCTTTGATTTCCTTTAACAGTGTATTGTAGTTTTCTGTGTATAAGTCATTTACATCTTTAGATAAATTTATTCCTAGGTAGTTGATTCTTTTGGTTGCTATTGTAAATGGGATTTTTTTTCTTGATTTCCTCCTCAAATTGTTCATTGTTTGTTTACACAAATGCTACTGATTTTTGCACATTGATCTTATAACCTACAACTTTACTGAATTCATTTATAAACTCTAGAAGCTTTGTTGTAGATTTATCAGGGCTTTCTATGTATAGGATCATGTCATCTGCAAATAGTGAAATTTTTACTTCTTCCCTTCCAATTTGATGCCTTTTATATCTTTTTCTTCTCTAAGTGCTTAAGCTAGTACTTCTTACACAATGTTAATAGGAATGGTAAAAGTGGGCATCTTTGTTTTGTTCCCAATCTTAAAGGGAAAGCATTTAGGATTTCTCCATTGAATTGATATTAGCTGTGGTTTTTTCATATATACCCTTTATCATTTTGAGGAAGTTTCCTTCTATTCCTATCTTTTGTATTGTTGTTATCAGGAAAGGGTGTTATATTTTGTCAAATGATTTTTCTGCATCCATAGAGATAATCATGTGATTTTTTTCTTTTGATCTGTTTATGTGATGTACTACATTGACTGATTTTCTTATGTTGAACCATCCTTGCATACCAGGGATGAAACCAACTTGATCACGGTGTATAATTCATTTGATGTGTTGTTGAATGTGATTAGCAGATATTTTGTTGAGGATTTTAGCCTCTTGGTCCATTAGAGAGATTGGTGTAGAGTTTTCCTTTCTTGTGTTTAAAAAACTATTTTTTAAAATAGTTTAAGGAGGATTGGTGTTGTATCTGTCCCAAATGTTTGGTAGAATTAACCTGTGAAGCCATGTTGTCCTGGGCTCTTCTTAGTTGGGAGGATTTTGATGACTAATTCTGTCTCATTACTTGTGGTTGATCTGTTGAGCTCATCAATTTTATCTTTCATCAAGGTGGGCTGCATGTGTGTTTCTAGGAATTTGTCCATTTCTGCTAAATTGTCTACCTTGTTGGCATATAATTTTTCACAGCATTCTCTTATAATACTCTTTATTTCTGTGGGGACAGTGGTGATATCTCCTTCCTTATTTCTTATTTTGTGCATTAGCATCTTCTCTTCTTTTTCCTTTATTAGTCTAGCTAAGAGTTTGTCAATTTTATCGATCTTGAAGAACCAGGTTTTGTTTTTGTTTATTTTTTCTAGTGCTTTCTTTTTTTAAATTTTTTATTTAATTGCCTTTAAAAAAAAAGATACATAGATCACAAAAAATATTACATTAAAAAAGAATAAGAGGTTCCCATATTCCCCACACTCCACCCCACTCCTCCCACATTAACAACCTCTTTCTTCATTATGGCACATACATTGCATTTGGTGATTACATTTTGGAGCACTGCTGCACTGCATGGATTATAGTTTACATTGTAGTTTACACTCTCCCCCAGTACAGTCAGTGGGCTATGGCAGGATATATAATGTCCAGCATCTGTCCCTGCAATATCATTTAGGACAACTCCAAGTCCCAAAAATGCCCCACATCACATCCCTTCTTCCCTCTCCCTGCCCTCAGCAACTACTGTGGCCACTGTCTCCACATCAATGATACAGTTTCTTCAATTGCTAGAGTCACAATAGTAGAATACTAGTAAGTACACTCTAAACCATATTTTATTCCTCCATTCTGTGGGCCCTGGGGTAGTGATGTCCACTCCACCTCTAAATTGAGAGGGGGCTTAAATCTCACATGGTTGGTGGATGCAATTCTCTTCCTTGCAGTTGTTGGCACTCTTGGTTCTCTGGTGTGGTGGTTGACATCTTCACTTCCCTGTTAGCTGACCTGGGTAAGTCCAACAAACAGTAGAGTAGGAGTTGCAACTCTGCTGAGGCTCAGGGTCCAGCTGGCACATGGCCAGTCCAGAAATTCAAGTCTCCTGAGTATACACCAACCCCAACATAAACCACAGGTTCAGTAAAAGTGACAGAAGCAACATGTGTAGAAAGGTCACATCTGAGTCCAACTCCATCACACTCAGGAACACCAATGACAAAGTAGGGCCCACTGAAAAGACACTGAACTCCAGAGCCATCTCCCATGACCACAGAACCTGTGTGTCTCCATAACCCTCAGGAGTACCAGTACCTGGGGTTGTATCCACTTTGGCTGTCTCTTGGATCCTGCTGAGATGTGCATACGTGCGACCCCTCTGATGACCTCCCAACTCTTTTTTGAAGACTCTTAGCCATATAAACTCATTTGTCTTTACCATTATCCCCCTTCTATTCAAGGTCTTTTTCTAGTTTCGTCACCAGCTAGATTTCATTTAGTTCTGCTCTAATATTTGTCATTTACTTCTTTATATTTCTTTTGGGGTTATTTTGTTCTTCTTTTTCTAATTCCTGCAGGTATGCAGTTAGGTCTTTGATTTTAGTGCTTTCTTCTTTTTTAACATAGGCATTTATGGCTTGGAATTTTCCTCTCAGTACAGCTTTTGCTACATCCTGTAGGTTTTGATACATTGTGTTATCATTTTCATTTGTTTCAACGTACTTACTGATTTCTTTTGCAATTTCCTCCTTGGCCCACTGTTTGTCCGAGAGTATGTTTTTCAACTTTCATACCTTTGTGCCTAATCTGATTCTCTGTCCCTTATGGATTTCCAGCTTTACTCCATTGTGGTCAGAGAAATTATTTTGTATAATTTCAATCTTTCTGAATTCATTGAGAGTTGTTCTGTGGCCTAGCATGTGGTCTATCCTGGAGAATGATCCTTGTGCACTTGAGAAGAATGTATATCCTGCTGTATCTGGGTGTAATGTTCTGTATATATCTATTAAGTCCAGGTCCTCTAATGTATTATTCAAAGTCTTTGTTTCTTCATTGATTGTCAAGATGTTCTGGCTAATGGTGATAATAGTGTATAAAAGTCCCCCATTATAATTGTAGAGGCATCTATTTCTCCACTTAGTTTTTCCAGTGTTTGCCTCATGTATTTTGATGCACCCTGGTTAGGTGCATAAATGTTTATGAATTTTCTTTCTTCTTAATAGATTACCCCTTTTATTAATATTTAGTGTCTATTTTTGTCTCTTACAATGGTTTTGCATTTAAAGTCTATTTTGTCCAATATCAGTATACCTACTCCCACCCTTTTTTGGTTATTGTTTGCTTGTAGAATTGTTTTCCAACCATCCACTTTCAACATACTTACATCCCTGGGTCTAAGATGGGTTTCTTGTAGACAGCATATAAATGGGTCATATTTCCTTATCCATTCTGCCAATCAGTGTCTCTAGACTGATGAGTTTAATCCATTAACAATTTAATGTTATTACTGTCAAGGAATTACTTACATTAGCCATATTTTCTTTAGGTTTATGCATGCCATATGTTATTTTTATTTCTCTTCTTATCTTTTTGTTTGTCCTTACATTCTCCTCAAACTCTCTGTCTCCTGTTTTTTCCTTTTGATCTGCAGAACTCCCTTTTAGTATTCTTGAAGTGCAAATTTCTTATTGACAAACTCTTTTAATTTCTGTTTATCTGGGAATATTTTGAACTCTCCCTCAGTTTTTAAATGTAATTCTTTACTTTTTAAAAAAATATTTATTTATTTTTAAAAGATACTTAGATTACATAAAATGTTACATAAAAAATATAGGGAATTCCCACATGCCCCATTCCCAACCCTCCCCCATGTTCCCACATTAGCGACATCTTTCATTAGTATGGTGCATTCATTTCAATTGATGAACACATTTTGGAACATTGCCACTAAGCATGGATTATAGTTGACATTGTAGTTTACACTCTCTTCCATACAATTCTGGAGGTTATGGCAAGATATATAATGACCTGTATCTGTCATTGCAGTGTGACACTGGACAATTCCAATTCCTGAAAATGCCCCCTTATTACATGTCTTTGTCCCTCTCCCTGACTCTAGCACCTCCAGTGGTCACTGTCTTCACATCAATGATATACTTTCTCCCATTGCTATATATTGCTATAGTAGAATATCTGTAAGTCCACTCTCATCCATATTTTATTCCCCAATCCTGAGGATTCTGGGATGGTGAGATCCACTCCACCTCTAATTGAGAGGGGGATTCAGTCCCATATGGCTGATTAATGGGACTCTCTTGCTTGCAGCTGTACTCTCTCAGTCCCTTGGTGTGGTGGTTGTCCATCCTTACCTCCTTGTTGTCCCGCATAAGTCCAATGAACTGGAGAGTAGGTGTTGCATCTCTGCTGAGGCTCAGGGCCCAGCTGGCACATGGACAGTCCAGAGATTCAATCCCTTGGACATACTCCTACCAACTCTAGCACCAACTATAGGTTCAAATAAAGTCTCCCTCATTTTTGAATGCCAGTTTTGCTGGATAGAGAATTCTTGGCTGGAAGTTTTTTTCCTTTAGCACCTTGACTATATCATACAACTGCCTTCTTGCCTCCATGGTTTCAGATATGAAAGCAGTACTTAATCTTATCAAGCTTCCCTTACATGTGATGGTTCTCTTTTCTCTTGCTGCTTTCAGTTTTCTCACTTTGTCTTGAGCATTTGACCAGTATATGTCTTGGAGTAGGCCTGTCAGGATTTATACTGTTTGGGGTACACTTCACTTCCTGGACATGTACATCCATGTCCTTTATTATGGTTGGGAAGTTTTTAGCCATTATTTCCTTCAACACACCTTCTGTCCTGCCGGCGGGGGGAGAGGAGCTGCTGGAGGCCTTTGCGACTTCTCTCAGTGGCTCCGAGGTGTGGAGGACGCACGAGATTCCGGGAAGAAACTCGCGGAGACAGGCTGATGGCACAAGTCTGGTTTATTCCGGAAGGGTACACACTTTTATAGGGCTTAGGGTGGTGTGTAGGGCTCTGATTGGCTTAAGCTAAAGGTGACTTGCGGTTGGTTGCCGTAAGCAGTTACTAGGGACGGGGGCAGATACGGGGATTGGTTGGGGACTGCATGGAGAGATTTGATAGGTGCAGGTGGGTACTGCTTTCTGATAGGTGGTTGTAAGCAGTTGCTAGGCAGAGGGCAGGTGGAGAGGTTTGGAATGGGGGAGGGGAAAGGGGAAGTGAGAGCCGACCAGATGTTAGGCTAGGCAGGAGATAGTGGGAGGCGACCGTTATTGATGTATCTTGCCCGGGTAGGCTGAGGGCGCTTCGCCCGTACCAGGCTGAGGGCGTGATCGCCCGTTCCAGCCACCCTGAACTGCGGCTTCAGGCTGTGCACACGCCTGTCGCTGGGTCGGCTTAGTAACGTTGGTTCGCACTCCCACACTGTCCCCTTTTCCTTCCCTTCTCCCTCTGGGATGCCTATAATGCATATGTTTGTGCATTTTGTGCTGTCATTCAAATCCCTGAGTCCCTGCTGGTGTTTTTCTATCTTTTTTATCTATCTGTTCTACTATCTGTTTGATTTCAACTGTACTGTCTTCAACATTGCTGATTCTTTCCACTCAAATCGGCTCTTATGTTTCCAGTATATTTTTTGTTTCTTGCATTGTACCATTCATCATCATCATATCGGTTATCTTTTTATGTATGTTTACAGTTTCTTCAGTGTGTTCTCCCAGTGTCTTCTTAATATTCTTAATCACTTCCTTCACTTCATTAAGTTGATTCATGATATTTATTTGGACATCTCTGATTAGTTATTCCATGTTCTGCATCTCCTCCTGTTTTTTAGTTGGTTCATTGGACTGGGTCATGTCTTCCTGTTTCTTGGTATGAGTTGTAATTCTTTGTTGGTGTCTAGGCATCAGTTTATCTTGATAGGTTTGTTCAGTTGATTCGCTTCTCTTTGTAATCTAGGGTTTTATTTTGTTGTTGTTTTTGTGTATGTGGTAAGTTTTCACTTTGAAGCTTCATTCCTCTTATTCTATTTACTTGCTTTTGTCTAACTTCCCTTGAAAAAAAAATTAGTGACAGAGAAAAGGAGAGATGTAAGAAGAGAAAAAGGATAATGGTAATAATAATAGTAAAATGTGGAAGAGGATCCATATAAGTCCCAGGAAAATGAATAATTAACTTGAGTAAGAAGTGCAGAGGAATAAGAATAAAAAAAGTGTAGTACAAACAATGAGATGAGAAACTGAATAGAGAAAAATAGATAGGATGAATTAAAAGGCCAGAATAATGAGAAGAATGGGAAAGAGAGAAGAAAATTCCAATAGAAAAAAAAGTAAAAAAAGAAAGAAAACAGAGAAAAAAGAAAAGAGAAATAAAGACAAGGAACATTGAAGACCAAGCAACGAGGTGGAATGTAAGAATAACTACAGAAAGCAGAAGATAGAAAGATGAAGGAAGGAAAAGAACTAGCATAGGTAGACAAAATTGGTAAACCAAAAAATAGGGAAACAAAGGAAGGGGAAACACAACAAAAAAGAAACAAGACAGCAGCACCAGATTTTTTTTTTAATGGGCAGGAAAAGAAAGATGATAAAAAAAGAAAAACAAATAAGCAAAAGCCCTGGAAAAGCAGCCTTCCCTCTTAAACCCCCAAGGAGCTTCTCAGACTGCCTGTTCATCAATCAATTACCCTGCAGCCTGCCTTCTGCAGGATTTGAACTGGGTTTTAGCAAGTAAACTAAGTTAAATTTTAAAAGGGAACCTTTTCTAAGAAAAATATGAGATCCAAGAAAAGCTAATACAAAAAGAATGTCTATATGTTCACGCTCCTAAAATATTAGCTGGATGTCTGATAACCCAGTGGATCACTTCATTAAGAGCTGGGAATCAAGCCAGGGTCTTTGTTTATTCAAGGTGGGATCTCCTTCACTGAGCTAAGTTTTCTCCTTGGGTCAGTTAGACTTTCAGAAAGCTATTTGCCCACTTTCCTTTGGGCAGGTTAGAATCTTTGCACTTGGCCAGTGTCCTGCTGATTAGACACCTATCACCACATCCCTGTCCCTTTCTATTCTAATTGCTTTCTTTCCCAGGGCATCTGGGCATGACAGCCTGGTGAGTGGATCCCCCTTTCCTCTCCTGGCCAGGTCAGGGTCCCTTCAGAGATTCAAAGGTGACCGTGATTCCTGAACTCACTGCAAAGAAATCACTCTCAACCCACTTCCAGACCCCTCCTCCTCCCAGGCCCTTGAAAGCTTATTAAGGCTTTCTACCACTTGCTTCCTTTAGCAGAATTGGAATTTTGACAGCTTTCAGTACTGGACTAGTCAATTCCCTGTCTCCACCCTCTCCCTGCCCAATCCTGTCTCCCAGGGTGGCTGGTGCATCGGGCTGCCTGAGCAGATTCCCCTCTCCCCTCTCCCTGGGGTCACCTCAGTGCCAGCTGGTATGCTCCCCAAAGTTCAAAGAAGGCCCAGTTAACCAAACCCACAGGTAGGAAACCCCTCTCCACGCTTTACCAAAACCCTCTTCCTACCAGAGAATGCTCTATCCCACTCAGCGGCTGGTCAACAATTCTTGTTTCTAATATCACCTCAGTGTATAAAATTTTTCAAGGTAAATTATCCAGAATATCAGAAAACATGTTTTTTTTTATTTTTTTTCATTTAAATGAATCAAGTCACAATTAAGGAGTAGGGAATTGTACTATACCTCCTTGAGGGACAGTACCTCCATAAACTATTTGGAATCTTTCTCTATGGGAGATTGGTCTCTTCTCTTCTATTTATTAATTATTCACTCATTTATTTATGTAATTATGGACTCACATATATGGGAATCAAATGCTTTTGATTTCAACCTTTTAAAGGAATATCACTCATGAATAGTGCATATGAAGTATATCACATGTACTCTGAAATGATCTTTCATTCATTCAAACAAGGCAGGAGTCTAGGACAGGTTTCCTAAATAGAGGTATACATTGAGGGAAGCGGATTTGGCTCAACTGATTCACCTACCACATAGGAGGTCCAAACCCAAGGCCTCCTGACCCGTGTGGAGCTGGCCCATGTGCAGGACTGATGTGTGCAAGGAGTGCCCTGCCACACAGGAGTGTCCCCCAGGAAGGGGAGCCCCATGCGCAAGGAGCACGCCCCTCAAGGAGAGCCACCCCTTGCAAAAAAAAAAAAAAAAAGTGCAGCCTGCCCAGGAGTGGCGCTGCACACACGGAGAGCTGACACAGCAAGGTGACGCAACAAAAAGAGACGCAGATTCCCGGTGCCACTGACAAGAATGCAAGCTGACACAGAAGAACACAAAGCAAATTGGCAGAAAGCAGACAATGGGGGGTGGGGGAGGGGAATAAATAAAATAAATCTTTAAAACAAAGTACACATTGATTTTATTAAATGTCTTCTAGTCTTCTAGGTTAAGACTGTTATATCCCTTTCTATCATCTCATTTTACTATGTCTACTAATTTACTCACACACAACATTAAAACAATACTAGTCTTAGGGATATTTTACCATGTTTACCTTTTTCTGACATGCAGTTCAATCATTCAGATTAGGCCTTTACAGTTATGTAAATAAAAAATAAATCTGCAAAACTTTTCACCATTCTGTTTAGCAATCCATTTATTCCACACATTTTAATGAGTTCTCATTGCTGGAAATTCAGAAATGAACAAAATGGACAACTTGTGTCACCCTGGGAAGTCCATATTACAGTTCAGAAGGACAGGCAATCCAGCCATAAATGAGTAAGTAAATAAAATTGTTTCCAACAGGAGTAAGTGGCATAAAGAAAATGAAATAGAGTAATGAGATGGCCACTGTGGGGAGGATGTTAATTTTGATTAGGGATAAGAGAGGGTCTTTCTGAGGAGGTGACATTGTGCTGTCATATTAATTTGAAGTCATTTCAATATGTCACAGTAGTCAATATCACTATATAATTTCTTTGTTATGGCAATTGCATAAATACATATAATTTGTAGGTAAAAATAGAGTATGAGTACTATAGACATTTTCCATTTATGTGAGAATGAACAGCTTTTTAGAGTTCACATAGCTTTTCACAGGTTATAACATTTTGTTGTGCTTCCACCTTCAGCAACCACGGTTAAATAACACAGGGATTATATCATCAGTTTCATCTCATAGAATGGGTTATTGTAGGATGAGAGATATTAAATAACTTGTCCAATGCTCTGGGCTAGTAGCAGGTACAAATGGGACCCTAATTTAGATTTTAGGGTATCTCCACTAATGCACATGCTCTAAAACCTAACCTGCTGAAGATCCTTCCTAGTTTCTTTCAGGCCCATATGTGAAAGTGCTACAAATTTCCATCAAATGTAAGGCATATTCTTACTAAGCGTCTGTGGAGGAGACTGTGGTTGGTTTATCTTATGATTAAAATAGAACTCATCTTGTTGAAAAGTGGGTGGAGGAACTGGACCCTATCTATTAACTAGCTCCTTACTACCATCCCATAACAGGGGAGCAAGTTTTTTTTAAAAAACAATAACAATTTACCCAATGTTCTTCAACCCAGGTGATGAGTCCTGTACCTCAGGCTCTTCATTTGTTGAGTAACTCTACCAGTCAAAATGAGTTATCAGTCAACACTTCCTGGCACCATCCAATTTCCAAGCATTGCTACAAGTGCTGGAGATACAAAGAAGATAGGAACAGCTCCTCCCCTCCTAGAGCTTAGGGCCTAGAAAAGAAGACAGATACTAAACAAATGATCACAGGCATTCATTTAAAAAGTAAAGGTAAATGGGTGAGAACTGAGAAGATGTAGTAGAGACGATAGACATGTAGGGCACAAGGAACCAACCTAAATGTGGTAGGTTTAGGAAAGAGTCTCCTGAAGAAGAGCTGGCCAAGAGAGCAAGAAAATTCTAGAAATAGGGAACCACTCATAGGCAGGCTTTTCACTGTGGAAAAATTGAAAGACCAGGATGGTAGAACACAGGAAGGAGAAAGAAAATGGCAGGAATGAAGCTGGAGCATCACTTTATCCCTAAGTGCCGAGCATTCAATGGCTATCTCCTTATTACCTCACCACCACCATATCTGCCATCAGTGCCCCCTCTCACACTGCTCAAACTTGTTCTGCAAAGATGCCAAGCATGCTCCCATCTCCAGCTCTGTGCTTGCCCTCCTCAATGCCTGCAGGACTCTTCCTCAGATGCCACACAGGACTCAGTCCTTCATCTCCTTCCATCCTTAATCATATGTCATCTTCTCTGGGAGCATCACCCCCTTTCCAACCACCCTATTCACAAAGCAGTTTACCCCTAACGCCCAGCACTCTGGATTGCCAGAACCCTGGGGGTTTTTGTTTTTGTTTTTGTTTTGTCCCACAGTGCTTATCTTCCAACATGATGTATAATTGACTTAAGCTTTATCTAATATCTGACTCCCTCTCTGGAATGCAATCTCTTCACAGATGTAGTATTAAGGTTTAGACTAGTGTGTGGTTCTCAACAAATAGTTGTTGAGGTAATGCAGCAAGGAAGCATTGAAAGAGTTTAGGCAGGAGAGCGACATGGTAAAATTTGAATTATGACAATGATATGGTCTGCAAAGAGATGAATGTTTTGGAGAAGACCAACTGTGGGGTGAACAGGTAGGATTCGATCAAAATTCTGCAGGTTGTTATTTCTGGCTGCTGCAGAAGTAAAGGTGGGATATTGGCATTATTGACTGCAGAATAATTTTTCAGGGCAAAAATAATCTTTGTTGAAAAAGTAAGTTCACTCTGGGGAAGAGGCCGCAGAATCATCATTAGAGATTTTCCTCTCCTCTTGCTGACATAAAACATGCCGAAGAGGTGGAAGCAAAGCATTCCAGCACTCTCTGTGCTGCTTGCCAGTTTCTGGGTGAACAAGAGAAAAGTAATGATTCAGAAAATGGAATCTGTCCTGATATATCCAAATTAGGCACCAAGAAAATATAAAACCTGAGAATTCTGTGTGTGACTCTACAAAGGGGATCAAAGTTTTACTACAGAAAATAAATAAGCCCATTGGATTCTTTATGCCACTGGAAAACGAGGTGGTAACTTAAGTCCTTCCACTAGCACTCAGCATAAAGGGAGAAGGCAGCTCTGGCTGCTGAGAAAGCACAGAATGCTACTCAGAGATCTCTTTAGTTTATAAAGCAGCTTGAGATTCTGGTGGAAGGGTCAGCTCCTATTTAAAGACTTTTTCAGAAAACGGAAAGATTTCTTTCCCTAAGAATGACCGCTTTCCCTAGAAGCCAAGTAGACTTGCTAGATTGGTTTTCCATTCAAGTTCCCACCAGCCCATCTCTGGGGGTCCCTGTGCACAGCTGGAATATTTTTTAAGTTGTCCTGAAGGTGGCAATGCTGGGACAGAGGGAGGTTTTTGGGTTACATCAGTGAGAACTACGAAACTCAGGCATCTGAGCAATTGAATCACCAGAGCGTAAGTGGACTGATTAGGAAGTTGTCCTAAGCTGGAGGCAGAAAAAAAGGTGTTTTGGAAAAAGAAGACAGTGATGTCCCACATCTGTGGGAAACTTCTTAAATTTCCTAGAGTCATGACTGGTATTAGACACATTTTCCCTATAGGCAGTAGTTAAGATGATTTAATTGAGCAGCTCTTCAAGTATGGGCTACAGATGTCTGACCTTTTCAAGGTGTCCACAAGGTCAAAACTATTTGCATCATGGCCAGGGCCCCATGCTTGGTACAGTGCTCTACTGTTAGTGCCTTCAAATTCTTCATAATTTTTGAACAAGCGACCCCACATTTCATTTTGGATCTAGCGCTGCAAAGTATGTAGCTGACCCTGATCATAGTTCTAAGATATTTATGGTAGGCAGAATTCTAAGGTGGCCCCTAAGAGTCCCACCCCCTACTATGTTTTCCCTGTATAAGCCTTTCTCTTTGAGTGTGGGTGGCACCAGGGGCTATGATGAGATATCACTCCTGTGCCTATGTCACATGATGTGGCAAAGGGGATATAGCAGATGTAATCTAGGTGCCAAATCAGTTAACTTTGAGATAATCAAAAGAGGGATTTTAAAAGAAGAGCATTTTCCCTGGCTGCTTACTGGAGGGAAAAAAGGAAACAGGCATGTTGTAAACTGCCTACAGAGAGAGTCAGCCTCCAGGAGCTGAAAGTGGTTTCCAGTTGACGGGCTGGCAAGAAACGGGGGACCTCGGGCATGTCACCTCAAAGAACTGGGTCTGCCAACAACCTGTGTGAACTGAGCCCCAGGTGAGACGCACAGCCTTGATCGACACTTTGCAGCCTTCTGAGACCTGAGGATGTGGTTGTCACCTGCCGACCCCTGACCCACTGAAACTGTGATATAATTTATCTGTATTGTTTTAAGCTGCTAAATTTATGGTAATTTGCTATGCAGGGATAGGAAACAAATGCAACATTATTTCCCTTTGCCACTGTGTTGACATTAGCACTGATGGTGCAGAAATACTGGTGGGTGAGACTGCTGGGACCTCAGCCTGAATCAAGGCAGTGGCTCCCACTGTGTTTTAGTAAACCAGCATATTATTTACCATTATGCACATTTAGCGAAAAAAAGCCAGTTTCACTTAAGAATGTTCTTGGTGAAGTAGTAAAAAATATTAATTTTATAAATCTTGACCTTTGTTCACATGTCTTTTTCGTATTCTGTGTGACAAAATGGAAAGTAGACACAAAGTATTTCTGTTGCAAATGGAGGTATGATGATGGCTTCCAGGAAACACACTTGTGAGAGTGTTTAGTTTGTTATCTGTATTAGCTGCGTTTTTCATGGAAGATCGTTTTTTTCCTGAAAGAATGTTTAATCACAAACAATGGCTATTCACTGTCATTTTCTTGAAACATCATTTCGAAGAAAATAAACTGGCAGTATTTGTTACCGATAATAAAATTTGAATGTTCAAGTGAAACTTAGAATTTTGAAAAACTTATATCTGGCACCATGAACTTAAAAGCTTCCAGGACTTAAAGAATTTTTGGATGGGCTCAGGAGTGATATTAACAAATGTGATTTTTTTGATGTTGTATAATGAAAGTTGTCAGCATTTAGAAGATCTGCATAACTCAGTGAACTAGTATTTTTAAGCAAGGTACAAAATCATATATCCAAAAGGCAAATCAGACGAATAGATTTTAATGTAACAGGAGTTTTTAAAAAAATCTTATTGATATGGCTTCAAATTTCACAAATAACCTTTTTAAAATAAAATTTTATTGAAGTATATCATTCATACATGAACATACCTAAACAATAAGTATATAGTAAAAGTTGTGAATTTACAAAACAAACATGCATATCATCATACAAAGCTCACATATATTACCCCAACACCAACACCTTGCATTGCTGTGAAATATTTATTACAAACTATGAAAGAGCATTGTCAAAATATTACTACTAAAATAACCCATATATTTGTTACCAATCATGAGAGAGTGTTCTCATCTGTCCTGATAACCAGTCCAGCATCCACCATGGAAGTCCCTGCGTTATACAGCCCCATTCTTTGTATAGTTCATTCAAATTGTACACTTAGTGGCTCTCATTTCTATCACAGTTATGCTGTTATCACCGCAGTTAGTTTTAGAATGTTTTCATTGCTCCAAAAGGGAAAATCCCATATCTGCCTTATACCTCCTGTATTAGTCACCCAGAAGGGGAGCTGCTGCAAAATACCAGAACTCTGTTGGCTTTTATAAAGGACATTTATTTGGGGTAGAAGCTTACAGTCACAAGGCCCTAAAGAATCCAACTCAAGGTACCATAAGAGATACTTTCTTACCCAAAGTCAATAGCACATTTTGAAGTAAAATGGTGGGCGATGTCTGCCAGGGTTCAGCCTTCCTCCTTCCTCTTAAGGCTCTGTGATCCCAGCTTCTTCTGATCTCAGCTGTAGGCAGGCATAAGGCTCATCTCTTTTCCCAGGGCTCATCTCTTTCTAGGCTCAGTTGCTCCACAAGACCAGCTACAAATTATCATGGCTTAGCTTTCTCCCTGGGGCTCCTGCATCAAAACTCAACTCTCTGTGTTCTCCTTCTCCATGTGTTTACTTCCCTGTCTTTGACTTAGCATCAGTTTATATAGCCCACAGCTGTAGGCAGGGCTCTGCACTAATGACGTGGTCAAATAAAAGCCCTAATCTTGATTTAATAAAGTGAAAGTGAAAAGTAGTAAAGAGGGCTGATTTGCAGACTTCATTTCCCCATTATAGGTCGTAAATGCCCAAGTTTTACCTTCGTGGCTACACGGCAGAGGAAAAACGGTGAGAGCGGTATGCAGAGGGCAGGATGGGTCCACAGGCAAGAGAGCTCGTTCAGGCCTCGCTGGTTAAGGCCTCGAGCTTGGCTTTTTGAGCTGTTAATTATTCCAGCTCTTTGCTAATGGCAGGGGAGGGGTTCCAGCTGTTTGTTGTTTTGACTGACTACCCCACCCATCAATCCCCCATGAGGGCCCAATGGTAAAGTCCTTGGGGAATATCCGGGGCTTCTCCTGGCTTCCAGAAGAAACCTTTGTTCTGGATGGCAGGATCTTGTGGGGTGGGGTCTTCCAGCAGCCATCTTGGGGTCATTGATGTCCACGTGGACTCTCTGCCAGGTTCCAGATCCACCTATTGATTCCCTGTTTTACTAGCCAGCATCATTCCCCCCTCAGAGAGTTTGTCACTTTTCAACACCTTCCTTTTCACCTGGACCTATGATCTGTTATTTTCTCCCATTTCTCGTCCCTCCCTGCCTGAATAAATTACTGGCCTAACTCAAAAAAAAAAAAAAAAGTAGAAGTGAAACCTCTAATACAATCTAATTTGCCCAGAGGAACAGACCAGTTTACAAACACAATCCAATATCTATTTTTTAAATTCATAAACAATACCAAGCTGCTACACACTCTATAGTTGTCCCTTAGAACTGAAATTAACTATTGTCCATAAGTTTCATTCGTTGTAATTTTCCCATGTATCACCATATTCTTAGCATTTTGTAAAATAAGAGCATTCTGACACCTATACTATTAACCACAATCTTCATCCACCACCAAAATTACTGTTATATGTTCCCTAGATTATCCTATAGTTTCCTTTCAATTGACATTTATGCCCACAGACTACCCCTTTCAGCCACAATCACATTTATAAATTAGCAGTGTTAGTCATACTCACTAAAATGTGTTACTATCAACTCTATTCATTGCCACACTTTTACAATTCACCTTATTAATAATGCTATAGACATTAAGCATCAGCTCCCATTCTAAACTGACATTCTATTTCCCAGTAACCTATACTGAGTTTACCCTCATGAGTTTACTCATCTTATTTAGTCCATATTACTGAGACCATACAATATCTTCCTTTTGTGTCTGGCTTATTTCACTCAACATAATATCCTCTAGGTTCATCCATGTTGTCATCTACATTCAAATTTAATTTCTTTTTACAGCTGAATAGTATCCCATTGGATGTATATAGCACATTTTGTTTATCCATTTCATCAGTTGGTGAACACTTGAACTGTTTCCATATTTTAGCAATTGTGAATAATGCTGCTGTGAATATCAGTGCACAAATGTCAGCTTGCATTCTTATATTCAGTTCTTCTGAACAGATTCTTAGTAATGGGATTGCTGGATCATAAGGCAGTTCTATATGCAGCTCTTGAGATACTGCCAAACTGTCTTCCACAGAAGCTGCACCATTCTACATTTGGATTTCATAATTAACCTTTAAGAAATTATCACTTGCTGAATTTTCATATAATATCAAAGAAGACTATCCACAATTATCTGAAATGGCTATTAAAATACTCCACCCTTTTCCAATTACATATCTACATGAGGCCGGATTTTCTTTACCTATTTTCATTAAAACAACATTTGGCAAGAGACTGAATAAAGAAACATTTATGAAAATCCAACTATCTTCTAAGTCAGATATTAAAGAGATTGCAAAAAAATATAATACCATTCTTCTCACTACTTTTTTGTTTGGAAAGTAGAGGTATTTTCATTAAAATATGTCATTTATCGTAATTTGTAAAGGGCTATTAGAGTTATTTTTAGATGAATTAAAAATAAATATTTTTACAATTTTCTAGTTTTATTCATTTCTAATATGTTAAATATCAATAGCTATAACCCACAGAAACTAAAGCCCCTCCCCCCTTTTTAAGTTAGGCCAGTAAAAAGAATTTATTGGGAAATAGGAGAAAAGCATGCTGAGAAATGGGAGAGAAGGATGGAAACAGGCACCAAGATTTGGTGCAGGCTCCTCTAGGCAGAGAAAGTGAATTTTGGCTTGTGAGGTCACCTTTAAGCTGTTAGCTATTCCTCCTCCTTGCTAATGCTAAGAGAAGGGACTCCAGTTGTTATTGGTTGTCCCACCAATGGTAAGGGCCAATGGGGAATCCTGTTCAGAATATCGGAGGCCTCCTAAAGCCCCAGAAAGAGTCCCAACTGGGAGCTCTAGGTGGAGGTCAAGGTCTCAGCAGGATCTCATGGCCATATTTCTGCTGGCCATGTTGTCTGTTGCTAAAGCCCTTTTGGATTTTCAGTGATTAGTAAGAGTATAAAGGAGTCTTAGGATCAAAAAGTTTGAAAACTGCTGATCTAACCTGAGCTAGTGGTACACAGTGGTGGGAAGCCAGGAGGGGAGAAGGATACACTAATGTTGAATGTAGCTTGTGTGTGTGTTCCTGGGCTAGACTGAGCACTTATGTGAGTCGTTTCATTCAGCTTTCCCAGAAACAATGGAAACCAGTGGTCCTGTATCTAGTGTCCATATTAGAAAACTGAAGATTCAAAGGAATCAGTATTTCAAAGTCCATGCTTTTTCTATTTCCCTTAGCTGCCTCCTAAGAATAAGGATTTTGTTATGCTCATCTTGGTCCATTCCTGTGGTATCTCAATGAATTTACTCACATTGTTATATGCTTAAAATTGACTTTGGCTAAAACCACTCAATTTACTGATGCAGCATTTAATCCTTTAATTTTGGATTCAAACTAATAAGGTAAATATTATTTAATTATATTGATCAAGTACTTAACTATAAAGCTAATCATTATCATTATGACTGCTGATCATTAAGTCAGCGTGACTGTCCATCAATTTTATCAATAAATAGTATAACATGATTCAACAAGCATTTACAGGGTCCCTACAACACAGTAGTAGATAATGTGGGGAATGACTAAGTTAGTAAGAATGTTCTCTCCCAAGGATGACTAATGCAAAGAGGTGTGAGTTGAGTACCAAGAGAGCAATACAGCTGTGGCCTATGGGATCTGATTGGCAAAAATAGGAAAAACTGAATGGAAGAGGTGATTGAAGTTGTTCCTCAAAGTAGCATTTAAAGTTGTTGCCCAAGATGCCCAGAAAACTGATAGTTGACCAGCTCTCACCACTTTGTGTTGCTACACGAGATCACAGAAGAAAAGTATGTTCAGCTGAGTGGGGGCTCTGGTCTTTGCCAGTTGTTTACAATAGTTCAGTTCTCAGAGTCTTTTACAGTTTTCTCCTTAGATGCATGTTGAGGACCAGGGTCAATCCTAGTTAAGAAATAACTAGCTCTGCTCCTTCTCCATTTACCTGGAGGCATTCCAGGCTTCCCTTTTGACACTCTTTGGCGTCTTGGGAATACCATGCTCCTTCCTATGACCTCCTCTTCTCCATCCCCACTCTCTTCCCCAACCTCAGTCTTTGGAACCTAGAGTTTTCATGGTTTTTTTTTCTCTTTTCCCCTAAAAAAGTCCACCTTCAGGAAAGATTCTGAAAATCTTTCAGATTAATCTATTATTAATACTTTCAGATTAATCTATTCACACTTAAGAGAAGTTTGAGTTTTTAATAGGAACAAAGTCTCACTTAAGGCATGGATTTCTGATGATGGAATTTGAATCATCTGGGAGGTAACTTTTTATGCCCTAAGCTCAGCTCTTTGACACAGAATGGTAGAAAGTTTAGCCTCTGAAGCAGGACCCCACAAGAGTCCTATGCTCTGCTTGGTACATGTTAAGGATTTATTATCCAGTTGAAAAAAGTGTGCACAGGGACCATTTAAGGACCATGCCAACATTTTTATGCTTGTCAGTTTATAACATTCCATTTATATTCTGAAACACATGAATTGATTAAGAATCTGGAAGTGGTAAACAAATCTCCTATAACTTGATTGATAGGCCACCCTTAATTGCAGTAATTGCACTCAGATAGGTCATCCATACCATATGCTGTTGGTGGGAGTGGGTCCAGGTTCTGTGGAAACAAACACTCCAGAATTCTCCACCAGGCTGTATACAGGGGGTCAGTGATGATGGCTTCTTTTACTGCCAGGCCATACTCATTTGAGTATTTCATTATTATTTCACATGGCAAAAATCATGGAAATAAGTTGGTATGGGGTAAAATAACAAGCAATTGATTAAAATTTGAGACTCCAGTTGGTGAGATGCATTTTTCCTGGTGATTTGTGTTAAGTGCAGAAAATCAAGCCATCCTTTTGTGTTGTAACTGAGCTACTCTTACAGCAGACAAAATATTTCTACACCTAACAATTAACTTGCAGAAGATTAGTCAAATCTCAGTTACCTAGAGGGTAGATTATCCAGTTGGTGGATTATCCAGGTTCCCTATTTCTCCTCATTCTCATTTTGATACTCGCCTTAGCATCACTTTAAATAATGAGAATTAATCCCATATGTTTGTATTGGAAAAGTGCATTTATAATGCATATCTAGCATCATATCTAATAATTCCTTTCCTGCCTATTCAAAGGATGATTATTCTGATAACTGAGGCTGAGGGAAATCAGGTAAATTTTCTAAGATTACACAGTCAGTAGGTCGTCTACCTAGAACTGACCTTGAGTGTTCTCACCATTAAGGCTGAGGTTGGACTTTTCCTTTGGGTACTTCCTTTGCATTATAGACAAGAAAACGAAACTCAGATTGTGGATATTTGTGAAGAAGTTTGCTCTGGAACACATTGATAATCTCTGTTTATTAAACTTTACATTTATAGGCTATGTGTCAATCTCAGACAGATAATTCTTGTTTTAATAGAACATGATCTAGAATTGGCTATAAGCTTTTAGCTTTTTTGTCTTCCATCTTTGATTGAAGGGAAGCATTTCTGATAGTTATGAAAAGGAAACTGGTGACACCATATCTATTAAGGACTACTCAATTTATCAGTTTGGGAATGAATTAAAATTTGGGCCATCTTGATGAATGGTTTCATTACAGGTGAATGGATTACCACAAGCTTGATTGCTAAAATATTTTAACTGGCCTTTTTTTTTTTTTTTTTTTTTTTTAATTTTTTTATTTTTTATTGACTTTGTAATAATATTACATTAAAAATATATATGTGAGGTCCCATTCAACCCCACCCCCCCACCCCCCCTCTCCCCCCCCCCCAACAACACTCGTTCCCATCATCATGACACATCCATTGGATTTGGTAAGTACATCTTTGGGCACCTCTGCACCTCATATACATTGGTTCACATCATGGCCCATACTCTCCTCTATTCCATCAAGTGGGCCCTGTGAGGATTTACAATGTCCGGTGATTACCTCTGAAGCACCATCCAGGGCAGCTCCATGTCCCGAAGACGCCTCCACCTCTCATCTCTTCCTGCCTTTCCCCATACCCTTTGTCCATTATGTCCACTTTTCCCAATCCAATGCCACCTCTTCTATGTGGACATTGGATTGGTTGTGTCCATTGCACCTCTATGTCAAGAGGAGGGTCAGATTCCACCTGGATGCTGGATGCAATCCTCCCATTTTCAGTTGTAATCACTCTAGGCTCCATGGTGTGGTGGTTGTCCTTCTTCAACTCCATCTTAGCTGAGTGTGGTAAGTCCAATAAATCAGATTGTAGGTGCTGGAGTCTGTTGAGGCTCAGGATCTGGCTATCACATTGTCAGTCCAGAGATTCAAATCCCCTAAATATATCTTAAACCCCAACATTAACTGCACCTCCAGCACATTAGCATGAAAGTCTTATGAAGGGAGATCCCATCTGAGTCCAGATTCATCACACATAAACACCATCTCCAAAGAGGGGCCATCTGCCCTGGTAGTTAACCCCATCGGCCATGACCATAACTCCCATGGGTCTCTTTAGCCCTCAAAGGAACCAATATCTGGGGGTTGTATCTGCTTTATCTGTCTCTCTGACTCTGCTCAGTTGTGCATGAGGGCAAACCTTCTGCCAGCCTCCAGACTCTTTTTTAGAAACTCGTAGCCATATAAACTCATTTCTCCTTTCCATTTCCCCCTTACTTTAGGTCAAACAGCATTTTAAAGTCATGGTATTTTATGTAGACATGGGTATTCTGCTGATCCGCATTGAACCTTCCGTATAAGGTCATTTTCCAGTTGCATCATCAGTTGGTAGTTGATAGTGGTCCCTCGTTGCCAGGGAGGCTCATCCCCGGGTGTCATGTCCCGCGCTGGGGGGAAGGCATTGCATTTACATGCTGAGTTTGGCTTCGAGACTGGCCACATTTGAGTAACATGAAGGCTGACAGAAGGAAATTCCCAGGCACAAAGTTGCTCTAGGCCTTGTTCTTATTTTGGGTTTATCAGCTCACAAGCATAGTCATTAGCATCTGGGGCTCACTGTTGAACCCTCACTCCCTCCCGGTCCCCACCACTGTACCTGGGAGACTGTCGCTGCTCCCCTAGGGACCACGACAGAGCACCACTGGCCAGGAACCCAGTACCCCCCCTACTGTGGTTTTTAATTGTTGCCACTATGAGTATATCCAAACATTACCATGCACCCTGGACATATGTTCTGTACAGCTCCCTGTCAGTCATATATCACCTGTCATTGGTATCCCATACCAGTATCCCTCCATTGCCATTGTTGAAACACTCTGTGATCCAGAACTCCCCGAAATTTGAAGCCCAATATAATGTCATGGTCCCTTACTAGGGAATGGCATATAGCGATGAGTTTAAAGGATAGATAAAGAACTTGGATAAATTAACTGGCCTTTAAATATCCTTTTTACTTTAAAGGAATTTCTAGGGATTGAACCCAGGACCTTGTATAAGGGAAACAGGCATTCAACCACTGAGCTATATCTGCTCCCCCTTGAGGGTTGGGTTTTTGTTTGTTTTTTTGTTTGTTTGTAGTAGGTACCAGGGATTTACCTGGGACCTTGTATATGGGAAGCAGGGGCTCAACTGGATGAGCGACATCCATTCCCTAAATAGCCTTTTAATCATCTGGTTTGCTGGTTAACAAGCTAATGACACAAAAGATAGGAATAATTAGGCATGTCCCCTTTTCAGCCCTTAGAATGCCTCTTGCTGGAGGTCAGTAATCAAATGTTAAAAGGAAAACTAACAGAAACCTTAAAAGGCATCATCACATTATTTTATTTCTTAACAATATGTATGTAAGAACAATGATAACTTTATCATTTGTAATCTAAATTAAAAATCTAAATCCAATGGTTATTACCACCCTAAGAATGTGATTGCCTTTTTCTCCCAATCTATGAATCTCAGTTAACAAAATGAAGTTATTGATAGTTGATTTTATCAGTGAGTGGTTTTTGTTCAGTTTGTTTGCTGTAAGTTGAAAAGTTTGCATTCCTGTGCATTTGACCCAAATTAGGGAGACTGGGTTAGACAGACCATGATGTTGGGCACACCTTGTCAATAGACATATAAAATAAGACTGAACTTTTCCAAAATGCTTTCAGGTATAATCTGATAAGCTGGTAAAATCTACCTTAAAGGACGACTTGATTTTAGTGAGCATAAAAGAAAATTAAATGATAAAGGTATTTTTAGAGGGTATACTGGGTTAGGGGGGTGTCACTTCTCAGATTAATAATGTGGTTCTCCTTAAATTTTACTTCTTGAGTCATGAGTGTCACTAAAGATTTGAGCCCAAGTGATGTAAATAAATGATGAACATCTTATCCCAGGAAAGGCCTTTATTCGACAAGGGAAGATAATATAAAAAAATAATTTGAAGGATTTTCCTTGGACTTTCCAAATGAATATTTCATGGATGAGGATGTTTAATTTACATTGGTTATTCTAAGGGAATTTGGGTAGGATTCATATGGAATATGATTAGGGGTAAGTGTTGAACTAGACTAGAAAGTGAATGCCATCCGCCATGAAATTGGAGCCTTTTCAAACTTTTGAGAACAGCATGGAAAAAAAAAAAAAAAAAGTCAGCATTTTGACTATTGCCAGGAAAAGGAAAAGGTAAAATCTAGTCAAAGGAGAACATAACATCAGAAGAGCATCAAGTGAGTAAGAGATAAAGGAAAGGAGAATTAATTATAAGAGAAACCAGAGTGTTGCAAAGATGTAAAACTCGTATGTAGGATTGTAACTTTCTGTGTGGGCAAAGGGATATTAGTAAAGTCTTTATATAGTGGAATTCCAGGGTTGAAGACAAGTTTCAGCATGTGGAAATAACCAGAGAAGAAACAGCTGAGGTAGAGGTGCCAATGAATGCATCATTACTAGTCCAGCTATGAAATGAGAGAATCTTGGCGTACCAATAAGGAGCAATGCATTACTGTAAGGAATGTATCTGAAATAGGTGTAGGAGAAAAATTATGAAATATTGGGGCCTCGTGTTTAATAGGAAAGGTGAAGTAATTGGAAAATTTAGGAAATTTGTATTTATAATTAAATTTGAGGATTCAGTGAGGCATGCAGTGGCCAAACACACACCCATAAGAGAAAATGTTTCCCTTTGTTTCCAATACTAAGGAACAAATGAAAATTCTTTGTCCTTGATGAAGTACTTTTTTCTCTTTTGGGTCACCAATAAATACTTGGGGGAAACAATAGCCAAATATTATGTCCAGAGGCTTGAAATCTGAATTTATTTCTGAATAGTAGCTCATTACTCTTCATTTAGTAAGCCCCAACCCATTCTTTAAACCCAGTATCAGTCCAACTTTCTTCCCTACTTTAGGCCAGTGGGCTTTGTTCATTTCTCCCTGATACATGGGGACTGTGGGCACAAGAAGGGGCAGAGGAGTGGAGCTAAGTGCTTAGAAGATCTGGCACTTCTGGAATGCACTGGTACTCTGCCAGCCCTTGATAAATCATTGTTGATGAATGAATTAATGCATGATTGAATAGATGCACATATTTTTTAAACTCCCAATTGGTTCACTGTGCCTTCAGACAGTGAACTCTCAGGAAATATTTGTCAATCCCAATAAGGGGTAGACATTCCTGCTGCTCAGAATTATTTCTGATCTCTCCTGGGCACAGAGAATTACATTTCTCTGTGAAGTTAGGTTTGGCCAGGTAGATGTAATTCCCCTAAGCATATGAACTGTCACTTCTGAGTGGGCACATTAAAGAGCTAGTGAGCATTCTCCATGCTCTCCTGTCTTGGTAATCTTGAAGGCATGGGCCAGTATAGAGGTACCGTATGATCAAAGTTTCCTAGAATGCCAGGCCAACATATGGAAGACAGCTCTGAAGAGTATCCAGATCCACAATAGTTTATATGCCAAAAAAAATAAAATTTTTGTTTTCTTAAACCACTGAGGTTTTGGGTGCTGGATGTTACTGCAGCATAAGCAAACCTATGCTGACAGAAGGAATATATTTGTTTTCCATTATTCCTTTGGTCAAAACATATTTCCAGTGAGTTTCTGCTGAGCCCACACTATGATAGGATTGGAGTAAAATTGGCTTGGAAGATCTACCAGAGAAATAGTTGCCTGGCATTTTCACAAAATATCTTCAGAGATTGGTTCCACACCTTCCTATGGCAGTGCATTTTAATGTTCAATGCATGCCTGAACTCATTTAATAAAGAAATCTACATACTACTCCTAGCCTCCACTATGAATCAGATTTATACCCAGGACCGATCATCAGGTAAAGAATATAGTAACATTTCACAATAAAGTGGCACTAATTACATGCCATGTCTTTTGTGACATGAGGGCAAGCAATGCTGGACCATTAATTTAGCTCCATGAACTTGGGCATAACCTTGGATGCCATTAAATGTATGAGCTCTGATGTGTATTTGTATTACTACTTCTAAATTGACTCAGCCTCTGACACCAGCTGGGTACCTAACACAATGATTGTGGGAGAGCAGAGATTTAAATACACACCTCCAACTTTTCAAAAATGGCATGGCAGTCTCAAAAGTGCTTTCTCACTTGGGGGGAAAAATTGGGCCTCAAAATCTTAGAAATCTTAGAAGTAAATCCTGTGAGTGCTAACTCTCTAGCTAACCTCCCCAAATTTTGGGAATAAAGTAATTCTCCATATAAGCTGATTGATTAACTCACCGATTGTTTTCATAAAGAAAAGAAACATACTAACTATTAATTAATATGTTTATTAAGAGAGGTGCTCAGATCAAGTGGGAAGGTAGTGAGGGCAGGAAGGGACATTGATAGATGCATGGCAGACACTTTTTGTCCCCCAGTGAGGCCCTGGCCTCATTGACTTCACCCTCCTCTCTAAATCTCTGAGTTTTAACAACCAGTATTGCTCAGTTTAGCTCTCAACTATGCGACCTTGTAATGGTGCTCTTCTTTGCTTGTGTGAGGTGTTGTGATTTTGGGGGAGCATGGATTATGAGACAGGAACACCAGGGTTGGGCGCTACATTACTCTTTCTGGTTGAGGGAACTTATTAAATCTGTGAAATGGACATGTTACCTGTGTAGCCTCTAAGGATCCATGAAATGAAGTATTTCCTAGTCTTTAATGAGCTGTAGATAATACCTTAATATATCTCCCAGCAGATGGTAAGCTTCTTCAGAACAGAGATTGGCTCCATCTTCTTTTACTTTCCACAGGTCCTAGCATAGTAAGAGGCACCTCGAGAGGGGTCAGTCAGCCCTTGTTAGCTTCTTGATAGTTTCCCAACAAACAAGTCCTCTTCCCCTCTATCTGCCCAGTGGAAAGCAAAATATGTCCATGCTGGGTATTGGGTTTCAGATTATTTCATCCATTCAGAGTTCCCAGCTGCCCCTTTCATCTCTTTCTTGTGGAAGACCACACTTTGCCATTCCCTTCTCTGAGAGTCACAGTGTCCAACTTGAAGAACAGCCTCTACAAGAACCCTCTGAGGCAACAGTGATACTATAACTGGAGCAGGGAAATTGCTGGAAAGAGTCCCTTTTCCTCCTGAATAAGCTAAGGGCTTGGAGAATATAATTCCTACAGGAAAACATTTCCCAGAGGTTGATGGTTGGCAGTGAAAACCTGACTGTTTCACACTGTTTCACGCATGCCTCTCCTTAATCCTTCTGACGCAGCTCTGCTTAGGCAGGCCTGGGTACTGGGCAAGTCAGCAGAAGAGAACGTTTGGAAACTGAGCCAGGGTTCGCAGGAGGTCCGCTGCTCTCTCCGATGAGCCCCTTGCTTCCTTCCACCCCTTTAGTTGCCTTTTGTTTCAGTTGCCATAAACACTTGCTGTGAAACTACCGTTGACTCCTGAAAGGATTTTTTTTTTTTTGTATTCCTCTCATTTCTGTTGAAACATGACACTCAAATTGGAGATGGGAGCAGAGATCAACAAACCCTGTCAGCTCTTGTCAACCCAGGTGTAACAGTGCGATCTTCTTAAATTGCTGATAATCTGCCAAAGATCTCTTTATCTGCAGCCTCCATCATGCTGTTTGCTCACATTTGGTTAACACTTTAAATTTCCCTTTCTGAGGTGTCACTGTTTGCCATTTAGTAACTAAGAAGAACTGTGAGAGCAGCTTAAAGCACAAGGATTTGGGAAGCTGGAAAAAGCTGATTAGCTATTCAGGGAGAATAATCTTATTGAGAGTAGTAAGAGCTGTATAAAGAATGCTTTTCCCTTCCCAGTAACAATCTTCTAATTATGTTGTCAAGCTTGCTGTTGAGCTCTCCCCCTGTGCCATTAAGAAACCGTTTCCTATGTTAAGAAAGAGATTTCCAGATCGTGATGCTGTTTGCTGATTTTTTTTATTGTTTAAAGAATCTGTATGTATTAAACCAAACATTAAAAAATGATTCATGTGCAGCATAATTACTTGAGATGAAGCACTCAAGATATGGGGGGTGGGGGCCGGGGGGCGGTAAGGGAGGCAGGAGGAAGGGGGGTGCCGTGGGTGGGTGTGCTCCTGGAGGCATGGTGCGGGGGACTAGAACCCCACAGGAGTGCACGAGACTTTTACCTTCAAGGCTGGGACCTCGGCGAGGGAAATGCACCAATCAATAACCACTCAAGGGGTCGGGACCTGTGCGATAGCTCTGTGAGGCTGTAGGTTTCTGAGTGAAACACAAACATTTCTGGTCGATAGATGCTCTTCATTGACTAGGAAAACAAGTTTGAATTGTGCACACATGTGCCCTTCTGGATTCTTCCCGGCCCTGCTTGAAAGAGAGGAATCAGAGTAGTGAGAAGATTGTTCATACATCACTGAAACCCTCAGCAGCGTTGCAAAGCGTTGCACAGAAGTCACACTCTGGTCCCAGGTCCACCTTCTAGCTGGAGAGAGGTTTGTTGTGTAAATTCTCTCTGGCATTGTCCTTCACTTGCAGGAAGAAAAATGCCTTCAAGCCTTCTACTACCTGCTAATTTAAATAATGAACAGCAAGGAGCTTTTTCTTCATCTCCACATGAGCCAGGGCACAAGGTGTGGGTATCAAAAGATTTCATTATAACAAATACCATGAAAATGAACAAACACTGAAACCAAAGCTCTAAGTGTCACACAGTTAAATATACAGTATTTCGGGGGGTCAGGGGGTGGACTCACCTGTTAGGACCATAAATATTCATCACGATGACTCAAACTCTATTTCTCTCACTACACTAGGATTTTAGATGGATTCTTGTAAAGCCTGTGGTTAAACAGGTTGGAATTTTATGTTTGCAATCTTTGTCAAAAAACCTCATGGAACTCAGAGTATTTTGATAATAGTGGGAGATAATGGAAAGTACTTGTTTCATAGTTGAAAATCTCCATGCTAAGATGACTCTATCAAACTAACCTAAGTAAGCATTCACAGCTGAAACTACATTTGTTAGTAGTTGCTGTTTCCCAGAACAGGCGCCAAAAATATCCAACAGCGCATAAGTCTCCCAGTTGCCTGTCCAGTTTCACTGACCTTCCTGGAAACTTTGGAAGCCAGTCTCTCTACCACCCAGCTCCTCCTGCCCCTTCCACAAACTAACTGCCCTTCTGTGACTTGGGATCCCTTTCCACACTGCCCTAAATATTCCCTTTGCAATTTGAGCAACATTTTTGCAGGTGGTAGCACCTCACAGGGAGATTGATTTGCCCTGGGCTCACAGCCCCTCAGAGACCGTCTCTTGGTAAGAAGTTGAAACGTGAGATCCGGGAGAAGCTACCCACCCTGGCCAGTGATGGGAGGATGCAGGCTACCTCTTGCTAAGCAAGACGATAAAACTTTTATTCTTATTTCACCCTCTTCCTTCCTTTGTTCCTTCCTTCTTTCTTTCTTTATTTCAAACTAGACCCTGTGCTAGATATTAAGTCTACGGTGGTCAACAAAGCAGGCATGTTCCTTTTCCTCATGAACAAAATATCTAGTAGGGGCAATACATGCTAAACAAATAAACAAAAGAATATGTGGCTGTGCCTGTGTACATGTAGGGGATGGCTGCCTTGAGGAAGTGAAACTGCAGCCAATCCTGAAGGATGAGATGGTCCAGTGACGAGCTGGGAAATGGGGGATTGAACATTCTGGGCAGGGTGAGATCTCCAAGGTTGAGCCACAGAAAGATATAAGGCCAGTGTGGCTGCAGGTCACAGGTGAAGAGAAGACCAGACAGAGGAGGTCTGAGAAGGCAAGCCGGTTCCAGAGAGCACAGGGCCCTGTGGCCCCCCAGCGCCCTGTTTGGATTTTTTCTAAATGCGCTGGTTCTTTGGCTGACTGTGGCTACTGTCACAAGAGTGTGTTGACAAGGTAAAGCCTAGAGGGACCAGGGCAGGAGTCCACACCAAAGAGGCAGCGGCTCCTGAGGCAGGGCAGGAGCCTGGAGATGGAGGGAAGTGGGTGCACTAGGGGCATAATCTGGAGCTACAGTCGACAGGACTGCATGTGGGGCTGCATGTGCAGAGCAAGGAGAGAGAGTGCTTGGCATGACTCCTGACATGAGCTATTGTCGGAAGCCGGGCAGGGGAGAGGAGCAGCGAAAGGAAGAGTGAAAGACTCACTAGCTCAGTATTCTCTTCCGTATGAGTGCAGGAGAATTTACTGAGCACTTAGTAGGACCAGAGAATGTAGTAGGCATTAGGGAAGCAAATACAAATAAAGCACATTCTTTGTCTTCAGGAAGTTAGAAGTGAAGCTTCCTAGGAAGGTGTCAATGCAGGAATCCGGAAGAACTGCCCTTGGGCACCAAGTCAGCCACTCACTGCCTTTGCAGCCTTGAGCAAATGATCTACAGCTTTGAATTTGGACTTCCTTTACTACCAATAAGAATAGCTCTCTTGCGGAGTTGTTGTTATAGCTAGAAAACAGTTTCTGGCTCATAGGAGGTGCTCACTAAATTGTAATTTTTTTTTCTCCCAATTAGCCAGCTCAAAACTTGAAAGGCCTGTCTGGATGCTGATTTCCATTTTGTTTCTTTCTCTCCTTTTTTGTTTCGTTTGGTTCTAAATGGACAATACATGCACATAATTAAAAAGGTATAAAAGAGTACATCCTGAGAAGTAAGTTATCTGGTTTGTCATTTCGTGAAGCTCAGCCCCTCCCTCTTTTTCAATGTCCTGAATGAAGCTCACTCTACAATGAAACACAAACCCAGAAATTGAATGATCATTCCCCCATAAAAACAAACATTCCACTGTTTGATTGGACGGATTAGCCATTAAACTATTTAACAACTCCCCTACTATCAGACTATTTTCAATCTTTTGATTTCAAACATTATACTTCATTATTATGCATCAAGCATTATGCTTCAATGGCTATCTTTGAACATATATATTTTGCATTAGTCAGTATTTTTGAAAGATAAATTTCCTGAATTACAATTTCTGGGTCAAAAGGTATATGAGTTTTTGGTAGATAATGCCAAGTTGCTCCCTATAGAGTCTATACTAAATTATTCTCCCACAAATACCATATGATAGTGACATGTTCCCCATACCTTTGCAGGCTTCCCAGCCCAATGTGCAATCTAACTTTTTGATCTTTGCCAACCTGTGAGGCAAGCAATAGTATCTCAGTACTCTTCTAAATGGGATTTCTCTTTTTATGAGTTTGGAAGGCTTATATTTAAGAGATATTTATATTTCCTTTTCGATGAATTCTTTGTTCATATCCCTTGGCTATTTATCCTATTAGATTGCTGGTCTTTTGCTTATTGATTTTTAGTAGCTCTTTTCTCTACTAGAGAAATTAACACAATAAAAGTTCAAATATTTTGACCCAGTTAGTCATTTGTCTTTTCTTTTTGTTCCTGATTCTTTTTGTAATTCAATAATTTCAAATACTGTATACAAAGTTAGACAAAGATTTCTTGGATATGACACTGAAAGCATGAACCATAAATGAAAAAAAGATAAATTGAATGTCATAAAAGTTAAGAACTTCTGCCCTTCAAAAGACACTGTAAGAATGAAATGACAAGCTACAGACTGGGAGAAATTATTTGCATATTACATACCTGATAAATGACTTACATCTAGAATATATAAGGAACTCTTACAACTCATTTATAAAAAGATAAATACATAATTAAAAATGGTGAAAAGATTTGAATAGACATTTGACCAAAAAAGACATGTGAATGGCCAATAAACATATGAAAAGGTTGTCAGGCCCATTAGTCATCAAAGGAATGCAAATCAAAACCACAGTGAGATACTATTCCACATCCTTTAGGATGACTAAAAAAATCAGGTAATAGCAAGTGTTGGTGAGAATGTAGAGAAATTGGAACCCTCTAACATTGCTGATGTGAAAGTTAAATGGTGCAGTCACTTTGGAAAACAGTTTGGCAGTTACTTTAAAACATTAAGCATAATTAACCATATGATCCAGTATTCCACTCTCAGAGAAATGGAAGCATATTCCATACAATAACATCAAACAAGTGCTCATAGCAACTTTATATGTAATGGCCCCAAATTGAAAACATCTCAGATATCCATGAGCCATGTGAACAGATAAAGAAATTGTGGTATCCCCATGCAATGGAATTTTACTCTGCAAAAAAAAAAGGAACAAATTATTGATGCAAGCAACAACATGGATAAATATAAAAATAATCATACTAAATGAAAGAAACCAGACAAAATAGAGTGTATACCATATGATCCCATTATATAAAGTTCTAGAAAATGCAAGCTAATCTTCAGTGACAGAACGCAAGTCACTGAGGGATGGGGGAAGGAAAGTAGGAGAGGCTGGAGGAAAGGATTACAAAAGGGCACAAAGAAACTTTTGTAGTAATAGATATGTTCACTATCTTAATTGTGGTGATGGTTTCACGATGTACACATATGTTAAACTTATCAAATAGTACACTTTAAATATGTGCAGTTAACTGTATATGAAATATACTTCAATACAGCTGTTCAAAAAAGGGAAAAACATTTTGTGTAATATCTATCTTTTCTTCTATGGATTCTAAGTCTTATGACTTTTTTCTATTTCTTTTTTTTTTTTTGCACTCAATGATTATGAAAACACATTCTCCCATTTTTTCTTCACAGTTTCATTGATCACATTTATACATTGATCCATTTGAAATTTGTTTGGGTTTGTAGTGTGAAATAGAAATCCAACCTTTTTTTCCCAGTTGGGCCAACACCATTCATTGAAAAAATTAATTTTTCTACTCTTATATGAAATGTCATCTTTATGAATTCTAAATTCCTGTGTATATTTGGTTTTGTTTCTGGACTTTCTTTTTTGATCCCCTTGTTTATTGTTGGTGTCAATACCACAGTTTCAATTACTGTAGTTTTAAAATATTTTAATATCGGTTAAGGCTAATAATTCCCTTATTACATTAAATTTCAGAGATTTTCTGACAATTTTTGCTGATATACTTTTCCATATGAAATTGAGGGTCAATTGATTTAGTTCAGAAAATCCTACTAGTGCTGTTTTGAAAGGTGATATTGCAGTGTCTGAATAGATTAACTTATGGAGAATTCACTCAAGGGCTTTATGATCTTGATACTTTCTATTTAAGGCTCTTTTTGCCTCAGTTTTTTAAAACTCTATTTTTCTTCCTGTAGTATCTTAGTTTGCTTTATGTAAATCTTGTACATTTTCGCTTTCAATGAAATCTTCTTAAGACACAAGTTATGCTGCATAAATTTACAGATAAATGCTTCGGTTGAAGAAGCAGCAAAATAATCATGTCTCAGTCTTGGTTTCCATAGCTAAACATCTCCTTTACCATTTTATTATAAGCTTATTAACCTCTTTGAGCCTCAGTTTACTCTTGGCAAATGGGGAGCAAAAATATTTGCTTTGCCTAATTAATGGGATCCAAGTAGATCTGAAATGTGTGAGGACTGTAAAACCTTCTAACAAGAGGTCTTTACACTCAAAAAAGGTGCTCAAATCCTTCCTTGAGAGCTATATGTAGAGTCTGTACCGCAGTGTATCATAAATTCTTCTGGGTGTTTAGTAATGAACCATCCAAGGCAGAGTAGAAGGTATTGTGGTGTAATTTGCAGTGTCAGGATTTAAAGTTTCTTGGTCTGTCAAGCACTTAGACTGGCAAATCAGAGTTCAGCATAATAACATCTGAAGATTTGTTTACTTGGCCTCTCTACCCTTTATTGTGTGGAGCTTCAATTTTCATGGATGTCTTTTGCTTTTCACTAAAGACCATATGTGAACCTAGCCTAGGAGGAACTGTAGAATATAGCTATAGGTTGGGCCATGGTTGCACAGAATGTTTGAGTTGAAAGAGACCTGAAAACCTACTTCTTCCAGAAACAAGGAAAAAGGAGAAGCAAAGAGAAAAAGTGATCCCTAACCTAGATATATCCAGGATAAGACCCTAAGCCCGAGACCATGGGCTGTAGGATGATAGCAATGAGTAAGTATGGACAGGCCCATGCCAGTTTCCAGGAAACAGAAATCAGATGTCTCTCATGCCCGGGCATCTGGGTCACTGTGAAACTCCAGAAAGCAAGCTGGTCCCATCAGAGTCATACTTTCCTCTCCTTCACCAAAAGTGTGTTGCTTTTCTGTCATTAACTCTGTAGACTACCACTCGTGTTCGCTGTTTGATGTCAGGGTGAAAAATTCACACTAGAGCAAAAAGACAGACCTTGGGGTCTTCTACTGTGCCTCCAATATTCACTTTTATAAAGAAAAACAGCCAACATTTATTAAAGTCTACCATTTGCCAGGCATTCTGCTTAACTCATCTAATATCATGACAACTCTATGAATTAGGTATTTTGTTGTTGCCATTTTACAGATTAGAAGACTGAGGCATAGAGAAGTAACTTCAAGATCACACAACTCATAAATGGCTGAGTCATAACTGAACCCAATCATTTTAGCTCCACTGTCCTCATCTTCAAAATACTTGTCATCTGGGAGTGGATGTAGCTCAGTGGTTGAGTGCCAGCCTCCCATGTATGAGGTCCTGGGTTCAATCCCCAGTACCTCCTAAAAAAGTGATAAATAAATTTTTTTAAATGCCTATGATCCCTTATCACCCCTTTAAAACTAGAAGTGCAGGGCTCTGAGGCTGTAATGGAGCAGGAAAGTATGGATCCCCCGAAGCTTACCCATGGAATTTTCTAGGGAAGCAGTGGTGGTGCAGCAGGCTGGCTCCTTACAAATTAGAGTGATCCCAACATGATGGGATTTCAGGGGTCCAAGATACCCTCTGTGTTTAGAAATCCTTCTTTTATGTGCAGGCCAACCTTTCAAAAGCTTCCAGAAGAGGCAGTCATGAGCCTCATCGGCAATATAATGCAGAGAAGTGACCCAGCGATTTACCCCCAAATGGAAATTAGTTTTGGAGTGGATGGTAGGGAATGGAATGAATCCCCTGGGTGGTCAAAGTAGAGAGGAAAATTGGAGAGCTGGGCAGGAGGGTTGGGAGGCCAGCTTTACCTCCTGACCCTCATGTGTGGGGTCAGCCCTAAGGTAGGGGAGTGCGGGGTAGGGGAGACCAAGAGGGCACCACTTACTTTTGCCTGAACTTTGCCTGTTCCAAGCAGTGATCCTCCTGAATATGGATAGCTAAAAGGAAAGAAAGGAGGAAAACTATTAGATAGGAACATCTATTTCTAATTCTTAGAATTACTGAAATATATCAGGAAAACACCATGGCACTGTTCTAATTAATAGGGCATTACACATCATTTTTATTTAGCAGCCGCTGTGCTAATCTCACACCCACACACTATCATAACCCCAGTTACATAAAGCCCTCATCGAGGAAGAGGAGGAGGCGAGAATAAAAGGTCAGGGTCTGTGTATCCCGGTAATAATCACTTAGAATGCAAATTATCCTTGCAGACTGCACAAACTTAGTATCATGGCCTTAAAGCACGATTATTTCTGTGGCACAAATTCTGTCGTACTTTTGATCATGTTTGCTTTTAAAGCTATAGACTGCATGGTGAAGTGGGATTTTACAAGCAATCCAACATCTTTCTCTCTCTCTTCCTCACTCCCTCTCTCTCCAGTATTCCTTCCCTGGACACTAAAGGATTTAGGAATTAAGCATATGAGCTGCCGCAGTTTCCTAGGGCTGCGGTAACGAAGTCCCACAAACTGAATTGGCTTAAAACAACAGAAGTTTCTTGTCTCACAGATCGGGAAGCTTCAAGTCCAAAATCAAGGTGCCAGCCCTCTATAGGGGAGAACCCACTCCTTCCTTTCTCCTGGCTTCAGGCAGTGGCTTGCCAAGACTCTGATTGTCACTTGGTGTCCTCACCTCTGTCTCATGCGTCCAATCTCCTCTCCTTATAAGGACATCAGTCCTGTTGGATTTAGGGCCCATCACCCTAATCCAGTTTGGCCTCATCCTAACTAACCACCTCTTCAAAGATCCTATTTCCAAATAGGGTCACAGACTCGAACATGTCTTTTTATGGGGCATAATGCAATCCACAACTTGAAATATTTGTCTCTTGTTCTGAGTGGCTTGGTCATCAATTCTGGATCCTCCTTCATGGATCAGAAACATAAGATGATAGAATTTTAAGACTGGGAGAGACTTTGAGAAATCATTCAGTTTATTTACAGAGCAGAGGGGCAAAGCAAATAGTCCAAAGTCTGCAACAGTATCATTCTATTTTGCTGACTCCATTTTGGAAGCTGTGGTTATATGCTTTCTAGTCAATCAAGTTATTCATCACTCATGATTACAAAGGAAAGGTCACTAGACTAGAAGTGTCAGGATCGGGTTTTAGTTACATCTTTAAGGATTACCGGGGATGTCACTTCACTTCTATGAGCCTGATTCTTCTGAAAAAAGCTAGATCATATCTGCCCTGCATCCTTCACAGTTATGGGGAGATTCTAAGAAGCTGGAGTAGATGAAAATACTTCATAAACTGGAAAGTTCTAAATAAGGTCAAGGCAAGTCCACTGTCTTCTGTTGAAGTCATCTGAGGAGAGTGCCGAATCAATATCCGAACACTTGAGAGTGAGATTATAGATGGAACATGAGGGTTGGGAGGGGGAGAGGACATTCCTAAGTAATAGTAAAATGAAACAAACACTGATATTCTCCGTCAAATCACTTCCATGAATTGACATCCACCAAGAAACAGTTTAACATTACAGAGGGAGAGTGGCTTGTGTGTTAGACAAGACAGGGTTCCATCCAGGTCCATTACTTTCTCACCCAATTGCCTTGGCAGATCACTTCGCTCAGCTGAGCTTCAGTTGCCTCCTGGGTTCTTTTGAGGGTTAAAGAGATAAAGAGGTAAACACCTAACACTGTACCTGGCACATAGTACCTGTTTGATCAATAGCTGTTGCTGTTCTAGGCCTCTGGTGCTTTTGTGAAAATTGGGCAATTGAGAGAGATCTCTGGGATAACTTACCCTCCCATTGGCATGCAGTTTATCAGGCTTGGATGGGATGTCACATCAGGGAAAGGGACATGTGCAGGCGTGAGATCACATATTGCAAGAGACAAATGAGAGGTGGATAGGTACTGAAAATCTAAGTGTCAACTCTCAGAGTTCCAAAGTCAATCTCCTAGGCCTAGCAACAGTAGAAAAGGCAAATTGAGAGGTTTTTAAAATTTTTTTAAAAAATTCCACCTCAGCTTCCTGGTCCACAGCACAAAATTTGTATGCCTGAGGGGAAGGATAGAGAAAACATTCTCAAAGCAGTATATCCAGAGAAAACAGACTAGTTTCATGAGGACAGAAACCATTTCTAGCACCCTGCTGACATTCATTCCTTTGTGAATTAATGAACTGAGCTTTAAAGGGTAGCCCAATCAATGGATTGATGAGAGGAAGAGAAAGAATGAATTTAGAGGCAACAGATGTGTGTCAGCAAAAATGTGCAAGTGAGCATGTGTGTGTTTCAAGGCAAGTGAGGCTTGAGTTAGGTTTGAAGGCAAAAAGAGAAAATCTAAATATACAGGCGAAACTGTAGTTGTAGAAGATGGGTGAGTAACTGCAGAAATGGAGAAGTATCTGGTATGACAGAAGAAAGGATGGGACATTTTTTAGGGACCAGGTAAAATTACTTGTCTAAGAGAAAAGCATTTGAAAATAACATAGAGAAAAGCAGGTGGAAACAGTCATGCAAAGAAAAGAGAAGCAAGATAAAGGTGTTCATGCTCATTAACACTCATCAACTTACGTATTTTCAGAAAGTGGTTGGGAGATAGGTGGGAGAGATGGATGCAGAGTATAAAATGAGGTAGGAAATGTGCAGTAGACCCTGGTAAGAGTCAAAAGGAGGACTGTCAGACAGTGGGCTGCACCAAGAAAAGTTTGGCCGCAGGTCATGTGGGCCAAAGGTAGGATTTTGGATCTGCCCTTAGTCATCTCTACTGTCCCAGGAGAGGAGGAGAGAAGAAACCAGCAAAACAATGCTGAATTAGGCATTGACCTTGTGCACTTAGCACGAGGGCAAGCTGGGGAGAAGGCAGCCCTCAAGAAGCTGAGCCCCAGGTCTGCAGTGGGAAGGAGGGTCTGCCATGGGGAGTAGGTGTGGGAAGTACTGGGCTAGGTGAGGGAGAGATCTGGAGTGTGACTAGAAAGGCAGTGGCTGGGACGAGTGTGCCAGGCTACAAATCTTGGCACAGCTGGGTGGGAAAGCAAAGAACTCTGAACTTGAGAATCCCAAAGAATAATCTGGGAGACCCCCAGAGACCATCACCAGGAAGATGGGCAGCAAAGGATCAGAAGCTGCCTTTGTTTCCTGGTTAGAGAAGAGGGAATATGGAAAGAAAAGAAAACAATGTGGAAAGAAAAGAAATGGCATTCAGAAACATAAGATCTGATCAGGTTTATAGATAATGCATTGCATGACCTTGAATATGTCACCTGGGATCCCCTAAAATTTGAGGAATGCCTTTATGTGACTGTTGGGGCATGCACATAGTATCCTCAGAATCACTGTGCTCTTGGTGCTCAATCCCATGTGGCATCACATAACAAGTACAGCTGTGCCCCTGTCACCAAAACACTGCCCAGGAGCAGCCCTCCCTGCCTGAGACCCTTCCCAACAGTTTTGGGGAACACTGAGAGCTGCCGGCCTGGGCTGACCACCCTCCACTTTCAATGAGTGGTCAGGGCAGACCATCAACACTGAAGTCCAAGGACTTGGGTTCTGTATTTACCACTAACCAGCTATGTGAACTAGAGAACTGTGGAACTCCATGCATGTCTTTTCTAAACCTGTTTCTCAGAAGGAAAACAGGTCATTGACATGTGCAAACTGCCATGAAAACAGACCCCTGTCCCGAGCAGTTCAATGTTGTAGCCATGGACCTTCAAAAGAAAGCTGTTCCATTCCTCTGGGCTCACTCAGAAACTGGCAGCCATGTAAATAGGCTCAACCTGCTGTTGGACTCTGTAAGTGGGACTCTGAGAAGGTGACCTGTGCAGTTGCACACCCCTCCCAGCCACAGGTAGTCAGTGACTTTCCTTGCTTTGGGAGGCCTTGTAACCAACAGGGAGAGGCAAGTCTCCAGCGATGCAGTGTCCTGATTCTGCCTGGGGTGATATCCTTGATTTAGAGCATAATGGGTCAGTGGTCAAGAGTATGGACTCTGGAGTCAGACCATCTGACTGCAAATGCAGGTCTGCCATGTACAAGCTCGGTGACCTGGGGGTACAACCTCCCTAAGCATTAATGTCCTCATCTATACAAGGCGGAAAATAGTAACAGCACTGCTTCACAGGGTTGTTGCGAAGACTGAATGAGTCAAGTAAATATAATGTGCTTAGGATACTGAGTAAATATTTTTTAGTGAATTAATAAATGGATGGGTGAAAGAAATAACAATATTGCCATGGCAATTGCCTGTCACCGTACTAAACTCTTTACCTTGTTGTTCCATTTAATTCTCATAGCCATGGTAGGAGGTGGGTCTTATTATTCCCATTTTACCAATGAGGAGACTGAGACATAGACAAGTAAATGATTTGTCCACATTTCCGCCAGTGGAGCAAGAAAAAAATCATTCCAAAGTCTGGGCTACTTGAAATTTGACGAGCCCGTCTCACCTCCTGAAAGATGAAACCTATCAGTCATGATGGCTTCCTTCTTACATGTATCAACTGAAAGCTGGCCTGGTCAGGAAAGTGGCATTCAGACTTCTCTGTGAATAGAAGAGCATCTTTCCTTGCATTCCACCAGATGGGGAATTTGGATTCCTCTTCTTATACTGGGGTAAACCAAGGAAGAAAAATAGAAAACTGACCAACTATCTGGAGATTTTGTGCCTTCATAGCATTTTCACCTCAAGTGTATGGCTATTTAGTATTTTTAGTCACAAAAATAATCACCTCCACTCTCCATTTCTCTTTGTGTTTCTAAAACTAGTATTGCTATCTCCAATCAGAGTTGTTCCAGGGTGGGTTTGGCCAAGGAACGTCCCCTGGTCCCTCTGTCTAGCGCCATGTCTCTTGATGGTACTTCCAATGTGGCAGGCCATAAGCTCTCCACTCATCCCTTCCCTGAAAAAAACGCACACACAAAGGTGCCATTGCTATCTGGGAATAGTCCAGTCCTAAGCTGGAGTTTATAGGTGGCTTGACCTGCCTGACAATATGGAAGTGTCCAATATATCAGCTTTTCCAAATTTGCCTTATAATAGTCACCCAGGCCATTATTAAAAGCAGGTTTCCCAGGTTCCACCTGAGATCTCCTGGGCCAGAATCCTTACTATATCCTTACTATACTAAGGGAGGATGCAAAAGTAAGAGAGGCATTGCTCCTTCCCTGAAGGAGCTTAGCGCTAGCGGCTAGTGGCTAGTTAAAGTGCTGTGAGTCCACACGTGCTGCCTGAGCGCAGAGGAGGGGGTGCCAGATGCTGCAGGGCACTTTCTGTCAGCATTTCCTCAGGCCCCTCTCTAGGATTAACAACTCACCAGGAAGAGGTCCTTGGTCCCCATCTGGGCCGCTGGCTACCCCGGCACTCTGGAAGGGCAGACCCTTGGCCCCCTCTGACTCACCAGAAGCCCCTGGAGGACTGCTTCTCCTCAGGGAAAAAAAAAAAAAACCTATCTGCCCAGCAGTGTCATTCCTGGTGGCTGTCATTTGAAGCAATAACCCAGAAAGCTTCCAGCAAAGAAAGCCCCAACCTATGAAACGCTCCTTGAACTGACTCCACATTGCTATCTGAAAAGCATGTGAGAGAATCTCAACTCGTGTTTTAGGAGGAACTGCACTTCGGGAAATGACACGTAATTTGGCTACAATGACTGCTGAAGGCTGCACCCAGGAATATTACATCCTTGGGCTGTTTGAACTGCCATTGACTCTTTGCACGCAGACCACTGTCACCTCTATTATGGCTGTCCTTTAAGTGCCTTAATATTCACCCATAAATGGAACAGGAAAATGGGTAATAATAGAGCAGAGAGGTGTCCTTTTCCAGTCCCTGTATGTTTCAAAATTTACTCAAGTGCCTTTTGATGGAGCAGTTCTGGGCTGCCCTGGTTGTTTGCTGCAATGAAGTTTCGAAATGGAAGCAAACCTTATAGCACTCCTCAGTCTGATAGAATTTTGCCCAACGTGGCGTTTGAATGTCTTTGCTCAAATATTACCTTCTCAGTCAGGCCTCCCCAGTGAAGCATTTTAAAATCGCAACTCTTCTGCTGACCTTCATTCTCCCTGTGGCTCCCAAGCCCCTTCTTTGAATTTTTTATCTATATAGCATGTACCAACATCTAGCAGATTGTGTATTTTACTGATTCGTTGTTAAGAATGTGCTTCCTATGCTAGAATGTAAGCTCTGTGAGGACATGAAGTTTTATAGGTGCCCCCAGGGTTTAAAAGAATGACTGGCTCTTGAGGGGTATTTAATAAAGATGAAAGGAAGAAAGGGAGGGAAGGAGGGAAGGAGGGAAGAAAAAAAGGATGGCAAAGAAAAGCACCTTGCAAGAAAAGTCAAGCTACATCTCACAAAGGTACTTGGTGGGGAGCAGCTGTTGATCAGTATTCTGTATGTCAATCCATTTCAGGATTTAAGTTCATCGACTATAACATGGGGCTACAGTGTGCAATTATAGTCAGAAGTGCTTTTTCACTAAGGTACATAATGATTCATGCTGAGAATATAATTAAAATATTGTGGTAGTTTAAAAATAATACCCTATTAGAATAATACATCCAAATGGCTAATTCAGAATGAGTGCTTCCTGCTTTGATTGAATTATGGTTAGCATGGTATATCAAATACTTTCATCTAAAACGAAATGATCTATATAAATACATCACTAAGATTTACAGTGGATTCTGGGTGGATGACATTTGAAAATCTCTATATTCTCCAGACATATCTGGGAGCAGCATTTTGAGTTGACGCTGCTTTTTGAAGTGCTGGCATAGGGAGACTGAAAAGCATTTCTAAAGATCATCTCTGGTCAGCCCACGGAAAGATCATGGACTGGCTACCCTGCTTGGTGGCCTTTGCTTTTGGCCTTCACAAAGTACGCAGGTCAGAATTCTGTGTTCTGAAAACAGTGCAGAGTCACACACTGCCAGAGTGAAGAGTCTCAGGGACACTCTAGTGCACCCCACTCATCCCACTCAGCTTATAAATGAGGAAACTGGGGCCCTGGGGAAGCAGCGGGCGTCAGCCTTCACAGCTATCCCTTTCCTGTTCCCCAGTGTATACATCAAGGAGTGTTGATGTCAAATACTAGAAATTGGTTGACTTTTATAAAGAGAATTTATCTGGCATAGAAGCTTGCAGTTACCAGGCCATAAAGCATAAGTTATTTTTCCCATTAAAGTTTGTTGCCACGTGTTTGAGCAAGATGACTGCTGACATTTGCAAGGGTTCAGGCTTCCTGGGTTTTTCTCTTCCCAGGACTTGCTTTTTTCTGGGCTTAGCTATTCTGCTAGTGGTAGACTATTAGGCAAATGACTTGTTTTTCTTCCCTGGGCTTTTTCTTCCCTCACGAGCAAGTTTTTCTGTGTGCTTATTTCCTGGGGCTTTAGCTTTAAAAAAACTTCCAACTCTGTGCTTTGCCATGTCTTTTACCTGTGAGTCCCCACCCACCAAGGGTGGGGAGTCAACCCCTTACTGACCTCAAAGACCTAATCATAATTTAATCAAGTAAAAGTAAAACTTTAGACAGACTAATTTACAAATATAATCCAATATTTATTTTTGGAATTTATAAACTACTATCCTTCACCTTCTGAATTTCAAAAAGGCATTACAATATATTTTTTAAAATTTTAAATTAGTAGCAGTGCTAAGTATAGAATCACATCTCAATCGATTTAAAGAAATACCGTTTGTTTTGGGGCAAAGTCATGCCTGGCAATAGACTTCTGAAATTATAAAATAATTTATTTGCTTTTAATACACAAATGGACAGAAAAAGGATAAACATTTTCATTATAATAAGGAGAAATTAGGAAGGAAACATGAGTTATGGGTTTGCTACAGTTTAGTAAACTTGCAGGGCATATTCTATTTGATTTTAAAGTTCGGGAGTCATTTTTAAGGTGTTTTTTCCCCCTGGGGCTTCATGAGGGTCTACCCTGCCTCACAAACTTCTTTTGTTTTGTTTCCACCCCCATCAAGCATCTGGGTGTTGACTGAGTTCTAGACCTTGCCCTCCAGGAGCATTGGGGTGATAGCCACACTTTACCCAATCTTTGGGTTCAAGTGTTAACCCCCCTAGTACAGTGACATGAAGACCACATCTTCTCTAACCTTTGGCATACACAGGTTTAACTTTTTCAAGCAACAAGTTAACTACTTGACCTACCCTAATCCATGGGGGACAGGTTTATCTCTTTTAGATTTATGGTGTGCTGACTTTAACCACCCTAATCCTTGAGGAATGTGCTCTACCTACTCTGTACTCTGGGGCAGCAAAACTCTCCCTGAACATTGGGTGGGAGCATTCACCCTCTTTAACTGCTGGTGCAAACTCACCCTCTCTGTACATATGGGTGGGGTTCTTCTTTTGGCCCAAGGTGATGTTTTACTAGATCCCAGGTTCCATGGTTTTCTTTTTGAAGCTGTTTCTCTTTCAATCCCTCCTTTCCATGTTCTTTTTAGTCTAAGCTGACAGTGGTTTTGTTCACACAGCTCTCTCAAAAAGCTTGTTGGTTTAGCATGTAAGAAGCAGGGGTCCAAGCCATCAGACAGTAAGACTTTCACAAGTCTTCCCTAGATAACTGCATTTTCAATCCTGATTTACAAGTTCTAAGTTTAGTTAAGTCCTCAAATGCGGCACTGGAATCTGGGAGCTGGACTTCCAGAGACTTGGTATTTCTAGAATCAGTTTCTGGTTTTTTTGTGTGTGTGTGTGCCCAACAGTTCTCTCTTCTAACATTTTGCTATAAGCTGCAAGGAGAAGCTAAGCTGCATTCTCCAAGTTTACTTTGGAAAGTTTTTCAGCTAAATGCCCAGGCTCACCATTTTCAAATTCTGTGTTCTATAAAACACCAAGAGTTAATCTTACTAAGTTTTCTGCAACTTTAAGACACAGATTACCTTTCCTTCAGTTTCCACTAATAGTTTCATCATTTACTTTTAAGGCATCATAAAAAAATCTCTTAGCATTCATATTACTAAGAGTTTCTTCAAAACAAGCTAGACCTTTTCCATCAAGCATCTCACAATTTCTCCAAAAACTACCCTTTACCCATTTATAAAACCATTCCAGTATTTTGGTAATTGCAAAAGCATGATCTCACCCCTGATATGAAATTCTGTATTAGTCAGCCAAAGGGGTATTGATGCAAAATACCAGAAATTGATTGGTTTTCATAAAGGGTATTTAATTGGGGTAGAGGCTTACATTTACCAGGCCACAAAGCGTAAGTTTCTTTTCCACCATAGTCTCTTGCCACGTGTTTGAGCAAGATGGCTGCTGACATTTGCAAGGGTTTAGGCTTCCTGGATTTTTTCTTCCCAGGGCTTGCTTCTTTCTGGGCTTAGCTCCTTTGCTAGGTCGACAAGTCCAGCTATAGAGAATCAGGTGAATGGCTTGTTTCTCTTCCTAGGGCCTTTTTTTTCCCCCCTCACAACTAAGCTCCTCTGTGTACTTACTTCCTGGGGTTCCAGTTAAAAAAAAAACTCCCAGCTCTGCGTTTTGCCTTGCCTTTTATCCGTGAGTCCCTACCCACAAAGAGGAGTCCCCAATTGGTGAGTGGGGACTCAACATCCTACTGACATGGCCCAATCAAAGTCCTAATCATAATTTAAGTAAAAGTGAAACCTCAGAAAGACCAGTTTACAAACATATCAAACTGCTACGCCCAGCAAGGCAACCATGGTTCTGTCCTAGGAAATAAGGATCTGAAGTTTGTATCTTTTACTTCTTAAGGAGTCTTGAAACAATATTTCTCGAACTGGCACTAATTGTAGTCATCAATACTTACTGAGTACTCATTCTAACCAGGGGTTCTCAAACTTAAGCTGTATCAGAATTGTCTAGAGGATTTGTTAAAATATGGATTGCAGAAACCCTGAGTTTCCAATTCACTCAGTCTGTATGGGGCCCAAGGATCTACAGCTCTAACAATTTCCCAGGTGATGACACAGCTGGTCAGGTGACCACTCTTGGGGATCCACTGCTCTACGCAGTACTCTATCATAAGCACTTTATCATAATTAAGTCATTCAGTCCTTATGCAATGCTATCTAAAGTTATTATTGCTATCCTCTTTGCTAATATAAAATAAAATATATTTTTTTTAAAAAAAAAAGAGCAGCTTAAGAATTTTCCAAGGTCTACACACCTTGTGGAACTCTAAGCCTGTATTCTTAGCCAGTATACTGAATGTGGGTCTAAGCATGGATCAAAATTGCTTCTGGTGGACTAGAACTATGCCCTAGCCAGCCTACAACCCTCCCTAAGCCTTTCTCACCTCCCCACACAAACCCCAAAACCCCTCATGCCAGCACTGCCCAGAGAGCAAGGGTGTCAGCCTAATTGCTGGACTGGGCCAGTCTCTTCCTACCTTTCTCTCATCAACTTTCACCCACCCTTCCACTTCCCCAACTGGAATTCAGAAACCTCAGCTTGGGGGTGAAGAAATCATGCTTCAAAAGATCATTATTTGACTTCTTTGGGCTCTGGATCTCCAGTATCTAAACATGTCCCCAATCTCATGAGATTTTATGTGAATCAAAATAGATTATAGAGAGGAAACGTGTTTAAAGATTAGCTTGCTGATCAACTTCCTCTCCTGTAATTTTCCTTTTGTTCCTACTGCGTTTGAATAGTCTCTGCTGGTCAAGAGTCCATCCTCCCCGCTCATTGGTTGGTTTGAGTGGGCAGCTCCAAAAGGTGACCGCTAAGGAAGCTCTAGGCCCTGGGGTGACAGTGGAGTGCTGGACGATGTGGGCCTGTTCTCACCGTCATTCTAGTGGGGAAGACAAATAATAAGCAAGGGAACAAAGCGTGGCTGGCAGTCTAAAGGAAACCAAGGCAGAGCAAGGATGGAGAACAACAGCGTGTATGGTGGGGAGGGGCACTTCCTTTAAGGAAGATGGTCAGAAAATGCCTTTCCAAAAAGAGTACATTTCAGGTGGGTATTGAAGGGCAAGAGGAAAACCACAGAAAAGTCGAGTGTGGGGTATGAAGGAGCACAGCATGCACAAAACCTCAGAGGCAAGGCAGACTTCATTATAAGTGAAAATCAAAAGAAAGCGGTATATTTGTTTCCATGCTGGTGCATAACAAGTAACCGCAAACTTAGTGGCTTGAAACAACACCCACCTATTATCTCACCGTGCCTGTAGATCAGAAGTCCAGGCATGGTGTAGCAAGGTTCTCCGCGCAGGGCCTCACAAGGCTGAAATTAAGATCTCTGCCGGGCTGTCTTCTCATCTGGGGCCCAGGGACCTCTTCCAAGCCCATGCAGGTTGTCAGATTTGAGAGGCTGTAGGATGAGGTGGCCATTTGCTGGTGACCAGTAGTCACTTCTAGCAAGAAGAGGCCCATGTGGCCCTCTCACAACCTGGCAGCTTGCTTCTTCAAGTCAGAGGGAGAGTCTCTCTCCCAGGCTCCTATAATGTGACATAATCACTGGGGTGACTGTTCTAATATCTTTGCCATACTATGTAACCTCATCACCAGAGTGACATCCACCCCATTCACAGTTCTGCCCATAGGCAAAAGAGGGAATTAGACAGGATGTCCACCCAGGGGCCATACCGGCTTTCTGCCTACCACAGCCAGTGACTTTGGCCAGTATTGGAAGGGAGAGAGAATGCCTTGGGATGAGGTAGGAAAGGGAGTCAGGCACCAGATCATGTGAGGTCAGGTAAGCAATGGAAACAGATTCACCTTTTGTGTCTGTGTGTGAAATAGGAAGCCATTAGCAAGTTGTTTTACCTGTTTAAACTTGTTTCCTTATCAATGAAATGGGCAGGATTGTGGGGGGCACTTCTTGAGAGAGGAAGCTTCCTAAGTATTAGCTCTCATTATAATTATATACCCACACAGCATGTGGCCACTGCTGCCGCTGCTGTGTCTCTCCTCAACACCAACCCTTTGAACTGTCAGGTCTGTGAGTGGGACTCAGAGTCAGCCTCATTTAAACATGCACCCTGATTCAAAGCAGGCCCCCCGTAGACTGCTGGGGAGGAAGGCAGGGCAAATGTCAGGCCTGGACATACTTCTCCTCAAAGTTACCATTCCTGCCCATAAAAACAGGCTATATTATTATCATTCTTGTTTTCCTTCAGATGTTCTTGACTGAAGCCTGGTTTCCACAAAACCTCAAGGGTTTAGAGGGTCCTTTTGTTTCCTGCCCAAAGCTTTGCAAATGATGGGGGCTCCTACAGGCTGGGCATGGCTTGACACCTCTGAGTCCCAGCCCACCAAACTCCTCTCTCCAACCAGGCTGGTCATTTGGTGCAGCACTCACGGCAGAGAACAGGTGACCCACAGTTGAGGCATCACTTTGATGCCTGATGAGAGTCTATGCCACACGGAGCATGTGTGTGAACCCCCCGTCTTTTCCAATCATCCTCCAAGTGCTTTGCTTCACTGTGCACACAGGTGACAAATGAGTCTGTGCTCACGATCCCTCTTGCTTCTTTCTTGTTCTTGGTGTGCTATCCACCATGAAATCTGCCTAGTCACTGCCATCTCTCACTACACATCTGTGATTGGATTATTAATCCACTTTATTGAGGTTTCTGCTTTCCTTTCTAAGGTGAGTACAATATCCTCTTGAGAGTACATTTTCTTTCTCTTTTTTTTTTTTGTTTTGAGGTAAAATTTACACATACCAAAATGAACCAGTCTTAGCTTTAGCATGGATACACCCACATAATCCACCTCCCTAGCATGATATAAAACATTTTCATCACTCCACAAAGCCCCTTCAGATCCTTCCCAGTTAATTTTTGCCACCCCCCAGACAATCACTGTTGTGATTTCTTTTCACCTGAGACTAGTTCTGCCTATCTTAGAAGGTCATGTAAATGGGATCATATGCTGTATACTCTTTTGTGTCTGGATTTTGTCACTCAGCATATTTTTGAGATTCACTCATATTGTGACATGTATTAGCGTGTACTCCTCTTTATTGCTGAGTAGTATTTCATTGTATAGATATGCCACTTTCTGTTTACCCATTCACCTGTTAATGGACATCTGCATTCTTTCCAATTTTTATCTATTGTGAATAAAGCTGCTGTGCATATTTGCTTGCAAGCTTTTTTATGACATCTATTTTTCCTTTTTCTTGAGTAAATACCTTAGAATAGATGTGTTGGGCCAAAGGATGGCTGTATGTTTGACTTTTTAAGATATTGCCAAACATTTTTTCAAAGTGATTGTCCAAGCTATGTTCATACTGGAGAATCTGGTTGAGTCACGTCATTGCCAGCTTTTGATGTTTTTAATTTTTGACATTCTAGCAGGTGCATAGAGGCATCTCATTGTAATTTTATTTTTTATTTCCTTGACATGTAATCGCTGTTTTTTTTTTTAAGGTCTTCAAAGTCATGTAACATATTCCCGCCCCTAAAACTTCGTGCAAGACTTGAAAACCTATCTTTGGGTAAATAATAAAAATCAGCATGGTCACCCTGACTTACGGTGCGTGCCGCTGACTCGTCCCGATGGAGCCCTTGCTTTTGCTGGGGACGCCAAGCCAGTGTATCGATTTTGCCTGGAAAACTCTGAATAATGGGAGGCCAGATCATTTCCTCACTTTCTGCCATCAGCTGCACAGTTATAGTCCCTTTTAAAATCAGAGCTCCTTGTTCACACACTGCTGAATTCTCTCAATGGAGACAAAAATCCCTTGCCAGGTAAATGGCTCCTCCCCCTCCCCCAGGAAAAAACCCCACACCGCCTTGGTCGTGTCTAATTAGCACCCTCATTGGCAGGCACTAATTAGCTCTCCTGTTTTCAGGCTCTGCAGAGCAGATGAGACTAAATGGGTCCTGGAGCCTGAACTCTCCTCTCGCCCCTTGAGGGGGTCTCACCAGGTCAGGGCTGCGGGGCAGCAGGAGCCGCGTGGAGGCGGTGGGGAGTCTTTCACAGCGCCCCGTTTGCTGCACAGAGGGTTTCCTTTCCCAGGGCCCGGCAGCCTGGGGGTGTCAGAACTACTGACTTCTTTGTCAAAAAAGAAAAAATCCTGAGACTGATTATCCAGGGAGGTGGGGGGGAGGGTGGCGTTCTTCAGTTTGCCCTATTGTCCCGGCCTCGTTTCTCACCCCTTTTCTCCCGGACAGCCTCCCTAGACCACTGTTCTGCTGGATCACAACCATGGGAGGATTGGGGAGGGAGAGTGAACATGGCAACAAATCTCTAATGTTCTCATCGAAAGGAATTTCTCATCGAAAGGAATCCCTGGCATTGCATTTTTACTAACCAAAATGAAGTCTTTGGACTATGTATGTATCATATCTATTCTCCGTTTTCATGTTGGTAAGTGATGTAAGTGGGGTAAGGATAAAACGTGAGTTAGCTACTTAACAATTAGCTCAGTTTCATAGACCACAGTCCACCCGTCCACATGGTACAGGTTGTCAAGAGACTCAAACTGAGGCCTTGGCTTCACTTGTACCTGGCACTGTGAACTCAGGGAAATTACTCAACTTCTCTGGACCTCAACCTTGTATGAGACAGGACCCAATGAGGAGAAGAGAAGCCAGGCTAGGTATCTCAGTCAGGGCTAATTTAGTCTCAGGAATTGGTTACACAGGCAATGAAAGAACTGAGGAGCAACCCAGGGATTAGCTACTGCAGGAAGCTATTACCTCCGCTAGGATCGAGGGTCAAGGGACAGGGGAGGTGTATTACAGGAGACCAGAGGCTGCTCTGTCCAACAGAGGCAAAATCCCAGATTCTGGGATACAGCTCCTGCTGTCAAGATGCCACCCCCGTCAGGGAGCATGGGGTCAATGGTGCACAGGAAGAAATACCCCGGCTCCCTGTTTCCTGCCTATCAATGTTCTTCATTGGCCAAACCTACCCAGAAACCAGAGGGCAAGGGAACCTGGGAAAGTAGTTTCCTGAGATAGAGGGCAGAGCAGAAGGGCAGGGAATTCTGAGAGCAAACAGGCAAATGAGAGCTCTATCTCAACCTAAAATTCTATGTCTTTCTTAGCTTTGATACTAATGCTGACCAACACTTTTATTTCCAAACCTAATACAGTTGGTCAGCCATGTGGTTCCACATGAATCCAGTTTATTCTATCTACTGCCAGGAAAGACACTGATGGAAAAAGCTCCCTGAAGCTACTTCCAGAAGTGAAGCCAATTGCAAATTTTGTTGGAATCCACCTTTCACATAGAATCGGTATACAGCCACTCTTATTGTGAGGTGCCACTGGGCAGGAGTCTTTGGCTTCTAGTTTTGGCCTTTTCTCCTGGAAGCCATTGACACTTGAGGAAGAGGGAAGCATTATTTCAATTCTGATTCTCTGCACTCACTAATGGAGATACTCATAAGTGAGTTGAATCCAGAAAAAAAGAAATATGGTGGATTGTTTTTAAATCATTCATTCATGCACCTGCGGTAGATTATTTATATTCCTAGTCGACTCGAATAAAAATCAGGTCCTTCATACAGAGTCCAAATTTATCAACTGCATTTACTGAGATCTTTGAATGTTTTGAGTGTTTTAGGCAGAACATTAATGCAGGAATTAATTGTGTATGTAAAGAGAATATTCTCAGGGTACTTCCACCCCGGATAAAGAGAAACAGAAATATAAAATACTGAGGCATGGGTGCTTTAGGTAGACAGATATACAAGTTCTATGGGGGTAGAAGTGACTGAACCTGATCTTATCAAGGAAGGCTTTAATGAAGAGGTAATTCTGAATTAAAGGAGGGACTGGCCTGTTTGCTCGGCAATTACAAGTGGAATCAGAATTATAGTTTAAAAAGTGGTATTTATAATAGTTTCGTGCTGCAGGGCACATCATATCCAAAGGATGGCAAACAGGTTGCAAAAAATAATCTGAAGGCCAAATTGTCATTTTTGAGCTCACGACCGTTATTCTCTTTCCCCATCACTCTCTCCCCACCCTCCACACCTCGCCTCCCACACCTGCTGGGCTTTCTCCAGCCCGGCCCAGCAGGAGCCATTTCTTTGCGTTTCATCTCCCTGCATGTCAGGTATTATCCTGGCGGTCTCCTTCACAAATGCCACAAGCTCAACTTGACACTCAAATGTCTCCTGGCTCATGGTGGAGGGGATTCGAGAATTATCACCCGGTCGGTTATTTCTGAAACGAGACCTCATTCTGAGCACTGCCAAGCTGTTGACATAAAACTGTTCATTAACATGGCAACTTTCTGCATTAAGTGACATGGCTAAACAAACGCCACAGGGCAGTGGGCACATTTGTATTGGCTATCAATCTCTCGATAGAAGGGGTTTGCATTTTTATTGGATTTTTGTTTGCTGTGTTTTGGAAGTTAGATTTTTGGTGTGGATTTTGATTTTTTTTTTTTGAGATGAATGTCAAAAAAAGAGGATAAAATAGAGATCAGAAAAGTTCACACAGGTCAACTGCTCTATAACCTATAAATCTTGCATCTCCTTCTACATGAAGTGTGGCCCCCTTAAAGAGAAAAGGGAGTGCACATGTACTGTCCTATACAGTGGAAGACTGGTTGGTGCCCTCAGAGAAATTAGTTTTAAAAGGGGACTTGAGGGAGCTGTCAAGCCTATATAGCATTAAAGAAGATTTGGGGCTATATAAAAAGAATCTTGGTCCATGGTAATTTACCTTGGAAAAAATAGAAAGTTCTGCACAGAAGCCAAACTTTCCTGACTAGCAAGCTGGGTGCTTTTCTCCATGGAAGGAGAAATGCCATTTGACCCTGGGACAGAGCCCTGGGGGTCAGTGGCTTTTTCATGGGGGGGTGGGGGAGTGGGTAGGGGGAAGACAGGGTCTTGTTGGCCCAGGCCCTCTGCAGGCCCGTGTCCAGGCAGGCCACGGCCCACGTGCTGCTGAGGGGACCTAAAGCCCCAGCCACGGCCAGGGTGGAGCCAACGGCCACCCAAGGAGCAGGTGTCAAGGTTATGAGGTGGCCCAGCCCCTAGCGGGGAAAGCATCTGGCTTCACCTTAACTTTTCTCTCCCTTGTATCTGTTCTACTCTCTCTCCTTTCGGAAGAAAAGACCTTGTCCAATGCAAAGAGTGTGGGCTGGAGTCCAGTCATCTGTTCTTTATTCATGACAATTTGGCCCACAATGTTGTCACTGACCTCACCCCCATGACCATCCTCTAGTGGGTCATCTCTGCACTGAGAATGTCATCCTTGTTGTAACATTTGATCTTCACCCAAACCTTGGAAGCTGTTATTGTTAGCATCATTCTTATTTTACGTGTGAGGAAACTGAAGCTCAGAACCTTGAAGTATCTTGCTTAAGGTCACACATTCCTAGAGCCGATATCAATGTTCAGTCATTGTGCTGACCGCAAAACCCACTACAGCACATTGGTGAAATGCTCTGAGTCTTTTCCTCCCTGGTAAAATCGCCCCAAAGAAGATGGCGAAGATCAGGAGATCCATTTCCTTCCTTTCCTCCAGGGACCGTCGCTTCTGTCTCTTCCCCTCTCCTTTTACCCAGCTTCCATCCATCCTCATTCTTATGTCTTCGTTCATCTTCCTAGGTCGTTTGCTGAAGATGACATGGAGGAGAAATGCATATTTTAGTATTTGTCTCTTGTATAAGGTTTGATGAGGCCTCTTCTTAATTAAAAAAGCAGGTGAACTAGGTGGTTTATATTTCTCTTAGAAAAACTCATCTTTAAAATATCATTCTTTGTTCATATCCTGTGGACTATGGACCAGTCTAGAATGAAGATTTGGCCATGCTTATATAAATATCCATGCCATTCTGATCTGAGAGCTTGAGACAACAAGATAATTTCACTTTTTAATTGTTAATCTTTAAATACTGAATTACAGCTGGAAAAACATTGATACATCCATATCCCTGCCCACAAGGTAACTGTCTTCTTTACAACTCACCAGCTGTGATACTGTTAATCATAGTTAGCATTTATTGTTACTTTGCCATATGCCAGGAATCCCTTTACAGTTAGTTCACTGAGACTCGTAACCATTTTAGGAGGTAAACACTATAATTATTATTCCCATGTTACAGATTAGCAAAGTAATATGCCTAAATTCACAAAGCCGGTAGATATTCAGTCCCAGGCAGCCTGGCCCAGTATACATTTGCTCAGTCAGTGTGATGCACCACCAAGTGAGAGAGTAGGGGGTGGGCTGTGGGGGAAGAGACAGGGGGTCAGATCTAGCAGCTGTAGTCACATCTTCTTCCAGAAATATCGGTGAAACCATCCAATACACAACCATACCACGCACATAAAGATACCCATGGTTTAAGTACCTTTTTCCTTGGACTTGAATGAATCGGTAAACTGCTTTGGCTTCAAGCAAACATGCACTAAGTCATTTCAGAGATTCTGCTGAAAACTACCTAATGATTAAAAAGACAGTAAACTCTTTTTCTCTCCCCTTTGTAAGGTCAATGTTACCTTCCAATCTGGTAGAAAAGTACTCTGAAACATTAATAATCTTTGTCTAAAATAATGTAGTTACTCATACTTGTTGAAGATAATCCACCAGCATTTTTCAGCTCTGTGAGGTGTGGGGAGAGGACTCATAAGTCCATGACCTGCTCTACCCTCCTCTCGACACTAATGCACTTTTGGTCTGAACAGAGGTATCATTTATGTACTTTTAATATAACTTCTCTGTGAATGGTGCTTTTCTGTGCTCTATCTGTCCATCCATGTCTTATTGAATGCTTTCACTATATGGTCCTACCTACTTTACACAAGTATTGCCACTCTGCTTTCCTTTCTTTTCTTTCTTCTTTTTGCTTTTCATAGTCTTGGTATATCTTTATTCATTCCTTTATTTTCAACTTTTCTTTATTGTATTAAGTGTGTCTTATATACAGAAGATAGTATAGGGATTGTGGTTTTGTTCAATCTGACCCTCACTGTCTTTTAATGGACTTTGTGTATTTACACTTTGGATTTGAGTAAATATGTTTAGAGTAATGACTAATATGCTTGAGTTTTATGCTTATTATTCATTTACCTTGTTACTTATCTTTTTCCATTCTATTTGCTGGTGTCACCATGTGTTGTTATTCCCATCTATTCCTCCTGTTATCCTGGGAGTTCTCTTGTACATTATTATGGGCTAGCTTCCCTTCTAGGGGTTTATGATCAATCTCCTAGTTCTTTACCTTTTCATGAAAACGTGAAGCCAGGTATCTCTTGCCCTTCCTGCCAAGCATCCTGCACCACCCCACCTCAATAGGAGGATTTAGGGTTGCTCCAGACCTATTCGCTCCTTCCCTTCTGTACCCCAGCCTCTTCACATGACGGTTTGTCACTTTCATCCCCAACCACCCCTGTGCTCTACTCCTAGATCTTACCAAATTTAATACTTTTAGTTCTGGACTATTGTTTTGACTTTGCCTTGTGGTATGTCTCTTCAATTTGAAAGATATGTATTCAGAGCCTTTATCTCTCATTCCCAGATAAACTCTCATTATCACTGGTTTATATGTGTGTGTGTGTGTATTTATTTCAAGGTTTATTGCTCACGACTTCTTCCTCTTCTCTTCATATTCCCTACTCAAATATTTTCACAGTGAGAGTGGTACACTGAATACTTGCATAATTGTAAATATCTTTACAATTCCTTTAAAACCCTGAACACTATAGGATTGTTAGATTGTTCTCTCTTCCTTGTATCGTCTGTGGATTTTTATTCCCTATTACTCTGGCTTTCAGTGTTAGAGATGAAAAACCCTATGCCCATCTGATTTCTTTTCTCTTTGCAATTGAGTCATCCTTTACTTCTAAGCATTTTAAGATTTTTCTCTTTCTTCCTCTTGTATAGGAATTTTCCCTCAATATCCATGGGTAGGGAACTTCATTCATCAGTTCTACCTAAGTCTGTCTTTCTCTCTTTATTTAATGCTTGTCTCCTCGATTGTTTCTTCTATTTTCCTTCTGAAATTCTTATTTTTCACCTGGCAGTTCCCCTGCATCTATCCTTCTGGCTCCTGTGTCTCTTCTCAAGGTTTCTATCCCATTGTTTTCTTCCCTTATGCTTCCAAGTATTTTTTCTTCTTAATCAACCAGGGTACACATTTGAAGCTCCACAGTGACCATTCTCTACTTCAGTTTATCGAAAGATTCTTTTTAGTAGGAACTCAGGTATTTTCCATTAAAAGTAATTTGTGTGACAGTCTTGAACATTTTAAAGAGTTTATTATTTTTGTTGTTTAAAGTGTCATTATCGGGAAACGGACTTTGGCCCAGTGGTTAGGGCGTCCGTCTACCACATGGGAGGCCCGCGGTTCAAGCCCCGGGCCTCCTTGACCCGTGTGGAGCTGGCCATGCGCAGTGCTGATGCGTGCAAGGAGTGCCGCGCCACGCAGGGTGTCCCCCGCGTAGGGGAGCCCCACGCGCAAGGAGTGCACCCATAAGGAGAGCCGCCCAGCGCAAAGGAGGGAGCAGCCTGCCCAGGAATGGCGCCGCCCACACTTCCCGTGCCGCTGACGACAACAGAAGCGGACAAAGAAACAAGAAACAAGACACAGCAAAAAGACACAGAAAACAGACAACCGGGGGAGGGGAGGGGAATTAAATAAATAAAAATAAAATCTAAAAAAAATAAATAAATAAAGTGTCATTATCCCACAGCCTCTGACAGCTATTTCATTAGAGGTCTACTCCAAGGGTCACACCCCACCTTCTCCTCTGCCTGGTACACTCTGCCAGGAGTGTGATTTTTCTTGGCTGCTCAGTGAGGCACAGTCAAACTGTGGATAAACTATGCTGTGTCCCTAAAGGTGCACCTCTGGCCTTGCTGGTGTAGCAGCAAATAATTGGGCAGTCCTCTGCTTCCAGTGCTCCTCATGATCTCCTTGGCTCAGGAGAGAGGGTTTGGCTCCTTTTCAATTCCTCCAAGGAGACCTGAGCACTCAGGTTGTGTGGGACTTTACCCCAGGGGTCTCTCTCCAGCCCACAAGGGTTTGACTCCTGCAAGAGTCCTCTGACACCAGCCCCTGGTCCACCATCGGGCCCAAAGTAAAAGGCAAGAAACCCCCACATCTGTTCTCTCCACCAGGATTCTCACAGCCAAAGCCCCATCCCAACCCACCTGACCCCAAAGGAGCTGCTTGACTCAGGAGAAATGTACAGCTTGGAACTGAAAGGGGAGGAGATCCAGGAGTTGTTTGTGCCTCTCTCTTCCCAAAATCCTTTTATATTGTTTATATACCAAATGATACTATCCTCCTGTGCTTTATATTAATAAATACAATTAAATTAAAGAAATAGTCATACCTCAAACCTTTCATTTAGTTTCATAATCCTTTTGAATTAGGATGCACAAGAACAGACCAGATACACATTAGATTATTAATGTTACTAATGACTGCTTATTAATATTAATCATTAATATCATTAGTAATATTCATAATAGCATTTATCTATTTTTGAACGCTTACCTTGTCTTAGGCTCTGTGCTAAGTAACCACATACTTCAAACACATTTTCTCATTTTATCTTCCTAACACTCAGTGATCTCAGTATTATTTTTTTTCTATTTTACAGGTAAGAAAATAGATGACTCAGGAAGTTAAATAAATTGTCCAAAGCTACTCAGGTGGTAAGTGGCAAAGTTAGTATTTGAATCCAGGTCTGTCTGGCTCCAAGTCCAATATTTTTTCATAGTATTTAAGACAATTTGTAGTTATATATTTATCTGTATGCTTATTTGTTTAATATCAGTCTTTTCTCTAGACTATGAGTTTAATTGGGCAGGGCTGTATCTCTAGTTCACTGTTACATAACTAACACCCACCATAGTGACTGGCATAAAGTAGGCTTTTGATATATATTAGTGAGTGAGCAAATGAATAAAAGTTCCTCTTTTGAATCATTTATTAACAAAAGGCTTTCCTTTTACCACTCTCTAGATGGCTTTGCTGGTTTTGCCCATCAATCCAGGGAAGCATGGAGATTTGGGGCAATCACCCAGCTGTCCTATTATAATTCTGGATTGGCACATTTTTACATGGGTCAACATGGGTCCCAAGGTGTATTAGTTAGCCAAAGGGGTGGTGATGCAAATTACCAGGTGATGCAAATTACCAGAAACTGATGGCTTTTATAAAGGGCATTTATTTGGGGAGAAGCTTACAGTTACCAGACCCTAAATTGTCCAACTCAAGGTGTCATAAGAGGTACTTTCTCACCCAAAGTTTGTTGAGTGAGATGGCAGCCAATATCTCCAAGAGTTCAGCTTTCCTCCTTCCTTTTAAGGCTCTGCAGTCCCAGCCTCTTCCTTCTTCTGATCTCAGCTGTAGGCTGGCATGAGGCTCATCTCCCTCCCTGGGCTCATTTCTTTCTGGGTTCAGCTGCTCTGTTCTCTTCACAAGGTCAGCTGTAGACTATGGGCTCATCTCTCGTCCCAGAGCGTGTCTGTGGGGCATTCACTGTCTTCCTGCATATCTGCTTCTGTGTGTCTTCTTCCATGTGAGAGTCTGTTTTATCAGCCCAAGGAGGCTGGGACTCAACACTGAGTCACACTCTAATGAGGTAGTTGAATCAAAGCCCTAATCTTAATATAATTTGATCAGATGGCTCAACTGAATCTAATTCAATCAAAGGGCATCATGCCCAGAGATACAAACCAGTTTACAAACATAATCAATTTCTCTTGGAATTTATAAATAATATCAAACTGCCACACAAGGCATCAAGGATCCTTGAGTCTCACAACAGATGAAATAAGGGATTGGGCTGAGATCCAAGAAGTTGGGGGCTTGCGAACTGGCCTGACTGCAAAGACCTGTCCTCGATGAGCAAATCTGAGCAGACACCCAGGCGTCCTCCTAGGATATTGAAAGGGGCATGCAGAGCACCTCATGGCACACCCAGAAAGACCCATCAAGACCCCAGAGGACAGAAAGGAGAATGAGCCAGCAGGCACGTTGAAGCTAGAAAAGGGAACAAGTAGGAGTTCAGGCCCTGCCTCTGGGCAAGGGAGTTGATGAGGTGTGAGACCAGAGCAGCCCATCTGAACTACGGAGGGTGCCAGAGGGCAGCTGCCCTGTGTGGAGAAGGGATCTGGTTGTGCTGATTGAGGCTTAATTAAGAATATGAAGAGAGGATTCTGTTATCTGTGCTCTGCCAACACATACCTTGTTCCTATTCCAGGGGACTTTCGCAGGGTTACATTTTGGCTTCAGACAGACCCAAGTCAAGTCATGAACCATGGGCTTCCTAAGGAGAAGGCCGGTGTGTTTTGTAGTTTCACATCACACTGCCACAAACAGCTCTGGCACGTGACTGCTTGTGCAGTGAATTAATAAATGAATGACTGCATGGATGTTGAAAGGCAAGGGTGAAGAACCACTATTTGTTCAATTGTACTTTTTCTCCCTGAGGGAAGAAATTTTAGAAAGATTAATGATTGTGATGACAAATATATTTTAAAATAAGGGGTGGCATGTCTTTCCTCATCAATTTCTATTCTTTGGGTCATTAAGCCTCTGAAATTTTAAATGGAAGGAAACTCACTCAATTAAAGCAGAGCCTCAGAAACTCATGGCATGTCAAATGAGTGATCCCAAATCCTTCCTAACATTTGTGACTGTGATAACTCTATTATGTCAAATCTTTGCACATCAACTTACAAAGTGTTTTTCAAGCACTTGTGTAGCTTGTGTAGCTTTGATGGGACAAACTATCAATTTACGTTCCTCTCTAGTCTCCAGTCCTTGCTCATTTTCTGTGTCTCTAATCACAATGGCCCTTGCATGCTTAGCATATCCCAAAACATATTCTACCCACATAGAGGACAAAGAAACAGGAAGTAAAAATGATCCAAGAAGCCATTTTTAATGTATCTGAATAAAAAGAAAATCTGATGGCCTGGTCATTTCTGGCCCACCCATTTCCAGTAAAATTCCAATCCTGATACTCCTAATAAGGAGCTGGTCATTGGTGGACAGTCCCTTTCCTCTGGTGGAACCAGTGAGAAAACCCAAAACTCCCTCTATCAGCATTCTTACCCTTCAAATTAAACCATGCTTATAGGGTATCCTGTCGCACACCCTTGGACTGAATCAACAGCACATCTAACCATCCTTTGATCGTCCATCCCCACCTCCGCTCTCCACCCCAGGCCTTGGTGGACCCAGCTTCTTGAGAAATTCCTATTGATCCTATTTCTCTGGTGTTGATTCGACTTCTACAACCACCCTTTGATTGTGAATCAAATTCATGGCATGGCTCACAGTTGCTGAACTCTCAGCACCTCTGTTCCTCCTGAGTTAAGCAATGTCCCAACATACTGGATGTCTTTTCACGGTCCAAACTCCAGACTGTGTCACACGGGCCTCCATCCGCCATCTGCCCCCTTGTGTGGTCCATAGTCTTCCCTGGGGCCACCATTCTGTTTCTTCCTGGCACTGGGAGATCCCTGACACTTCCCTTTTTCTCTGAGCTCTGGGTACTTACTCCCAACCCATCAGGTGGTTAGAAGGACCCAGTAGTCATGAACTCCCTGCCCGGGGGGTTAATACTGATACTTCACTTTTTAAAAAATTATTAAAGTTGTGGGTTTATAGGACAATCATGCCTAAAATAGAGGATTCCCTTATACCAACCTTTTATGAACACTTTGCCCTGGTGTAGTACATGCGTTACAATTGATGAGAGCACGTTTTCATCGTTGTACTATTAACTATTGTCCATGGGGTAACTTAGAGGTCACTGTGTAGTGCTATTCAGTGGATTTTTTAAAACTTTGTATTTTATTACCATTTATACCCATTCAAAAACTATAAGCAACATTGGGTACATGGAGGAGGAAAAGCTTGTATAAGAAGGCAGGGGGTCAGTGTATGAAAACTAAATCCTCCTTATCTGTAATATGAATTTAGTAGACCAAACTGAAGTCAAAAATCAAGAAGTAGGAATCTAAGCATGTATTCAGAATGTGGTAGTAAATATGAGAAGAAGCAGCTACAAGATTTTAAATTAATTGCTTCTGATGAGTGGGAGTGAGTGATGTGGAGCTTGGGGGCAGGAAAGAGGTTTTGGTTTTTTTTTTGTAATAAGCCTTTCAGATCTATTTGAATTTTTAGGCTATGGATATGTTTCACTGACAAAAACATTTTATTAAATTGCAATGAAGAATAAAAGGACTCTGGGGCTCTAATACCTAGTTTGGTGAACACAAAGTAATGACTGTTGCTGCGTTTCAGCCATGGCAGATGACCAGTATGAATAATTCAGAGCCAGAAATGGTTATTTTTGCAATTAGGTAAAAAATTAACTGATTTTCACCTCATTAGCTAATTATTTCCTATTCCTTGATTATTTGCACAGACTTTGCAATAATTCTGGTAAATGGTAAAAGATGAGGTAGATTTTTAAACATCAAAGATTTACTTGTGCCATCAACAGTGATAGATTGTGCTGATAATATGTACACTTGATATGATTTGATGACCTGGTATTTTACCTTTGTGGTTTTCCCTGCAAGACAAACATAACCATAGTTTAAACACTAGAAGAAAAAAAAAGTCAAACCCAAATTTAGTGACATTCCACAAAATACCTCACCAGTACTCTTCAAAGCTGTCAAGGTCATCAAAAGCAAGGCAAATCTGAGAAACTGTCACAGCCTGGAGGAGCCTAAGGATACATGACAACAATAGAGAAAGTGAACAGAAAATATATGTACATTAATTAAAAACTTAGGACATCTGGATATAATATAACATTACTTAATAATAATGTACTGATATTGATTTATTCATTTTGACAAATGTACCTACCATACCATGTGAGAAATTGGCATGGGATCTATGGGAACATACTGTACTACCCTTACATATCTATAAATGTAAAAATATTCTAAAAAATTCATTAAAATATGAAAATAAAACATTATACAGAATATACCTTTTTAGGATAAAATACATATTCATGTTTGTATGTCTGTACCTAAAGTCATCTAGAATTACCTGCTAATACATTAAACTTGATCATCACTTGGCCATGGGTTTCTGTGTGTTTGTGTATTTGTATTTTTCTACATTAATCACTTATGTCTTGTATAATAAGAAATATAGAATAAACAAGTATAAACTTTAAAAAAAGATTTGCTTGTAATAGATTGTGATGCTATTTCTGGTTTCATTTGGGCAACAAGGAAAACCATTTCCTTGAGCAAGCTTTTGTTTCTCTGAGCTATATTCTGTATGTACACATCTCAGTAAAAATTCTACTCGAATGGTTTTAATGCATGCCTGCTTAATTTAAGCCCCTTTGTACTATATATTTGAGTATAAAGGAAGTTGATTTTGCCACTTCCTCACCTCTTCTTCCTACCTGAAAAGAATTCCTGAGTTTGAGTCCTATATCCTAGAGAGTTGCTGCCTTGGTACAGTGAAAGGAAATCATCTTAATGTGGGTCTCCAGATGCTGCTGTTGCTTTGCCCTCTTTGTTTTTGGCTCGCGACAGTGGCTGTCCACTTTCAGACAGTAACAGGAGGGCAGCGCGAGTGGGGTGGAGGGGGGCAACTAGGGAAAGGGGGCTCACACGAGAGCAGTCTGACAAGGAGTCAGACCCCCCCAGGTTCAGAGCCCTTCACCCACCCCCACCCCTACCCCCACCACGTGCTTGCAACACCCCTAGGACGTCTGTGTTGCTGTTGTCACTTTCCAGCTGCTCAGCCAAAGCTCAGAGAGGTTGAGCAACTTGCCTGCAAATGGGAGAGAGAGGATTCAAACCCTTGTCTGCGTGACTCTTGAGTCCTGCGCTCACTTGTCAATCTTGGCCATGCCAATTGGCAAGTCACTTTGCTTGGTTTCCATTCCCTCATTGGTGCAACAAGGATGCCAATGAGAGTTTGCCATGAGGATTAAAGGCAACAGAATACGTGAGGCCTTTAGAAGAGCAAAGCACATAAAAGGTGCAAGGAATACTATCATTCTTATGTTTTTTCTTGTTTTCAGAGTTGTTGTCAAGCTACTGGCTTCTCCTCAGAGTGTTTTGTTTTGTTTTTAATTAAGAGATACATTTGGATTTGGTGTGGCTGAATTGTAAAGTCTGCAGGACGGAGTCCCACACTAAGTCAGCCACTGTTAAAAAATTCCTATAAACAAAAGAAAGGTGGGCTGATGGACTAGAGCAGGGGCTTGTGTTGTATTCTCTTAGAACTCCTTTTGCATCCAAATCTGCAAACTGGCCTTCAAGGAGGGAGTTAAGATAGAATCAGGGCATATGGGGAGGCCTGTGGGGAGGGTGGGAGGGTGGGAGGGCAACTCAGGCAATGAGTTTTAATTGTCCTAGAGAATTTAAAAGGACACGATTGTTTCGTGAGTCAGAGAGTTACTTCAGAGCTGGGTCCACAAATACAAAATCAAATGGAGACCTGAGCAAGTGGCCCAGCACCTTCTTCTCAGGAAAAATGATTTCAGGCCCACATCATTTAGCCTGGCTGGGGATCGAATTGTTTTCATTTGTCAGGTAAGGGCTCACCTTCTTTTTTAGTTGTGGCTACCTTGACCAAATCGTGAGTGAATATAAACAGGCATCAAGTGAAGTGGCTGGAGCAAAAAAGCACTGGGAATATAGTAGAAAAACAAAAAAACAAAAAAAAAACAAATAAACCAAACCTACAGTCTCAGGACTTCACATGCAGCCAGGAGCACCCCACCCCTGCCTTCTCAGGGGTCTTCTGGGGGCACGGAATGGGCTTCGCTGGTCCTGGTTAGTTGTGTGAGAAGGAGGAGAGTTTCATGCCTGGGGGGTATCATGGCACAGTAAATGGGAGACTCCCATGGAAACTTAGAAATCACCCACCCTTTTCAAGGCTGACATCTTTGTTCAAACCAAGTCTCAGTAGAAGCCTGGTATATAAATGTGATCAAACTGCTTTGGTCAAAATATGAGTGGAACCCCAGTACCCACTGCTTTGCCTCCCTTACATCAGAATCCCCAAGGATTCTGGGAGCACTGTTAGAGAGCCAGGAATCTGTCCACCCCTCAGTTTATTAGTGAGGAAACAAGATCCAAGAGGTGCAATGCCAGTACCAGGCCACACAGCTGAATGTAAAGCCAGGCCCCAGCCTGTGTCTCCAATGCCACATCGAGTGTCATCTCCACCTCCATCTTTCTCTGGCCTTGGATAGGAATTTAAAGCAAGTCTCTTGGGAAGCAGATGTGGCTCAAGCATATAGGAGGTCCAGGTTTAGATACCCAGGGCCTCCTGGTGAAGGCAAGCTTGGCCCGTGTGGTGAGCTGGAGCACGTGTAGTGCTGCCCTGAGCAGGAGTGCTGCCCCACAGAGGAGTGCTGGCCCACACGGAGAGCTGGCACAGCAAGATGATGCAACAAAAAGAGACACAGAGGAGAGACAATAAGAGACACAGCAGACCAGGGAGCTAAGTGGCATAAGATATTGAGTACCTTTCTCCCACTCTGGAAGCTCCCAGGATGGGTTCCCGGGGCCGCCTAATGAGAATACAGGCAGACACAGAAGAACACACAGCAAATGGACACAGAAAGCAGACAATGGAGGGAGGGAGGAGAAATAAGTAAATCCTGAAAAATAAAATAAAAAATAACGCAAATTTCATGCCTGGGCCCAGGGAGAAATCTCTGCTTTCTGTTTGCATTGGAGTCTAAGTGAGTATCTTTGGTTGCTTGCATATCCCATGGCTGGTTTGGCTCTCAGTAACTAAAGGAAAGTTATAGCACAAGTATAAAAGAAAACAGCAGGGAAGAAGATGTGGCTCAACAGATAGAGCATCCGCCTACCATATAGGAGGTCCAAGGGTTCGATTCCCAGGGCCTCCTGGCTCGTGGGGTGAGCTGGCCCACATGCAGTACTGCTGCATGCAAGGAGTGCCGGTCCACACACGTAAGAGTGCCCCCGTGCTTGCGTAAGAGTGCCCCTTGCACAAGGAGTGGCCCCTGCACCAGGAAAACCACCCCGTACGAAACTGCAGTCCGCCCAGGAGTGGTGCCATACATACAGAGAGCTGATGCAGCAAGTAACACAACAAAAGAGACACAGTTCTCCAGTGCTGTCTGATGAGAATGCAGGCAGACATAGAATAACACACAGCAAATGGACACAGAGAACAGACAATGCATGGGGGGCAGGGGGAAGAAATAAATAAATCTTTAAAAAAAAGAAAACAGCAAAACAGAAATATGAAATATATATATATTTAACAGGGGCTGCAGTTCATCATCTATGTCTTCAAAGACATAGAAAGACTTTCTGCCCTGTTTGCCCCACTTGTTGTTTGACTCAGTCTGCATCAGAATCCCCAGAGGGCCAAGGAGGACACGGAAAGCTGGGACCCACCCCCAGTTTCAAATTCAGTGGATCTGGGATGGGTCCCAAGGATTTTTTTTTTATTAGAGTAGTTGTAGGTTAACAGAACAATAATGCCTAAAACAGGATTTTTCCCGTACACCACCCCACCACCATCACCTTGCATTGGTGTGGAGCATTTGCTACAATTGATGATAGCACTTTTTAATAGTTGTACTATGAGTTAAAGTCCATGGTTATCTTAGGGTTCACTGTGTAGTAGAGTTGCATGGATTCTTTTTTTAATTTTTATTATGTTACTATATATATAGTCTGACACTTCCCCCTTTTATCCAAGGACTTGCTGTTCTTACGAGTTCCCAGGTGAAGCTGGGTATAGTGTGAGCACTCCACTTTGTGAAGCACTGCATAGACCCCAATTTGGGAATGGGGACAGCAGGGAAAGGAGTAAGAGAATCATGGGTATCTATAAATTGCCTCAAATACAGTCAGCATTTTAGCTTTGATTTTTTTACCCCTCATGGTAAACAGAGGACCTGGGCCACTATCCCTTTCCCAAGCCAGATCTTCAGAAAGTTCAGTCTCTGTCTCTGCTTGACCCTCATGTCTGCAATCCTCTCTAAAGGCACATCCTCAATTCCATCTGTGACCATCTGGATCTTTATAAAGAATGCACTTTTCAATCAGAAGTGATGCTGTTCACATGCACAGAGTATTTACACAGGAGGCCATTTAAGAGGCCTGTCTCTTTGATTGTTGTCTTGAAGCACCCTCATCCAGATGTCAGCGCGGCCCGTGCATGTCTGCAGTGGCCATGCCCTAGAGATATTGATGTGCATCATGCTAAAAATAATTTTGAACGTGCTTACCAACCAGAGCCTAAATGAGATGCCTCAGATGAGCCAGTTATCACTCACTCCTGATCCTGAGGGCAAGCTTCATCTGCAGGAAAGGGTGCTGCATCCAATGCTGATGCTAAAATGCCTGGACAAGTGGTCATCATTTTAGCAAATAACTCCTCTTCTGGACGTCCTTTCATTATGGGGCTTATCTCATTGAATTCAGGTAAGTTGTGTATATGTCTGTGTCCTCTGCTAGGCGGGAGCTATACTTGTCAGCTGGTTAGGAGCCACACTAGTCCTTCAAGTTTGGTTACCCAGGACCTAGCACAACGCTCCCATAGAGAATGTGTTCCATATGTGATCATTGAGAGGATGAATGAATGGTGTGTAGTGGGTTTTTTTTCCCGGAGATTATTTCTTGAAATACAGATCACATAGTAAAATATGGATCTATGACATTGTCTTAGTTTGCCACAGGGCTACCAATGCAAAGTACCAGAAATGGGTTGGCTTTTATAATGGGAATTTTATTATGGGGAAAATCTTACAGTTCTGAGGCCATGAAATGTCTTGATCAAGGAACCATCGGAGATGTTTTCTCACCAAAGTCAGCTAGTGGCGATCCTGGCATCCTGCCAGCGTAAGGCAACATACTGGGTCTGCCAGTCTCTGCAAAGATTCCTGCCTTCCCCTCTAGCTTCATCATCTCCCAGAGCCCAGCTAAGGGCAACCAGGCCTAGGGCTTGTCTTTTTCTGGGCCTCCTCTCTCAGTCTTGGCTGCTCTGATTTCTTCCCGAGTTCAGCTGTGGGTTGTCAGGCACATGGCTTGTCTCTTCAGCCTTGAGCTGCTCTGTGGGCCCAGCCTCCTGAGGACTTTGTGCCTCAGCTTCAAGCTTCAGCTGCTAGTGATGGTTGAGTGCTTTCTCTCACATGGCAGGGTCAAAATGGCAGAACTCCTTTTCCTGTGTGTCTTCTTTCTCTCTATGTCTGTTTATATAAGGCTCCAGTAAAAGGGCAGAGACCCAAGCTGAGTCATGCCATACTGACAAGTACTTCAATCAAAAGTAATCTAATCAAGGTCCCTTAACCAAATCTAACACAATCAAAGGGTCTCACACCCATGGGAATGGATTAGTTCAAACATATTTTATTTTTGGATCCACCAAATTCAAACTGTCACAGACATCTATATGAACATTCAGTATAATACTTTCAGAAAGTTATCTAATAAACAACAAATGACAATAAACCAGTGTTCCTGGAAGTCAGGAGTGGTTATCAGAATCACTGGAAAGCTTTATCATCTTGTACACCCAGTTCACCTTTTCCTGCCCTGACATTCTAGAATTCTCCCATAGGGTAAGAGATGAGAGCTGTGTGTGTTGGGGAGTGGGGGTGGGAGTGGGGGAGGTAGGCATATGTATATTGAAAAGTCCCCTGTAGAATTCTGATATCCATCACCCCCTCCATGGTTAGAATTACAGCCAGAGGATCTATCAAAAACAAATAGCAATCAACTCTACAGTAACCTCCCAAAAGAGCTATTGAAGCCATTATAATTAGTCACTAACCAACTTGTTAATTCCCATCCAAGAAAGGCAAATGATTCTGTTGGTTGTATTCAGTCAAAAAAGAAGAAGTAACCTTTTTAAATGTGAGTTAATTCAGGATATTTTATTTATTTTCTTATAATCAACCATTTTAGGATTTTTTCAGGCCCTATTCAACAGATGTCCACATATCATTCTATATTTACAGTGCTAAATTAAATATATACCCTATTTGGTTAAGATCTTATATCACACAATGATATGAAATTTTTTCTAGGGATATTGAGAAAGTAGTTGTTTTGTGCTTATCATCCAGAGAAAATGGTTTGATCTAACAAATACATTTCAGGTTTTTATCTTTCTTAATTTAGAAGAATATAAAACTTCAAAACTATAAATGCTTTTTCTAATTCTTTGACAACTCTCTTAGGATTTATTGCATATTTTATCTATTTACTTTTTTAAATTGTAAGTTTTTTGTTTTTTTTTTAAAGATTTATTTATTTCTCTCCCCGTCCCCGCCCCCCCAACCCAGGTTGTCTGTTCTCTGTGTCTATTTGCTGCATCTTCTTCTTTGTCCGCTTCTGTTGTTGTCAGCGGCGTGGGAATCTGTATTTCTTTTTTTTTTTTGCATCATCTTGTGTCAGCTCTCCTTCTGGGCGGCGCCATTCCTGGGCAGGCTGCACTTTCTTTCGCGGTGGGCGGCTCTCCTTACCGGGCGCACTCCTTGCACGTGGGGCTCCCCTACACGGGGGACACCCCTGCGTGGCAGGGCACTCCTTGCGCGCATCAGCACTGTACATGGGCCAGCTCCACAGGGGTCAAGGAGGCCCGGGGTTTGAACCCCGGACCTCCCATGTGGTAGACGGATACCCTAACCACTGGGCCAAGTCCACCGCCTATTGCATATTTTAAATAACTGAGGACTGCTTCTGTTATGGGATGCCACATGGGACAAATTTCATTCACATACTTCTGTACTCTCATATGTAAATGACCATGTAATTTTTTACGGAGTTTGATTAATTTAGAATCTTTTGGCTGAAATTCTGCCTAGCAGTAACTTACCCTTTAACACATAAAGAGAATGTAGTTTGGTATTTGTGCCATGGCTTTAGCTGCTGTTCTGTCATCCAGAAGCAAATTCGAGCAATTTTTCTTTCTATCCATGTGTTTATTGCCTCGAGGTCCTAAGAGGACAGTCATTGTTCCAGGTATCACATCCATGTTCAATGCTTGAACTGGGGAGAAAAATGATAGTGACAACTTCATCTTTTTCTCTTAAGACAGCTAAAGCTTTCTAAGGAGACTCTTCCCCACCACTGCTGGTTTCCTTTATATCTCTTACCCTTCCCCTAGCTTCAAGGGAGGCTGGAAAGTAAATATCTAGTTTTGAACTTCTATAGTGAATGAGTTTGGAAATGGTTCTTATGTAGCCAATGAACATTCCCTGCCACATAGTCATTTATCTTGATTAGCGAGGATAGAAAAAAAAGTCATTTAATAATTCTTAGGAGCATATGAATTTCACAGAGGTTTTTTCCCGATCTGGTGCTCCACTGAGTGCCAGTGTTGGAATATGCCTTCTACTTTCTACAACTTGTTAGACACTTACTCTGAGAAGGCTTCTCTGACCACCTTGCATGAAACTGAGCTTTTGCCCCGTTGCTCTTCACCCCTTTTTCTGTCTCCCTGTGCCTCCCAGCAAAGCCAGTTTGTTTATTGACTCACTTTTGTCTTCCCTACTAGATTTTAAATTCCAAGAAGGTGGGGATTTTGTCAATTTTGTTCAATACTGTACCCTTAATGCCTTAGAAATATACTTGTTACAGTTGATATTGTTTTACAGATACACGGATCACTTGATACAGTTTTATTGATTGAATGCATGATCGTTAAACAGCAATTACCTGGGTGCTTTGGGAATAGAAAATCTAAATGAACTTAATTTTCAGGTTTAATTAAGGGAAAACCATTAACGCCACATGGACCTTTTAAACATTCTTGTTTTTGCTTTTACTTTGCTTTTACAACTAATTTACTTTCCTCCATGATAAACAGAACTTTTCACTGCCATCATCTGAACAGAGAATCACTGAATAGTGCAAGCAGCGACTCTGAAACAGGCAAATACCCATATTCAAATACTAGTAGCTCCACCTACAAGGAAGTGATGATGAACAAGTTGCTCAATCTCAATGTGTCTCATTTTCTTCATTGGGAAAATGGGAATAAAAGGAGTACCTACTTTGGGGTTCTACTCTGTGTAAAAATGAGGTGATCCATGTAAAATGCTTAACATGCTTCCTGGCACTTTATAACTGTTCCACAAATGTTGGCTATTGTTGTGGTTATTTTAATAGTTAAACTAGAAGGGATCATGCATGAAAACAATGAGGGGCTGTAATAAATTGGTCCTCTTGTTCAATGCAGAACCAAGTCTGGAATCCAGGTCTTAACTATCCATTTGTTTTCTTTTTCATAAAATTTTTATTTTGAAATAATGACAAATTTACCAGACAGTTGCAAAAATAATACAAACCTCATATAGATAACTCCAATTAATCCCACACCCAGATACACAGCTCCATCAATTTTAATATTTTGCTACCTTTGCCATATTATTCTATCTATCTGTCTTATCTATCATTTCATTCATCTGTCAACCTATTTTTTGAACATTTGAGAGTAGGTTGCATGCATCAAACTCCTTGAGCACAGTACATCCATGAACATTTCCTAAGAACAAGGATATTCATTTATATATCATCTAAAGTAGAGTTATCAAGTACAAGAAATTTAGCATTGATATAAAGCATATGATCTGTATTCCAATTTTTCAGTGTCCCAGTCCTTTTGGGCCTTTTTTTCTCCATTTTAAATCCAGTCCAGGATCATGTATTGCACTTAATAGCCATTGTCTCTTTAACTCTTTTTTAAATTGTGGAAACATACATACAATGTAAACTTTGCCATTTCACAACCACTCACAAGCATACCTAATTCAATGGGATTAATCACATTTCCAGTGTTGCAGGACCCTCACCACCATTCATTATCACTAATTTTCCATCACCACAAACTTTTTTTGTTTGTAAAGAAGTTTTAAATTACATAAATGTTATATAAAAAATATAGGGGATTCCTATATTCCCTATCCCCTTCCCCTCCCACACTTTCCCCAATAACAACATCTTTCATTACTGTAGTACATTATTTATTGCAATTAATGAATACATACTGAAGCATTGCTATTAACTATGGTCTTTGGTTTACATTATGGTTTACACTTTGCACCACACAATTTTATAGGTTTTGACAAAATGTACAATAGCTTGTATCATCATCACAATGTCATGCAGAACAATTCCAGTGTCCCCCAAATGCCCCATATTATACCTATTCTTCACTCTTCTCAGAACCTCTGGTGACCACTGTCTTTATATCAATGATAAAGTTCTTCCATTTCTAAAATTATAATAAGTCAAATTTAGTCCATAGTTGCATTCCCCCCTTATGTTTGTTTGTCCCTCAATCTTGAGGATTTGGGGGTGGTGATGCCCACTCTGCTTCTGATTAAGGGGGGGCTTAGATCTCATCGGGACTGTCTTTCTTGCAGTTGTATATACTCTCTCTTTTTTGGGATGGGCATTGTCCATCATCATCCTTTTGTTAGTTGTCCTGAGTGAGTCCAATGAACTAGAGAGTAAGTGTTGGCTGCAACTGCTGAGATTCATGGTTCAATCGACATATAAACAGAAGATTTAAGTCTCTGGGACATATATTTAAAGGGTATTATAATGTTAATTATAGGTTTAAATAAAAGGAACAGAAGAACCATGTATAGGAAAATTATAAATGAGTCTAATTCTGATATAGTGGGGAGCTAGGTTATCATATATTCCAAGGCAAGGCCCACTGATAGAATGCCAATTTTCTGGGGTTGTCTGCCCTGCCTTTTGTGTCTAGATGTCTCTAAAACCCTCAAGAGTACCCCTGCTGGAGGCACTGTCTACTGTATCAGTCAGCTTCACCTCAAACTTAAACCCTATACATATTATGCATTAATTCCCCAATCCCTTTCTCCACCACCACTGGTAACCTATACTTTATTTTTAGTCTCTGTGAAGTTCCACATTCCAGTTTATTCACATAAGTGGAGCCATGTATCTGTCTCTTTGTGTCTGGCTTATTTCATGCAGCATGATGTCCTCAAGGTTCACCAACATAGTGGCATATATCAGAACTTCTCAATTCTTTTGAATATATACCTATAAGTGGAATTACCAGGTCATATGGTAGTTCTATGTTTAACTTTCCAGAGAACAACCAAATTGTTTTCCACAGTGGCAGCACCATTTTACAGTCCCATCAACAATGTATGAGCATTTCCATTCCTCCACATTCTTGCCAGACTCATTTTTTCCATTAAAAAAAAAAAATAGCCATTCTTGTGTGTGTGAGGTAGTATCACATTGTGGTTTTGATTTGCATTTACCTAATAGCTAATGATGTTGAGCATTTTTTCATGTGTTTATTGGCCATGTGTATATATTCTTTGGAGAAATATCTATTTAAATCCTTTGCCCATTTTTTTGTTTGTTTATTTCTCTTTTTGTTGCTGAATTAGAGATTATTTAAATATCTTTGATACTATGCCCTTATCAGTTACACGGTTTCCAAATATCTTCTCCCTTTCTATTGTCTTTTCACTTTCTTGATAATTTCTTTAGATGCATAGATGCTGTTAAATTTGTTGTAGTCTAAGTTATCAACTTTTTTTTCTTTTGCTACTGGTATTTTAGGTCTAAAGTCTGATAATTAATTTCCTAATATAAGGTTTAAAGATATTTTCATATGTTTTGTCCTATAATCTTACACTTTTATCTCTTATTTAGGTAATTGATCTATTTTGAGTTAATTTTTATAGATGATGGGAGGTTGGGGTCACTTTCATTCTTTTGAATATGGGTATCCCATTTTCCCAGCAACATTTGTTGAAGATGTTGTTCCTTCCCCATGGAGTGCACTTAACTCCCTTCTCAAAAATCATTTGGCTCTGAATGTGTGGGTTTATTTGTGTGCTCTCAAATCTATTCCATTTGTCTATATGTTTGTCCTTGTACCTTGTCCCTAAACTCTCTTCCAAGCCTCTCTCTCCTATCTTTTCTTTTCAGGCTGTAGCATTCCCTTTAATATTTCCAGCAAAGCTGGTCTCTTGGTTACAAACTCTCTCAGTTTCTGCTTATCTATGAATATTCTATTCTGCCCACATCTTTAAAAGACAATCTTGCTGGATATAAGATTCTTGGCTGGCAGTTTTTCTCTTTCAGTATCTGTATTAGTCAGCCAAAAGGGGTGCTGCTGCAAAATACCAGAAATTGGTTGGTTTTTATAAAGGGTATTTATTCGAGGTAGGAACTTATAGATACCAGGCCATAAAGCATAAGCTACTTCCCTCACCAAAGTCAAGTTGGGGCAAGATAGCTGCCAACATCTGTGAGGCTTCCTGGCTTCATATGTTCCTATGTTCCTGGGGCTTGCTTTTTTCTGGGTTCCAGCTTCCTTTCTTCCTAGGGCTGGCTTCTCTTTCTTCTATGAGCTTACTTGCCAGGGCTCCAGCTTAAGTCTTCAGCATCAAACTCCAACATCAAAACTCCAACATTAAAAGCTCTCAACTCTGTTCTTTGCCATGCCTTTTAACTGTGAGTCACCACCCTACCCTAATCATAACTCAATCATGACCAGGTACAGATCAGGTTACAAACATAATCCAATATATATTTTTGGAATTCATAACCATATCAAAATGCTACACTCCACCCTCTGAATTCCAAAAAAGACATTATAACATTTTTTAAAAAAATTTAAATCAGTTACAATGCAAGTACTAAATCATATCACAATCAATTTAAAGAAATACAGTTTGTCTTGGGGCAAAGTCCTGCCTGCTATAGACTTCTGAAACTTAGAAAACAACTTATTTGTTTCCAATACACACATGGACAGACATAGGATAAATATTTTCATTACAGAAAGGAGAAATTGGGAAGGAAACATGAGCCATAGGTCCTCTACAGTTCAGTAAACCTGCAGGGCATCCTCCATTCGATTTCAGTCTGAGAGTCATTCTTAAGATGATGATTTCTTCTCCTTGGGGCCATATGAAGACTCATCCTTTCCAGAGTCTTGCCCAATGGCCATTTTCTTGGTTCCACCCTTATCAAGCATCTGACATCTCCCTCCAAGAGTGTTGGGGTGATTGCCACACCTCACCCAAACTTTGGGTTAGAGTCTTAACCCCCCCTAGTACAGTGATGTGAAGACAACATTCCCCTAACCTTTGGCATACAGGATTAACCCTCTCAGAGCAATGGGTTGACCGCATGGCCTTTTCTAACCTTTGGGGGACAGGTCTACCCACTCAGGCCTGTGGGGTGCTGACCTTAACCGCTCTAATCCTTGGGGAATGTGCCCCACCCTTTCTGTACGCTGGGGCAGCAAAACTCTGCCAGAACACCGGGCAGGAACATCCATCCTCTTCAACTGCTGGGGCAAACTCACACTTTCTGTACACACGGGTGGGGTTTCTCTCTCTTGGCTCAGGGTGAAGTCTTAATTCCAGATCTCAGCTTCCAAGGTTTTTAACTTAAAGCTGTTTCTCCTTCAGTCTCTCCTTTCCATGTCCTTTTTATTCCAGGCTGACAGTGGTTTTGTTCATACAGCTCTCTCAAAAAGTCTGTTGGTTTAGCATGCAGGAAGCAGGGGTCCTGGCCATCAGACAGTAAGACTTTCCATAAGTCTTTCCTAGATAACTGCATCTTCAATCTTGATTTACCAGTTCCAAGTTTAGTTAAGTCCTCAAATGGGGCACTCTCTTCTGGGAGCTTGATTCCCAAAGGCTTGGAATTTCTGGAATCAGTTTCTGGTTTGTTTGTTTTTTGTCAAACAGTTCAGTCCTTAACTTATCTCACTCATCTAGCATTTTGCTATAAGCTGCAAGCATAAGTCAAGCCACATTCTCTGGGTTCACTTTGGAAAGTACTTGAGCTAAATACCAGGCTAACCATTTTCAAATTTTGCCTTCCATACAACACCAGGAGTTAGTCTTGCTACGTTCTCTGCAACTTTAAAACATGGATGGCCTTTCCTCCAGTTTCCAATAATAGTTTCATCCTTTACTTGAAGGAATCATAAAAAGTTTCTTTAGTATCCATATTGCTATCAACAGTCTCTTCAAAGCGATCTAGGCCTTTTACATCAAGCAATTCATGATTCCTCCAAAATATACCCCTTACCCATTTATAAAACCATTTCAGCATTTCGGTAATTGCAAAAGTACTTCCCCACTCCTCAGTACCAAATTCTGTATTAGTCAGCCAAAGGGGGTGCTGATGCAAAATACCAGAAATTGGTTGGTTTTTACAAAGGGTACTTATTTGGGGTAGGAGCTTACAGATACTAGGCCATAAAGCGTAAATTACTTCCCTCACCAAAGTCTATTTGGAGCAAGAAGACTGCTGATGTCTGTGAGGGTTCAGGCTTCCTGGGTTCCTACATTCCTGGGGTTTCTTTGCTCTGGGTTCAAGTTTCCTTTCTTCCTGGGGCTGGCTTCTCTTTCCTGTGAGCTTACTTGCCAGGGCCCCAGCTTAAGTCTTCAACATCAAACTCCAACATCAAAACTCCAACCTTTAAAATGCTCAAATCTGTTATTTGTCATGCCCTAATCATAAATCAATCATGACCAGGTACAGATCAGTGTTGTGGAAAACTGGCTTACTGGTTCCTTATTTTAAATGTTACACCTGTTCTTTGCAGATGTTGCAGTTGTTCCCTTTTATTGTAGATGATGTTGCAGTTCTGATAGCAAACAGCTGCTCAGTAGTTTCCAATAAATATGAGGTAGAAACTAGAGTCGAGGCTCTCAGTTCCAGAAGCTGTGAGTCCCCTGGTCCCAGGTTTCTCTCCTCTCTTATATCTCTCTCTCTGACCTATATTTTGTAAAGTTCTGCATTGTTTTCCCTTCAAGCCAACCTATTGTGAGTTGATCACAGCAGATAAGATGACAAACATAATCCAATATCTATTTTTGGAATTCATAACCATAGCAAACTGCTACAGTATCTTAAATATATCATACTACTGCTTTTCTGCCTTCATTGTTCCTGATGAGAAATAAGCATGTAATCTTCTTGGGCATCCCATGTATGTGATGAATCATTCTGCTTTCAGAATTCTCTCTTTATCTTTGGCGTTTGACATTCTGATTAGTATATGTCTCAGGGTATGTCTATTTGGATTTATTCAGATTGGAGTTCGTTGTGCCTCTTGGACATGGATGCTTATATACTTCAATAGATTTGGGAAATTTTCTACCATTATTTCCTCAAATATTCCTTCTGCCCCTTTTTCCTCCTCCTCTTCTCCCTCTGGGATACCCATGACATGTATGTTTGCAGTTCTCTTGTCATTTTGTTGCCTGAGACCTTGTTCTATTTTTTCATTCTTTTCTTTATCTGTTCCTTTGTGTGTTTCAAAGGCCCTGTCTTCAAGCTCACTGATCCTTTCTACTGCCCTTTCAAATCTGCAAATATGCTGTTATATGACTCCAGGGTATTTTTAATTTCATTTATTGTGCCTTTCATTCCCATAAGACCTGCTATTTTTCTATGTATGTTTTAAATTCTTCTTTGTGTTCACCCAGTGTTTTCTTAATATACTTAATCTCTTTAGCCATCTCATTGAATTTATTAAGGAAATTTGTTTGAACATCTGTGGTTAGTTGTCTCAACTCCTTTGTGTCATCTGGAGGTTTAGTTTGTTCTTTGACTGGGCCATGGCTTCCTGTTTCTTATTGTGGCTTGTAATTTTTTGTTAGTGTTTCAGCATCTGGTTTACTTGATGTGCTCATTCTGGCTTCTATTTCACTCTTTATGCTAGAGCTTTCTATTGGATTGGCTATAGCCCCTCTTTGATATTCATTTCAACTTCTTTTGTAACTTTATAATGGCTCATGTTTAGCCAGTATGAGGTGGTTTTTTTTTTTCCCCAGCCCTTTTTTCCATCTAATTCTTGTCCTTTCTCCCTTGCTGGGGGGAGAGTAAGAGCTGAAAATGCAGTTGGTACTGGAAGCCATGGAGGCTGAAGCTGCCACATTGTCCTAGGAATCAATGAAACTTCTCCCACCTTTTTCCCCTGCCAGGGGTGGGGATGGAGCCACTGCCCTGTGCAGTAATCCAAGCCATGTATGCCAAGACCATCTGTAATTGTCCAGAGTACATGATGAAATGCCACACCCTTTCCTCCCCTGCCTGGTGTTGAGGTGGAGCTGTAGGTATGGCTAGTAAACTAAGTTGTGGGAGGCAAAACTGACCACAAGTGCCCAGATAGACTGACAAAGCACCGGCCCCCTTTCTTCCCTGCCAGGGGCAGAGTTAGAGCCACAGATATGCCCAAAAGTCTAGTCCATGTGGGTCAAAAGCAACTGCAGCTGGCCAGACAGGATGAGGGAACACTATCCCTCCTGCCCTGCCTGGGGCAGGGATGGAGCCAGTGGGATGCCAACAATTTAGTCCATGCAGGCTAAAAGCAGCTGCAGTTGCCCAGAGAGGCTGGGGAAACACCGTGCCCCCCCCCCTTATTCTATGAGAGGGATAAAGATGTAGCCACAGGTGTGTTCAATAGTCTAGTCCATGAAGGCTGAAGGTGACAGCAGTTTCTGGGAGAGGCTGAGGTAGCACTTTCCCCCCTCCTATTCCATCAGAGTTGGGGATGGAACCACAGGAGTTCAAAACAGTCTGGTCTGTGTGGGTTGAAAGTACCTGCAGTTGCCTGGAGAGGTTGTAGAAACACTGCCCCCCTCCTGTCCTATTGGGGATGGGGATGTAGCCACGTGCATGCCCAACAATCTAATCCATGTGAACCAAAAGTGACTATAGTTCCCCAGAAGGTGGTGGAGTTCCCCTCAGGAACTCTCTTCTGTAGATGGGGCTAGAGCCCAAGCTAGGGCAGCAATCTGACCTGGGTGGAAAGAAGCCAGTCCCTACTGTCACTGTGATTTTTCAATCAGCCCCACTTCCCCTCATCCCGGGGGCAGAGTTAAAATGGAGGTTGCCAACACCTTTCCAGCTTGGACAGTTTCAAATTTTAGCTGTACTTTATTAGACTTTAGCTAATCCATACCCAACTGTCTCTTCTCCCATTTTTGGAAAGTGGAGCTTCCCACTCCAGCCAGGGAATAGCTCCTGAGGCATATTGCACCACCAAAAGAGGATGGGCACTGGCCTCCATGGCCTGAAATGCTCTACTCATGAATCTTCACTGCAGACCGGCAGTCTCCTCTTCTGTTCTTCCAAGGATATTGCAGGATGCTCTTCAGGTATCCTGGGCCCCAAAACAAGTGAATCAGGTATATCTAGCTGATTACTAACTGCACTGCTGGATAAGCTGACTCTTGGAACTCCCTACACTGCTACCACCTTGCCCCTCTCTCTCAGTACTATGCTGTTTTGATTACTGGCACTTTGTAATAAGTTTTGAAATCAGAAAGTTTCGATCCTTCAAACTTGTTCTTTCTCATGATGGTTTTGGCAATTTGTGGTCCTTTACACTTCCACATGAATTTGAGGATTAGTTTTTCCATTTCTATGAAGAAGGCTGTTGAAATTTTTATTGGGGTTGGGTGAAATATAAATTGCTTTGGGTAGTATTGACTTTGTTAAAATATTGACTTCCATTTTATAAGTAGAATATCTTTCCATTTATTTAGGTCTTTAATTTCTTTCAGGAATAATTTGTAGTTTTCTGCATACAAGTTCTTCACAACCTTTGTTAAGTTTATTCCTAGATATTTTATTCTTTTAGTTGCTATTGTAAATGTAATTGTTTTCTTTATTTCCTTTGAGTTGTTCCTTGCTGGTGTATTGAAACACCACTGATTTTCATGAATTAATCTTGTACCCTGCCACTAATTTATTAGAACTGGTAGATTACTTGGAACTTTCTATATATAGGATCATGTCATCTGTGAATAGGAATAGATTTACTTCATCCTTTCCAATTTAGATGTCTTTTCATTCTTTTTATCAGCTAATAGCTCTTGCTAGCCCTTCTACTCCAATGCCAAAGAGCAGTGGTGACAGCTAGCAAAATACAATACATGATGAGGAAGTTCTGTTCGTAATTTTCTGAGTGTTTTTATCAAGAAAAGGTGCTGGACTTTGTCAAATACCTTTTCTGCAATAATTGAGATCATCATGTGGTTTTTTTCCCTTTCATTTTATTAATGTGGTGTTTATGTGTGATGAATCTGGACTCAGATGGGATCTCCCTTCATAAGACTTTCATGCTAATGTGCTGGAGGTGCAGTTAACGTTGGGATTTAAGATATATTTAGGGGATTTGAATCTCTGGACTGACAATGTGATAGCCAGGTCCTGAACCTCAACAGACTCCAGCACCTACAATCTGATTTATTGGACTTACCGCACTCAGCTAAGATGGAGTTGAAGGACAATCACCACACCATGGAGCCTAGAGTGATTACAACTGAAAATGGGAGGATTGCATCCAGCATCCATGTGGAATTTGAGCCTCCTCTTGACATAGAGGTGCAATGGACACAACCAATCCAATGTCCACATAGAAGAGGTGGTATTGGATTGAGAAAAGTGAACATGGTGGACGATGGGTATGGGGAAAGGCAGGAAGAGATGAGAGGTGGAGGTGTCTTTGGGACATGGAGCTGCCCTGGATGGTGCTTCAGAGGCAATCACCGGACATTGTAAATCCTCACAGGGCCCACTGGATGGAATGGGGGAGAGTATGGGCCATGATGTGGACCATTGACTATGAGGTGCAGAGGTGCCCAAAGATGTACTTACCAAATCCAATGGATGTGTCATGATGATGGGAACGAGTGTTGTTGGGGGGGGAGAGGGGGGGGTGGGGGAGCGGGGTTGAATGGGACCTCACATATATATTTTTGATGTAATATTATTACAAAGTCAATAAAAAAAAAAAAGAAAAAAAAATGTGGTGTATTATACTAGTTGATTTTCTTATGTTGAGCCACTCTTGCATTCCTGGGATAAATTCCTGTTGATAATGGTGCATAATCCTTTTGCTGTGCAGTTGAATTTGGTTTGCTAATATTTTGTTTAGGATTTTTGCATCAATATTTATAATAGATATTAGTTTGAAAATTTCTTTGCTTGTTATATCTCTGTCTGGTTTTGGTATTGGGGTGATGCTGGCCTCATAGAATGAAATAGGAAGACTTCCCATCTCTGCAGTTATTTGGAAGTGTTTGAGAAGGATTAGTATTAATTCTTCAAATGTTTGGTAAAATTCACCAGTGAATCATCTGATCCTGGATTTTTCTTTGTTAGGAGATTTTTGAGTAAAGTAATGTCATTACTTATTATTGATCTCTTGAGATTCTGTTTCTACTTGTGTCAGTGTAGGTAGATTTTGTGTTGCTAGGAATTTGTCCATTTTATCTAGGTTGTCTTTTTTTGTTGGCATATAATTGTTTATAATATCCTCTTATAATCCCCTTTTACTTGTAAGGATGGTGGTAACGTCTTCCTTTCCTACTGATTTTATTATTTGCTCCTCTCTCTTTTTTCTCAGTTCAGTTAAAAGTTTATTGATTTTATTGATCTTTTCAGAGAAACAAAGCTTGGTTTGGTTGATCTATTGTTTTTCTAACCTCTATTTCATTTATCTCTGCTCTTATCTTTATTTCCTTCCTTTTGCTCACTTTAGTTTTTATTTGCTCTTCTCTTTCTAGTTCCTCCAAGCGTGAGGTTAGGTTACTGATTTGAGGTCTTTCTTATTTTTAATGTAAGCATATAGACCTATAATTTCCCTCTGAGCACTGCCTTAGCTGCATTCCATAAGTTTTGGTATGTTGTGTTCTCATTTGTATTCATCTCAAGATATTTCCTAATTTTCCTTTTGATTTCCTTTTTGATCAATTGTTGTTTAAAAATGTGTTGTTTAATTTCCATATATTTGTGAATTTTCCAGTTCTCCCGCTGGCATTGACTTCTAGCTTCATTCCATTATGGTTGATTAATGTATTTTGTTTTTGTTTTGTTTTTATTTTTGTTTGTTTTTTGTTGTGTCATCTTGTTGTGTCAGCTCTCTGTGCATACGGTGCCATTCTTGGACAGGCTGCACTTTGTTTTGCGTTGGGCAGCTCTCCTTATGGGGCACACTCCTTGCGTGTGGGGCTTCCCTATGTGGGGGACACCCTTGCGTGGCACAGCACTCCTTGCGGGCATCAGCATTACATAAGCCAGTTCCACACAGGTCAAGGAGGCCTGGTGTTTGAGCCATGGACCTCCCATGTGGTAGGCAGACACCCTACCCACTGGACCCAAGTCCATTTCCCTGATTAATGTATTTTGTATGATTTCAATGTTTTTAAATCTATTAAGAATTGTTTTGTGACTTTACATATGTCTATCCTAGAGAATGATCCATGTACACTTAAGAAAAAAATGTGTAATCTGCAGTTATTGGATGAAGTGTTCAGTATATGTTTAGTAGATATAGTTATTTATAGAATTATTCAAGTTCTCCCTTTCCTTATTGATATTCTGCCTAGATGTTGTGTCCATTGTTGAAAATGATGTATTAAAGTCTCCTATTAATGTAGAACCATCTATTTATCCCTTCAAATCTGTCAATGATTGCTTCATATAAGTTGGGGCTCTGTTGTAAATTGTATACATGTTTATAACATTATATATTCTTGATGAACTGACCATTTCATCAATATATAGTGTCCTTCTTTGAATCTTTAATCAGTTTCTGACTGAAAGTTCATTTTGTCTAATATTAGTATAGCCACCACCACCCTCTTGATTTCTATTTATATAGAATATTTTTTCATCCTTTCACTTTCAACCAACTTGTGTCTTTAGAAGTTAAGGTGAATCTCTTGTAAACAGCATATAGTTGAATCATGTTTTTTACCCATTGTGCCAATCTCTGCCTTTTTAACTGGAGAGTTTAACCTATTTATATTTAAAATATCTCTAATAAGGCGTGACTTTCTTCTGCATTTTACTCTTTGGTTTTTAAAATTCTTATACCCTTTTATTATGCAATTCTTCCATTACTGCTTATTTTTGCATTTAGTTGATCTTTTTAATGAACACTTCAGAATTCCTTCTCACTTCCTTCTATGCATATTTTTTTCTGTTATTTTCTTTGTGGTTACCATGGAGCTTAAATTTAATATCCTAAATCTACAACAATCTTGTTTGCTTTGATACCAACTTATTGTCAATAGCATGCACAAACTATGTTCCTATTCCCTTCCATCCCCCCACCTCTATATGGTTCTTATCACAAATTATATTTATACATTATGAAGCCAACACAATTGATTTATCATTATCTTTTGTATTACTTTTTCAAAGGACTGCCAATGCAAAGTACCAGAAATGCACTGGCTTATATAAAGGGTATTTATTTGGGGTAAAAGTTTATAGTTCCAAGGTCATGAAAAGTCCAACTCCAGGGGCCAATATAGGTGCTTTCTCACCTAAGTCAGCTGCCATGTATTGAAGTAAGACGGCAGGCAATCTCTGCCTGGTCTCCGACTTCCCCTCTGGGCTGTACCACCTCCCAGAGCTCAGCTGTGGGCAACCAGGCATAGGGCTTATCTCTTACTGCGCCTCTTCTCTCAGGCTTAGCTGCTTTACTTTCTTCCCAATTTCAGCTGCAAGCTATCAGGCATATGGCTTATCTTCCCCCAGGGTCTCAGCTCTTTGAGCCTCTCCCTTCTATCACATGGGAGGATCAAAAATAGCAGGGCTCTCTTTTCCTGTGTGTCTGTTTTTATCAACCTGAGTCACACCTCAAGAGGTAGTCCGATTGAAAAGGCCTCACAGGAGTGGACCAGCCTACAAATATATTCTTCCTTTTTGGGGGATTCATAAAATAATTTCAAATACCACAGCTTTATAAATTTGCATTTTAGATCCTATAGGAAGAAAAAGTTACACCACAAACCCAAAATGCACACTACTGGCATTTATATTTACCCACGTCTTTACCTTTATCAGAGTTCTTTATTTTTTCATGTGGCCTCAATATATTATCTAGTGTTCTTCCTTTCAACCTGAAGAACTCCCTTTAGCATTTCTTGTAAGGCCTGTCTAGTGGTGATCTCCTTCATCTTTTGTCTATCTTTGAATGTCTTAATCTCTCCCCATTCTTTTGTCTTTATTTATTTTTTAATGTTACATTAAAAATATGAGGTCCCCATATACGCCCCACCCCTCTCACCCCACTCCTCCCCCCATAACAACAACCTCCTCCATCATCATGAGACATTCATTGCACTTGGTGAATACATCTCTGAGTACCGCTGCACCTCATGGTCAGTGATCCACACCATAGCCCACACTCTCCCACAATCCACCCAGTGGGCCATGGGAGGACGTACAATGTCCATTAACTGTCCCTGCAGCACCACCCAGGACAACTCCAACCCCCGAAAATGCCCCCACATCACATCTCTTCCTCCCACTCCCTACTCCCAGCAGCCACCATGGCCACTTTCTCCACACCAATGCCACATTTTCTTCGATTACTGATCACAATAGTTCATGAATAGAATATCATTAAGTCCACTCTAATCCATACTCTATTTCTCCATCCTGTGGACCTTAGAATGGTTGTGTCCACTCCACATCTGTATCAAGAGAGGGCTTAGATTCCACATGGATGCTGGATGCAATTCTCCTGCTTTCAGTTGTAGGCACTCTTGGTTCCCTGGTGTGGTGGTTGACCTTCTTCACCTCCATGTTAGCTGAGTGGGATAAGTCTAATTGACCAGAGTGTATGAGTTGCAAGTCTGTTGAGGCTCAGGGCCTGGCTATCACATAGTCAGTCCAGAGATTCAGGTCACCTGGGTATACATTAAACCCCAGCACCAACTACAAATCCGGTAAAAGTAACAGGAGAGGCTTGTGGACAAAGATCACATCTGAGTCCAGCTCCATCACACAGAAACACAAACTCCAAGTGACATGGCACTGAACTCCATCTGCCATGACCATAGAACCTTGGGTCTCTTGTAGCCCTCAGAAGAACCAATACCTGGGATTGTATCTACTTTAGCTGTCTCTGGGACTCTGCTGAGATGTGCATAAGGGCAACCCCTCTGATAACCTCCTGGCTCTTTTTGGAAACTCATAGCCATATAAACTCATTTGTCCTTTCCATTTCCCCCTTGATTCAGGTCAAAAATCATTTTTAACTCCTAGTATTATATGTAGACTGAGATATTCTGCTGGTCCAAGTTGAGCCTTTTATTCAAGGTCATTTTCTAGTTACATCATCAGCTGGTACTTGGTAGTAATCCCTCGGTGCCAGGGAGGCTCATCCCCAGGAGTCACGTCCCACACTGGGGGGAAGGCAACACATTTACATGTTGAGTTTGGCTTTGAGACTGGCCACATTTGAGCAACACAGATGCTCTCAGGAGGTAACTCTTAGGCACCCTGCAGCTCTAGGCCTTGTTCTTATTTCAGGTGCACAGGCTTACAAGCATAGTCAGTATCAAGGGCTCATTGTTGGACCTTCCTTCTTTTTTGGTCTTTACCATTGCACTTGGGGGAACAGCACTTGCTGTTCCTTTAGGAACTGTGATAGAGCTCCCCAGGCTAGGAACTCAGCACTCCCTCAGTTGTTGTTTTTTATTGTAGCCACTATGAAAATATCCAAACATTTTTATGTACCCTGGATATATGCCCTGGAGAACTCCCTGCCAACCATGTGTCCCCTGTCAGTAACATCCCACACCAGTATTCCTCCCCTGCCATTGTTGAACCTCTCTATGATCCAAAACTTCTCCAAAAATGAAGCCCAATATATTGCCAGGTTCCATTAATAGTAAAATGGAATAGATATAGAATACATATTAATTTAGAAAAATTACAGTAAAAATAAATTGTAGTATCAAAAAATTTTAAAATGCAAAAGCTTTGTTTTTGATGTTTTGCCTTTCATCACTGCAGTAAGTGTTGCCTTGTATGCAAATTGGCAAGGCAACTTCTTCCATCTTTTCCTCAATGTCTACGTCCTTTCTTTTTCTTTTTTTTCCCCAATGATTAAGCTTATCTTCACAAAAGTTTTAGATCACAGTAATTCCTATATACAATATACAGTACTCTCACATATCCAATATAAAAACATTTTCCCTTCCACAGCAATAATCTTTTTACATGTTCATACTATATTTACTGAAACTGATGTACAGATATTGAGACAACAGCTTTCAAACAAGATAACATTTGGGTTTACATTGTGGTTTATATTTTAGACTATACAATTTTCTAAATTTTTAGTTATCTTATGTTTTACATTATGATTTGCATTTTAGCCTATCAGCCCCTATACATTTTTGGTGTAATTTAACATGTCTTATATCCATCCTTGCGTAATCTTGTGGAACACTTCTATTGCCCACACAGTTACATTGATTCCATCTATTCAATACCTCTTTCCCCCTTCCCTCAGGGCCCACAATGACAGTCATCTCCCCATTTTTTGAAAGACAATTTTGCCAGATAAAGATACTTGGTTGGCAGTTATTTTCAATTTCATCACTTTGAATATGTTATTCCCTTGCCTTCTTGCCTTGCCGATTGCAGATGAGAAATTAACACTTAATCTTATTGAGGTTCCCTTGTATGTGATGTTATTCTCTCTTACAACTTTCAGAATTCTCTCCTTATCTTTATTATTTGAAAGTTTGATTATACTATGTCTCAGAGTCCCTCTATTTGGGCTGATCTTGTTTGAAACTTGTTGAACATCTTGGATGTGTATATTCATGTCTTTTGTTAAATTTGGAAATTTTTCAGCCATTATTTCTTTGTGTAGTCTCTCTGTCCCTTTCTCTCTTTCTTCTCCTTCTGGAACTTCCACAATATTTATGTTGTTTTGCTGGTGTTCCACAGACTCTGTTCCCTTTTCTTCACTCTTTTTTCTTTCTGTTCCTCAGACTAAATGATTTCAACTGTCTTATCTTGAAGTTCAATGATACTTTCTTCTACTAGCTCTAATCTGCTATTGAGCCTCTTAAGGGAATTTTTTATTTCTGTTACTATGCTCTTCAGCTCTTTTTGGTTCCCTTTCATAATTTCTATCTCTATTTTCATATTCTCTTCATATTCATCTCTCATTTTCCTGATGTCTTTAGGTTTTTGTCCATGTTTTCCATAGCTCTTTGAACATATTTAGAACCATTTTTCAAGTCTTTGATGTGCGCTAGGTCTGTTCTTCCTTGTTAATGATTTTGAATGCTTTAATTTTCTCCTTTGCATAGGACATGGCTTCCTATTTCTTTGTATGTATTATATCTTTTGTTCCAACCTGGACATTTTTATATTTTAGTATGTTATTCTGGAATTTAGATTCTGAAGCATCTGTTCCTTAAGTTATTATGCAACTAGTATTATTACAGAGATTTCCTTGAATACCAGGATATAACAAAAAGAAAAAAAAAAAGAAAGAAAACACTTTTCTCAAACTTTGCAAACTGACAAGAGAGAGTACTCTGCAAGTACTCTCCTTAGAATTTAACCATCCTACTAATTAGTTTAGAGAGGAGCCTGAGGCAGAAGCATAAGGTCCTTCCCTGTCTTTCTGCACCTTCATCTTGTCCTGGACAGGTTGTGAAAATGATCCTGTATACATGGCTACAAATGTCCTTATTTCCCCAGAAAACAGTGTTTCTTCACAGTCCTGGGCACTACACTGTATGCCCCATATCTGGCACTCCTTTGTCCCAGACAGATGTGATTTGGACTATTCTCTTACAGCATTCTCTAGGAGACCTCTTAGAGCCACCTTTAGCCACAGGGTAAGTTCTGGGATGGCAAACTTATGAGCATCCTGGTTTAGTTCTTCAGGCTATCCTCCGACAGACTGGTACAGACAAACTTGCACCTACTCTGTGTGCAAGGTTTACTCTGCCCCCTCTGGAACCGGGACTGGGAACCCATACTAGGGGCATGGGCTGTTCTGCAGTATGCCATTGAGGGGCTGAGGGAGTGGCAACCTCACTCTCTGCCGTTTTTTAAAAGTGAAACCTGGTAGTTCATCAGATTTACAGATTTTTCAAGTATGCCCATAACCTTAAGACCAAGTTTTGTCCTGAGTCATAGTGGTTACCCTTAGCTTAGGCTTTCTCACAGATATATTTCATGCATTTATCTTTCCATCTCAACCATTCACATGTCCATTCATTCGACAATGATTTATTGAGCACTGCAGTAGAAATGCAATGATTAACAAGAAAGGCACATTTCTTTTCTCATAGTGTTTAGAGTATAGTATGAAAGTCACAGGTTAAACAAATGCTTGCACAAATAATCGTTTGCAGTTAATAGCACTATGAATTAAAAGCACAGAGCATGCTATGGAGTGCATACTGGGGAACCCTTCCCGGTCTAAGGTGTCAGAGAAAATGACATTTTAACTGCCAGTGAAAGAAAAGTATAGGTAAGTAAGTGAAGACAAGGGAGAGAACATCATCTTTTCCAGTCCTCAATCTGTTAGGGTCTGAAAGAAAGCTAATGGAGTTGAGGCAAGTGAGATAGAGGAAAAGGGGCATGCATGAGACCTACAAGATGCAGTGGGAAACATTTGCTCAGCTTTCAGGCCACATTAAGGGTATTGGAATTTCTCCAAAAGTTAATGTGAAACCTTAACACTTTCATGCAGGAGATAAAACTAGTCAAATTTGCATTTTTTAAAGATCATACTGCTGGCTGTGTGAAAATAAATCAGAGAAAGGGGACAGATTAATTTGTACAAGTGAGAGAAGTTGGTGATTGGATTCAGTGGGAACACTGAAGATGAATTTAGTGGTTGAATGAAGACTTGAAGGGAGAGCGATATCAGGGATGACCTGTAGCAATCTTCATGAGGAGGTGGATGGGTAACAGTGCCCTTTACTGAGGGAAAGAATGTTAAGGGAAACTCTGTGTACCAGGCTTAGGTTTCCACGGGGAAACTTCTGCTTCACGATGAAGCCCAGAAGGAGCTCATGTCTCTCCATGAGAGGAATAGAGATTCATTCGCTCCATTAGATGACCATAGTCTTGCACTCAGTGCTCCAAAGAACTCAGATGGGCAAGTAGCTGTTCCAGGTGGCCTGCTTTTTTTCTTCTCCCTGTTGGGCTAGCTTGTGGGGTGGGTATGTCCACTAACTCCAGGCCATGTGTGGCAAACACATCCAATTAAGCACAACTGCCTCACAGAGACAGGTCTGAAGGTTCATCTTTCTGCTCTCAGCCTAAAAGAAGTTACTTCCACTTTCAGCCAACTTCCTCAGAAACTCAATTCTCCAATTGAACAGCCATTAGGAAGGTTGATTGGGGTCCCTGATCCCAGCCACATTCTCCAATCCAGCTTTTTCAGCAACCAAGTAAATATTTGATCCTTAGCTAACCACTGCGTCCACTTTTCAATTGGCACACAATTGGATGGGATAGGGGCCTAGGTAAATAGAAGAATCATTTACCTGACTACTGACTTTGAGAGAGGATGAATGGCTTGAGCTCCTAGGTGATGGATCTAAGAGGTGCCACCCATCTCCTGGACTATCACAGAGATTGTTCTGTCATCCCCAGAATTCACAATATCCTATAAGCCAGGTCATCTAGATGCATGATCCCCTCCAGATTTATTTCTCCATTGTTATCCTGGCTTGATTTATGATAATATAGGGAAAGGCCCCATGCCAACACTTGGGATCAAGAATTAAAGGAGGCAGTGACTGAGGAGCCAAAGGTAATTAATGGGAGGTTCCCTAGGAGAAAGACCACCTTGGGGAAAGGGTGAGTACTATGAGGTCCAACTGCCTTACACTACTCAGAGAGTGTGCTTTTATTCTTAAAGCAGGAAAATCTCTACTTTTTCTTTAAATTAATTGGGGAAAAAAGAAGGTTTTCATGCTCTTGGAGAGAAGGGAAAATTTGTAGAAGGAAAAATTTGAACTGAAAACAGTTTTGTTTTGCCTAAACCAATACATTCAGCCACATTCAAGATCTGAGCTGTCTTGATCAAGAGGCAGCTTGAGCAAATGCTCCCAAATGGCACTGTTCTCCATGGGTTATCCTCACATTCATCCACTTTAGGAAGTGAGCCTGAAGAGTGGGGGAGGGCTTCTTCCTGCATTTCCCTCGCACCTTGTTACCTGAGCTCATGAGTGGGCTTTCCCTCTCCTTCACCCCCCCTCCCCACCACGCACACCCAGTAGAGACCTGGCTCCTGAATTTCCAGGCTGTTTTCTTATAACCCACTTATCCTGCAGTAGCCAAGGCCAACCCTGCACCCCTCCAGCTGTCCTTTTCAAGCTCTCCAAGAGCCTTAATGGTTCAGGCGGCTTTTTCGCTTTCATACTCACCTTTGCATGCCATGCGGGGACTCTCACAGTTTTTTGCACTCCACAGAGCTTTCAAAATCTGTGCTCAAACCTCTCTCCTAGGCACCCCTGTCTGTGAATCCAAACGAAGCTTCAAAGCAGTCATTGACCCTGCCCTTCTGTCCACATCAGGATCTGAGAGCTTGTTTTCAATCCTAATATTAATTTACTAACCTTTTGTAGGGTCTATCCGTATCTGGGTATTCATCCAGCACGCCATGCTAATCATAGATTATTTATTTTAAAAATCTCTTTGTGTCTTGGAGAATGTTCTCAACAAGCAAAATTACATTTCTTTGCTAAGAAATACGGCTCTTCCTCCCCTTCAAAGGGATGAACTCAGCTGCACAAGAGATACAGAGGATCCAGCAACTAGGAGACCCTGATATGTGTTTTAAATCTTGGTGTTAGAGGATTTGGGGCTGAAGTTCAAGTTAATTACTGGACCTCGTCTCCCCTTCTATTATAACATCTTCCTAATCTACCCAATTCAGTGCTTTCTGAAGGGGTACTTTGGGATGAAAAAAGATTTAAAAGGCACTTAGAAGAAACTATGTTGACTGATATAATATAATTATTAGATAAAACCTCCTCAGGGCAAACTCTTTTCCTTGGCTCCACTGTGCATTGAAAGAAACATGGGCTTATCTCAGCTGCAACAGGAAAATACTGTGCAGTTTCCCTTTGCCTCTGTGTAAGGGGGGGACACATCCATGGGAGCCCCAAAGCAAACTCCTACAGGGAGCCTGGGTTCACCCTGGCAGGATGAGTTTGCTCCTGTGCAGCTGTGGGGCTTCTTGAAATCAGAACAGAACAAAAGCCCCTTGGAAAACAGCCACTGAGTAGCAGCAACAGTTTTCTCCAGGCTGGCCGTGGGAGGTGCCACCTTGTGCGTGGGTCTCCAGCAAACAGTCCCGTCTCCTAAGACTGTGCAGGGTCAAACCGCTAGGTCCAGCCTGCTGGGGTCCCCCAATCCCTGATTTGCTCAAAAAAATTGTCAGTGGCAGGTCAATGTCAGCACTGGAAGAGGCTTTATTGGTCATTTAGAGTCACTTCCTTGGGTGGTTAGCGGTTTTGTTCATTCTTGTATCTCCAAGGCCCAGAATAGCACCTGGCATACAGCAAGTTCTCACTAGACATTTACTAACAAATGCTGCATCATGGATAGGACGCCAGCTGGCTGTGCCCTGGGTTGCCCCCTCTCCCTTCTATTTATACGGAGACTCTGAGAACTGCTGGATGGGGTGACATCCCCGTGGGTTCCCAAGACTTTTGCACACAACCCATCTGACCACTGAATCTCCAGTTCTGGGGGCTTCTTCTCAAGGGTGGAATAGATTCTGTAGTTGCAACTTCAGTTCGTGTTGTTTCAGGTTGCAGGCCCCATCCTGACTTCAAGCCACTTTAGTAAATTTACCCTGAATATCTCATTTCCAAGACAGAATTCACCTATTAGTAATAGAGGCCTCCTCCTTCTCCTTTAGGTTCTAATTCGTGTCTCTTCTTCAGGGAACGCAACGTGACCAGTCTTTGTCTGTGTACTTGATTGTAGCCAACACAGAGCCCAGATTCTTGTCTTCTCTTGTGAAATAATTAGATTACTGTCATTCTGGCCCACTAAATTGTGAGCTGCAGGAAGGCAGGAACCAAGTCTGGTTTTACTCAATATTGTGTCTCCAGAATCTGGCAGAGTATGGCAGGAGTTTAATAAGCATTTGTTAGATGAATCAATAAATAAATGCAGGGCGGCGGACTTGGCCCAGTGGTTACGACGTCCGTCTACCACATGGGAGGTCCGTGGTTCAAACCCTGTCCTCCTTGACCCGTGTGGAGCTGGCCCATGCTGATGTGTGCAAGGAGTGCCCTGCCACGCAGGGGTGTCCCCTGCTTACGGGAGCCCCACAAGCAAGGAGTGCACCCCGTAAGGAGAGCTGCCCAGCATGAAAGAAAGTGCAGCCTACCCAGGAATGGCGCTGCACACACTGAGAGCTGACACAACAAGATGACGCAACAAAAAGAATCACAGATTCCCATGCCGCTGACAACAACAGAAGCGGACAAAGAAGAAGCAGCAAATAGACACAGAGAACAGACAACTGGGGTGGGGGGGCGGGAAGGGGAGAGAAACAAATAAATCCCCAATGCTCTTGGAGCTGTTGGAAGGGCTGATTTCCAGGTGGCTGTACTGGAATATACTCTGACAAGCACAGACCTGGATTTGCAGCTCTTCCCCTATCACTACTTGCTACCTAAAATGATGTTCAATAGCCATTTTATATTATTTTAAATTTTTCATTGTCCACATCTTCTACTAGAATATGAGCATTATGAGGGGGTAGGGCTTTGTTCATGTCATTATGTATCTGTAGGATATTAGATTTATTCATATAAAAATCAATTAATGTTTGTTATATGAATGGATGAATATTTCTACCACCCCGTTGTATCCTGCAAGCTTGTTTTCAAAGATGCCTATTGAATTGCAAATATCCTATTAAGTTGCACCACCTCCACCTTATCAACTTCCTCCTTAGTCATCAGCTAGGGGCTGGCTGGACAGGCAGCCAGGAGCAGGCCCTGCCGGGATGTGGGCCAAACTGGGGAGGTAGACTCCTAGGGCATGGTAACAGCGCGGTGTCATGAAAGCTGTTCCCCAAAACCTCTTTTGGCTGATCTCAGCTAGACTTATACCTATAGGAGAAGAAAAAGAGAAAGAGAGAGAGGGAGGGAGGGAGGAGCAATAGGAGCAAGTAAAAACCCCTAAAATCATAGAACTACCCTTCAGGCAATCAGTCCCAAATCCAGGCCAGCCTTGGAGAGTTGTTGTCAGGGATGGTGGCCTGGTAGAGGTGTGCTGGGCTGTGCCAGGTCTCAGGGACAGATGGAGGGGGAGGATGTCCCCTGGGCAAGAACCTGTTGTGCCTGCTGAGACCAGGCCTTAGTCATTTTTGGCCCTCCAGTCACTCTGCATTGCACAATAGAAGGTTCACAGTTCACCAGATAGCAATTGTACTTCTGTGTCCAGGTGCAAAAAAGAGTGTCCACTTGCAGTCAAGAGCATTTTCCCCAGCTTGTCCTGTCCTATCTTATAACCTTCCTATGTCCTCTTGACTTTGCAGCCACTCAATTTTCTCTCCCACCCTTTCTGGTCAGATTCCACAAGTACCCAGTGGCTTAGCAGCAGAATAATTTCCACAGATTTTAGGTAAATTCAGTCATGTCATATGGGGTGCCAAAAAAGCAGTCCTGATCGTTGGAGGCATTGATGGAACTAGAGGACAAGGATGAGGAAGGCACCATTCTTCCTGAGCTGAGCAGACCCCCTTGTTTGATTAGTTCTGGGAGCCCCCCTTGAGGAGCACAAGGGCAGAGTGGAGCACAGCAAGAGAAGAGTGAAGGATCCAGGAGAATGTTTAAGAAACTGTCTATATTATTCTGAAGAAGACAACACTTACTAAGGATGTAGTGCTTCTCTTTATGTGAGCATAGGTCTGGCTTGTGGAAGATTGAGCTTGTGTTAGACTCTTCAAGGGGCAGAGCAAGAAGTATAAGAAAATGTCATGAGGAGACAACTCAATGAAGAACTTCCTCTCAGTGATTATAGTCAGAAATTTCTAGAAGTTTCCTGAGACTGGGCATACATTCTAGCAGACTTTAGGTGACTGGTTTCCAGGGACGAGGCAGCAGGATTTCAGGTGTCTAGTAGAAGGGAGTATCTTTAAGGCTCATTGCACACCTGAAGCCCCACAATGCTAGGGCTCCCATTGGGGAATGGAAAGGAAGACTGCTCCAAGACAGGGCTGGCATTAGTGTGAGGAGAGCAAGGCACAAAATGTAAGGGGGATGCCAAAAAAAAACAAAACACAAAAATACCCCAGTAATCAAAATAAATAATGTGTTAATGCAATGTTTTAAAAAATCAAAATGCGAAAAACCATGATAAACAAAATACCCAACTTTTAAGTAAAGACAGGCTATTGTCTTTGTTTTACCACTCTGCAATGGGAATAGATTGGCAATGCAGGCTTTATATACTTTTGTTTTCTTATGGTAGAGATTTTAACTTTTTTTACTTCATTTAAACTGTAGGGAGATATTTTGATAAGTGTATGTAGAGTCACACATTCTTCTGCTTTCTCCCTAAGCTCTGTGTCATTGAGTAAATTATAATGGCTAGACTTGGGTGAACGAAGAAAATGAAAAATTACTGCCTTCTGACATCTCAGCTCAACAGAATTTCCCTGCCATTCGATTTTTCATAATCAGAACAGTTTGTGAATTACTACTCTGAGAATGACTATCCCAGTCATTGAGGGATAGGAAAGCTAATTATTTATTGGAAGAATAGGTGCCTAGCCCTAGACATTGTATATTAGTATTTGCATGTGACACTCATGAACTTTCACCTATGACTATACGTCCAGGAAGGAATTTAGGAAATCTCTGGTCTAGAACTTCACAACTTTCAGAGATTATACCTCAGTAACAGCACAACCATGGATCCCACCATGATTAAAACCCAAAAAAAAGCTCATTTTTCCCAAAAATGTTTCCAGGGACATAAAAAATTTATAGTGACTCTGCTGAGAATAGATGTAATGTTTTTAAATTTAAATGCCAAAGTGATCATTGCATTAATAGGTATAAATAAGATAAATGTATCAATTGTAACAAATGTACCATACTAATGAAAGATGTTGTTAATGGGGAAAAGTGTGGGAGGGGGAGGGATTGGGTATATGGGAATTCCCTATATTTTCGGTGTAACTTCTATGTAATCTAAAGCTCCTTTAAAAATAAAGAAAAAGAGATAAATCCTACTTCCAATGAAAACATAAAATATATACCAAAGTTAAGTCAAATATTACCTGTGATTAATGTTACTGCATTAACTGAAACGTGAAAATGAAAGCAATTTCATTTTTCATTCACTGTAATAATATTGATGGTGGTAGTTGCTGCGGCTCACTGGACAATACTGCATTGGATGCTGTGCTGGAGCCTGCTTGTACCTGTCCAGAAGAGCTTATTGTATGCATCTTTTCCCACCACCATAGTCAATGATTTCACACTGGCAGTTTGAGATTGGTTGTGGTGGGATTGTTATACTAGATAAATAGGCCAACACTATAAATCAGGCCTTTTCTTTTCTTTCTTTTTCTTTCTTTCTTTTTTTTTTTTTCAGTTGTGCTTGTTAAACATTTACCAGCACACCACTACTTGCATCCCCTAAAAACTACATTCACATCTGTGAAAGCTTGAGGCTGGATAGACTCTAGAAAATCCTTTTCTTAAAGCTAATCCATTCCTGTGCATGTAAACCTATTGCTGGTGGGACCTTTGGATTAAATTTCTTCAGTTAAAGGCCTTTGATTAGACTGAGGGACCCAGGGTGGGTCTTAATCCTCTTACTGGAGTTCTTTATACATGGAGGAATAGAAAGCCGCAGATAAAGAAAAAAGCTGCAGAAACAGAGAGAAGCCTCTGGAAGTTGACAAACTCAAGAGAGAGAAAAGTCACAGATGGAGCAGCTAGAAGCTGAAGGCAGCACAGCCTGGAGTAGATGGCAGGGACCGGCAGGGCGGCCATTGTGCCCTGCCATGTGGCTGAAGTCCAGGATCGCGGGCAGCAGACCTTAGGGGAGAGAGCTTGCTTGATGCCTTGATTTGGACACTTTTCACAGCCTCAGAACTGTAAGCTTTTAACCTAATAAATCCCTATTGTAAAAGTCAACACATTTCTGATATATTGCTCCCAGAAGCCTTTAGCAAAATAAAACAACATCCAAATATTGGTTTCTGTGGGTATTCTTTGCTTAATCCAGTCCCTCTTTCCATCCCACCACAACATACTAGTGGGCAGATGAAGAATATGAAGTTTTGAAACAAGATTGCTTTTCATTTAGAGTTGATGTACTTCATTGAAGTTATGTTTTATATCAAGTGTCATAAGAGTACATTTGTAAAAAGTACATGAGGGATTTTCTGTTCGTAAATATAATACTCAATGTTGCTCAGCCATGGTAGTTTTATTTGGTTACTAATGAAAATATACTCCCCCGATTGTTTAAAATCATCTCTAGACTGATAAATATACAATGTAAGTATTCTATAGGTGTAATTCAATTAATCTCCAAAGAAAACTATCTGTTGGATGCATGTAAACATACTGGTTAAATTGTACATCTTCATTGCTTCCACTCCAATGACTAAGACTGTGGAGAATAGACTATAAAAATTGCACCAAAGAGCTTATTCTCTTTTTATCGCCTGTCAAATTATTGCTGAGACACCCATAGTTGGTGGTGAAACATTGTGATCCAATGCTAGCTAGCAATGAAATGCCGAGTGTGAGTTGTGCATTGAGTTTAGGTAATGTACCAGAAAACATTGCATGAAAACACTAATTTTCTCAATATATTTTAGTAGACACGGTGTTTACCAACGAGAAGCAAAGACGTTTTTAAACATAGTTTGTTAACTCAAAGTCTTGGCCAGAATGCACTTAAAGGCTCTGTATCTTGTGTTAAAATTGGGGACAGTAGCAGTCTCAGGGCTGGAACCATCTTAGCTGTACCATTCAAGTCCAGTTGCCTCAGGGATATGTCCTAGATCATATGGACCCCTCTATGAGGATTATACACTATTTACTATTTAGATAAATCCAGCCTTCCTGGCACTGCATCAAACAGGAAGAGCTTTTTATCTTTTCTGCATTCCACCTCTACTTCTCTCTGCTCTGCACAGTCAACCTCCAAAAGGAGAATACCATATCCATTAACCCTTGAGTCTAGTCATTCTATTGAAAGAGGTTTGGGAGCTATTATTAACAAAGTATCTTGAGCTGTTGCACAAAGAGCTAGTTTAATTTAATTTATCTGGCCTATAAAAAATAAAATAAAAGAAGTACGAAATATGTTATTATCAGCCTTAGATGACACCGGCATTCAAACATTTTATTATCTTATTATTGAACAGTGTTTCCAACAAGAGCCTCTTTGTCTCCTGTGCTGTTCTTAAGAAACCTATTCTTCAGTTTTAAGGAATAATTGTTGTCTGAGAGCATGAGGAAAAAAATAGTATCGCTTGTATTTTAGAAACGGTTGATTTGAATACGGTCCGCTAAATGCTGGTTCCAGCTTTGCCCAATTTGACTTTCAATTGAGCTTTTTCCTAAGGTTTCTGTGGCATGATTGGTTTCCAATATTTAGTGTGCTTCATCCTTCTACCATTTTAAATAATCCTCATTAACCTTATGCAAAATATGGAAGAAGTGTCAAAATTAGAGAGTATCTCTTGGCTCTAAAGCATCACCAAAGCCCCATTGGACCATTTGTTCATTATCATAAAAGTTTTTGAGTGTGTTTCACTTCAAATTAAAGGTATGAGAAAGAGCCAGGCCTTTTATCTCACACTTATAAATATCTATTAATGTTCAAATGAGCACAGAGCACCCCAGCACTGAAGCTGGTAGCCATTTTCTTCACTCTAACACCTGGCAAAATTATTCATTAATTCAATAACCACATTTAAAAGCAGAAGTTCAAAGGCCCTGAGGATTGTAGACAAGGTGTTCAAAACTGAAGTGCACTTCAACCGAAGCCATGCCAGGGTTTAGCAGGAGAACCATTTCCTGCGAGATGAAAAGTCCAGAGAAAGATGTGTCATTTCGTATGGACGTTTCGCTGTTTGAGCTCTGTTTGATAATATTTATGCTTATAATCATATAACATATTACTTCATACTAACATACTTATGACTCCAAGAACTAGGTAAGATTGAAATAGACTTAAAGCATCTGGACAGGAAGGAGAAGCAAACTATTTCTCAATGCACTTTGTTTAATGAATTAAATACATTTTCTGTTACATTTTATGTGATTAAAATAAAATTTCACAGGGTAGTTTTTGGAATATATGTAAAATCCTAAAGAAGAAAATTAAGTCACCCCTAATCCCATTCCCAGAGAGAAATCTTTATTATGGTTGTAGCCCATCAGATCAGCCACTTCTACCATAACAACAAATGGATCCTGAAAATCCTCAGTTCTGCAAAAACTTTTATAGCAAAACAGAATTGGGGCAGACCCCTCAAAAATCTATGGAACTTTTTAACTAGAGCCCTAACAAAAACTAGACGGCTTAGTTAAAGTACCACAGCATTTTTTTCTAGAATGATGGCATTTTGCAGCCCTTGAAGACAGCTGCTCCTAGCAGAGGCCCATTTCATCAAAAACAAAAATAGGATCTCAGGGTAGACTTTTCCATCAGCCATTCTTTTGCTTGCTTGTTTTTTTGGATTTTTTAACACAGGTTGATCTTCTCTTTGGAGTTGCTTCATCTACACTCTACTCTCCTGGAGAACTTTGAACAGAGTGGTAAGCATAGCAAAACTTGAGGCCACAGAGCCAGCTCTTCTTACATTCAGGAAGGCACTTCTGCAGGACAGTCAACCCTTTTCTTAAGCTCTTCACATCTTGCTAAGACTTCCTCTCTAACTGTGAGAAAGCTTGCACTTGACTGCTTCAAAACATTAAGGTGCTGTGTCAGGTTCCTAGGGCTGCTGTAATGAAGAACCTCAAACAGGTGCCTTAAAATAACAGAAACCGATATGTCTCACAGCAGTGGAGGCTTGAAGTCCAAAATGAGCTGTTGGCAGGGCCTTTGCTCCTGCTAGAACCTTCCTGGTGTCTTGCTAGCATCTGGGGCTTTGCCAGCCAGCCTTGGCATTCCTTGGCTTGCAGCTGCAGCACTTCAACTCTTCCTTCATCATCATAGGTACTTCTTCCCTCTTCTGCCTGATTCTGTGTCCAAATTTCCATCTTCTAAGGCAAGCATTCTTAACAAGGGGTCCACAGATTTCAGGGGTTCTGTGAGCTTGAAATGAAAAAAATCAACCATTGTCTTCATTTTCTCTGACTGCTAACCGAAATCGAGCACTTCCTTCACTTATGAATGTAGGAAATAAATTTCAGTTGTTTTCATTTCTTATCACATTACAGTTGTTGCAGATCTCAAAAAATTGCTTACGCTTATCCATACTTTGAAATTACTGTAGTTGTTAGACCCCATGATAGTTGAGAGTCATAAAACTTTCTGCTGCTTCGTTCTGAGAAGTGGTCCATGGTTTTCACCTGACTGGCAAAGGGGTCCATGGAACAAAATTTTAAAGACCCCTGTTTTAGGGACACCAGTTGTATTGAATTAGAGCCCACCCTAATCTCGTTTGGTCTCATCTCAACCAATTATATCTTCAGAGATCCTGTTTCCAAACAAGGTCACATGCACAGGACAGGGGTTGGGACTTGAACATATCTTTCAGGGGGAAACACAATTCAACCCATAGCAAAGACTGAGAAAAATCATGTATGAACCAAAATGACTCTAGGATTTTACCGGTATTATTCCTTATTTCCTGGTTGCACAGGTCCTAATCCTCTGTAAAGAGCATGCACCATCACAGAACAAAGTATATATATATACATATATTTTAATAAACATACAAATAAATATACTTACTTTCAAAAAGGTTGGGGTCATATTACAGATTGTGTTTTGTAAACTTCTTTCTTTACTTACTATTATGAAAACATTTTCAGCCCCAAATTCTTTCTTACGACCTGATATTTAATGGTTTCACGGTAAGCCATCATGTGGCTGTGCAATAATTACTTCAACCAGTAACTTATTGTTTGATTTAGTGTTAAACAGAGAGCACACCTGCCACATAAATATGAGTTACAGAAAGCTGAAAAAGAGGAAAAACATTATCTGACCCTTTTCAGAATCCACTGATTGGTTTCATTGGATTGGAGATTTTATATTTACAACAACAAAAAAAAATAAAAAAATAAAAAAAATTCACCCTGGCTTTTGTATTCCAGAGCTCACAGCAAGACTGCTTCAATCATTTCAGATGCAAAGTGGTATACAGCTACGGCAGGGATAAAACAGGTTCTTGGATGGTGCAGAAGTTGGCATCTTAGAGTTCCAGAGCCTTCAGAGTCATGATTTTTACAGTTGGTAAATGCAGCTTTACAACCAAAGACTAATACTCCTAGTGCAATGCCTTGACAGTCCATCCCCCTGCCTTTTTGAGATCATGCCCAAATCATTACGGATGGGTGAAAATCTGTGTATTTTCAAAGAGAAAAAGAGAATGCTGACACAGTCTACAATAACATAAGGTCTTTGTATTAGTTAGGCAAAGGGGTGCTGATGCAAAGTACCAGAAATCTGTTGGCATTTATAAAGGGTATTTATTTGGGGGTAGAAGCTTACAGTCACAAGGCCATAAAGCATAAGTTCCTTCCCTCACCAAAGTCCATTGCTACATGTTAGAGCAAGATAGCTGCAGGTCTCTGCTAGAGTTCAGTCTTCCTCTTCCTCTTAAGACTCTATTGTGCCAGCTTCTTCCAATCTTAGCTGTGGGCTGGGATAAATCTCATCTCTCTCCCAGGGCTCAATTCTCTCCAGGCTTGGCTGCAGCTGCACACTATCAGGCTCTCTCTTTTCCCAGGGCTTCTGCCATGTATTTCTACACATCTGCTTCTGTGTTCCCTTTCTCTGTGTATTTACCTCTGGGCTACAGCATCAAAAACTCCCAATCTCTTCTCCACCATGTCGTCTTCTCTGTGAGTCCCCACCCACCAAGCAAAGCCTTCATCATAATTTAATCAAGTAAAAGGGAAACCTCTGAATCTAATACAATCTGATATGCCCAGAGGAAAAGATCAGTTTATAAACATAATCCAACATCCATTTTTGGAATTCATAAACATTGCCAAACTGCTACAGTCGTAGAGCTGAGACCTACGCAATCCACCAGTTAGTACTGAGTCCTACTGAGTCCAACTCCCTTGCTTCTCAGAGAAGGCATGTCCTCTGAGGTGATGTGATTCATCCATCCCTACCCAGCCAGAGGGTTGCTCTGGGATGCTGAGTCCTAGACCAGTATCCTTCTCACTACCCCACAGTCTCTCAGCACCTAATGTCATAAGGCAGCATATACTTGATAACTTGGTGTTTGCATAAATACCCAATGAAATACATCACCACCGCCAGTCCAAACACATATACTGGGTATATTCGTTTAAGCACTTCCCTAGGACTTCACCCTCTTCTTCTAGTCTCTTTTCCTGCAATCTTTACTACAGAAATTTGTTGTTTTAACATTAGATGCCAAAAATCCAAGTAAATTTAATTTAATTTTTTAATGTTCATCCTTTAAAAAATCACTTTCTCAAAAACCCGATTTAGTCTCTCATTTTTAAAAGGATCAAATAATTGCACATTGCCTCTATATTGATCAGTGGCTTCTGGAAAAAAAAAATCTATGGGTATAATTGTCCCACAAGACAACATTTTAAAAGAAATGACAACATAAAATTTTTAAATGGCCCTAAGGACAGTAGCGAAAACAATGGACTGATAGTCATGAGTTTTGTTACTCTCACTGAAAGTTTATAGGGACATTTTTCATGCGGTATCAATGAAAGAAAAATAAAATAAAATTTCAGAATGGAAATTAAAATTTCAAGTTTAAAAATTGATTATTTTCTTGAGATCCAATGCTACTATTGTGTGAGTGTTTATTTATTTCTACATAAACTTTGTTGTGTGTGGGTAAGGTGGGGGGAGGGAGCAGTATGTGTAGCAAAAGACAAACAGAAAACAACCTAATCAGCTCTATCCAATATGATAGCCACTAGCCATGTGTGACTTCTTAAAATTTAAATTTAGATTTAAATTATTTAAAATCAAATAAAATGTAAAACTCATTCACACTAGCCACACTTTCGATGTTCAATAGCCACATGTGGCCAGTGGCTCCTTTATTGGACAACACAAATATAGAACATTTCCTTCAGCCCACATGGTTCTATTGCACAGCACTGTCCTAAAGATTGTCACACTTGTAGTGGTCATCTGGCAGCAAAATTTGGGTCTGGTATAATTCTCTGACTCTTCATTTAATCCATTTTTATGCAAAGGATCATAGTCCTATATCAAATAATGTAACATCATTTTTGTGATAGTAAAAATGTCAATTCATGACATCTTTTGAGAGAGATTAATCACATTATGCGTTAATACGTTTTCAAATTTGGCTTTAAAAGTATGGTGACTATGAGACCCCATGAACTGTTCAGAAGTCCCCAAGATCTCACAACTCTGTGCCCATCATGCAGGGTGGGCAGGCCCCAGATCTGTGGGGAGGAGTGGTCTCCATTCATCTTTCACTTTAACATAACAACTGGCCTGTAAACCAAGAACCATGGTCCTTCAAATGAATCAATACCTTAAGCATGGCCCAAAGACTTGCAGCAGGTTTTTAGGTTGCTATGGCATGATCGCATCAGAATCCCACACACGATCAAAAGCAAAATTCCTTTCCTTCAGTTATAAAGTTGTCCTTCAGTTCCCTTTTCATAGAAAACACCAAGATCAGAACAAACAAGTTGACCTGAAATGGCCTGTGTGTTTTAAGAGTGAACAATTGTTTCACCCAATCGCTGCCAACTCCCTTCTTGACCTCCGAAGTCCCTTGTTTAACCCCCCAGGCTTAGAGTCAGAGGGACTCAGTTATTCGCAGCCTGGGGACTGTGTGTACATGCACTGTCTAAGGGAGTTATTCATTAGCATTAGTGAGAAGTGCCCTGTGTCACTATAGGGTCCAAACCATTTCAGATCGATGGGGGAAAACGTTTAATTCACTCTCTGTGATTTCTTGGAATCTTACCAAGGTTTTTTCCTTCATATGGTAGCAGTCCCCAGGTGGGAAGAATTCATGGACTGACCCGTAACCACGCTTTAGGAAAATGAGTCAGAGGAGGCACCTTCACATTCTAGAATGGGAACACAGTTCTTCTTGGTGGGTGTTCTTTAAACAGGATAGTTGCACCCTTTGCGTGTGCTTTGCTCCGGGTCTGCTCAAGATTTGCGGCGGCCTCCATGCAGCTGCTGGTTAATACCATTTTGCACTTGTTTTGTTCCTCACAACCTCTTTGCACTGAAACCCAGATGCAAGTGAAATGGTCACAAAAGAAGTATCTGGGTTAAATGCGTGCTAAACAGGTTTAAAATTACTGCTTATTGTTTGGAAGCAGATGCAAGCTTCAAACAAATGCAAAACATCAATGCAAATGCAAACGGGAGGGCAATTTGAAAATCAGATCCTAAGTGCTTGATTCTATAGGGGGGTGAAATGGGCTGCTTTCCCTGGAAGTCGACTAGGCATGTAGGGCCAGTTCCATTAATGTAAAGGGAGAGCCCATCTATTAAAATCAAGAGGAGCTGAGGAAAGGCGAAAACTCCTCTCAATTCTTAAACAGTGATCTTTAAATTCCTGATATTTTGGAAACTCCTATTAAAATGAGTGTCAGGCCATTCTTGCCATTTATTTTGTGAATAACTTTATCAGATTGCCCAGGATTCTTTTCTTTATCCATGCCTATACCAATGAATAACCAATATTTAATCATGGGTTAGCTTAGTGCAAATTTTTTTTCTGTTTTCTTTCCCTGGATGCATTTTCCATATCAGCATCACTTGCTTGTTTTGCAAGTTGCTACTAATGAAGCAGGCTAGTAAGATGGAAATTAGTAGATGGATCTGGAACCAGGCAAGAAGTCCACGTGGACATCAATAACCCCCAAGATGGTTGCTGGAAGAGTCCCACCCCCAAGATTCTGCTATTCAGAACCAAGACTTCTTCTAGAAGCCAGGAGAAGCCCCAGATGTTCCCTAGGGACTTTATCATTGGGCCCTCATGGAGAATTGATGGGTGGGGTAATCAATCAAAACAGCAAACAGCTGGGACCCCTCCCCTGCCATTAGCAAAGGGGTGGAATAATTAAAAAAGCCAAGCGGGGCCTGAATGAGCACTCTTGCTCTCAGCTCTCTTGCCTCTGGACCTGTTCCTGCCCTCTGTGTGCCACTTTCACCATTTTTCCTCTGCCATGTGGCCACACAAGTATGATGGGGAATTGTAGTCTGTAAATCAGCTCTCTTAATCACTTTTCAGCCCTTTCCTCTCTACCTGGGACCCCTGATCTGTTATTTTCTCCCGTTTCTCTTCCCTTCCTACCTGAATAAATTACACAATTTTAAAGGGATCACTATGGCTACTGTGTGGACAAAGATGGGAACAGGTAGAACACGAGACTTTTGCAACAATCCAAGTGAAAGATTTGATACCATGAACTAGCTAGTGGGTTTTGTGGCAGAATAAAGCTAGTGACAAATTATAGGTCTCTGTACATTTTAAGGTACAGGCCACAGGGTGTGCTGAGGGATTGGAATGAGTGACAAGAAAAAGAGTGGAGTCAATGAGGACTCCGAGACTTTTCACCTGAGAAACTAGGAGCGTTTTTTCTTTTCTTTTCTTTTTTTTTGGTGGGGTTTGGGCAGTGGAGAGTCATGTGGAGTAATGGTTTGGTTTGGCATATGTTAAGTTTAAGATGTCTATTAGACGTCTGAGTTGAAATATTTATTATATTTGAATATGAAATTTGGGAGAGAGTTCTGAGCTGGAGAGGTAAGCTTCTATTAGCATAGCAATGACGCATGACCTGGGAGCAGGTGAGAGCCCCTGGGGAGTCACGGTGGTGGCTACCTCAGTATTTGGGAGTAAAGGCGTGACGGTCTAAGGAACAGTGAGGATGCGAGTCCTATAAGAACTAGCAAAGGAGAATGAGAAGAAGCAGCCAGTGAAGACAGAAGAATGCAGAGAGAGTGGTGGCATACAAGAAAATGGTAGCAAGTAACTGAAGGCACATGTTTTCATTTACTTGGCTGCTCATACAATGGGTCAGTTGAATCAAGAGAGAGGAGGGAATTGCTGGAGGGCTGTCCTGAGTAAGCCACCAGGGGATGGACTCCTGTGCACGGGAAGAGTGGTTGTCCCTAGAGAGGAGCAGTGACAATTAAACCAAGGTAAGGTAGAGTCTATGAGAATAGACACAGAGAGGATGGTGTATAAGGTGACAGAGCTATGTGGAAGTCCTTTTCTGATTGCTTCAATTCTCTCAGTGAAAGAGAAAGCAAGTTTTAAGAAGTGGGGAGGGAATAGATGCTGGAAATTTAAGGAAAGAGGAGAAGAATCCAATAGTCATGGAGGAGAACTAGGGAAATAAAGTATGATTGCCTTGACAGTCTATTTCTTCACAAAAGTCAGGTTTTTTTAGTCTGTCAATGAACTTGTTTAGAAACTCCTTAGACAATAATTCGGAGCGTCTGCACCCCTGAGAGGTTGGCATTCCAAGGACACAGTCTTCCTGTCACCCAGGGTTGTTTCCAAGGGCTATCTGAGTGCCGCTTGAAAGCATTCCAATAGCTGTTGGAAAGAAATCAAACATTTTCTAAACACTACTTTTAAAACTCTTTAACGGTGCCGAAAATTAGCTTCGGGATTCACACCTATTCGGTTCTGCTTCAGCCAAAGAAGAGCTCTCTTCAGAGGAAACAATTCAAGGTTACTTTGGAAAATAGCTTGACCCCATTCTTCTTGCCTTAATTTCAAGAGGCCTCAGAAGAAAAAGAGAAACTCTCTCCCCCACCAATATCATTTATTTTTATGCAAAAAGACCTCTGACGGATTTGAAAGCATAGTTCCGTCTAAGAGATGTGAAAGCTTTTGCAGGATCAAATCACTATGAGGCCCATAATTCTATTTTCAATTTACCAAATATTTGCTGAAAGCCTACCAATTATTTTAGTTCTGGTTAGCTAGTGCTTCTGTACTCTAAAAAAAAAAAAAAGTGAGGTTTAAAATGTGTTTAAATATTTACAGAATTTATTATTAAATATTTTAAACTTCAGATGCATAACCATCATCAAAGAACAAAATATCTGGTTTCCTAGCCTGAAAACTGATGGTCTGCGCATTCTCCTTTACTCACTAAAGAGGTGCTTTTCCCTGGAGAAACATTCCCATATTGGAAAAGTTTTTGAGGCTAAAATCCACTAAATTCTTTTAAAGACAGGTATAACAATTGACTGAGCTCTCTCAACAGTCAGCCTAGTGGGGCTCCTTAATTCCACTTCCAGGTCCCTCTGTAACCCTGTTTCCCTCACAGTTGTTTAAGACCACAGTGTTGAACACAGACCACCTCAACCTTGACCCCAGGCCGGGGCTCTGCACGCCATGCTATGTTCACTCGAACCATTCCCCATGGGCCCCAGTCTATTGCTAAATGGAACGCATGGGTTCTTTGAAAATGCAGTAGCCTCACAGGACCTAGAATTGATTGTATGTTCCTGAAGGGAAAATCTCTTCCTGGATCTGTCATAGCCCTTGGTGAAACTGAGCTCATACTATTGTTATTAGTGAATTTTCTGTTGCTTTCTCACATGCAACCTCCCAGGACTTTTCTTTGCAGACTATTTAATGTACTTGAAGGAGAAAAAAAAAACTACAATGTTTCCAGGTATCAGTGCAAAGTATAGGGTGACAATTAATTATCCTGGTGAACTGAGAAAAGGGTTATCCTTGGAAGGGGTATGGGTTTCTCTTCCCCCGAAACACAGGATGGGAGAGAAGAACTAGAAGATGTGGAGAGAAATTTCTTCCAAGAAAAGAAAATGGCCCTAAGTAGGAAGCCTGTGCTGAGTCCAGTTAATTCAGAAGATGTAAGAAAGCTCTCTTCAGCATTAGAGGGGAGGCTCAAAACCATATAGTTTCTCCATACCATGAATGTTCAAGATGTAAAGTTGCCTGAAAAAGGACACTTTTTCCTCAGAATTGAGACCGTTTGGGACCATTTTGATTGTAAATTCCAGTCAAATCAATCTGCTACTCAGTTAATTTACCGGTTTGACCAGAGCACCTGATGTTATTAGTCTCAGGAAAGAAGACAGTGTTGGGTCCATCTGATAGCAGTGGCGAGAACGGATCTCAAATGATCCTGTAATTCATTCTGAGCAGGATCGTTTCAGTGAGCTGGGGCATCGACTCCGGTGGCCATTTTGTGCCTCAGTTTTCTCTGAGTATTCAGCAATGTTTCCTGTTACACCTTCACCTCCCAAAACTGTGGAGTCCTTTGAAATCCTCTAAAACAAGGTTTCCCCTTGTGTATGTAGCACATTAGAGCCAAAACATTGGGAAGGAAAGCCAATTTAAACATATTTTTCTATAATGATGAAACTACATGCTTTCATAAACATGCTTTGTACCCCAGGGCTATGAAGATGCTGTGACATGGCGCCATTTTGCATCATCTTAAATCTAAAAAAATGCCTTTTGTGAAACTTTCCTCACATCCTCACAAGGGGGGAAACTAGAGCAGTGTTAAATTTGAAGGGCTGTTTTCTGTGTACACAATACTAAGCAGAAAATTGAAACGGAGGATTACTGCAGAAGATACATTGTAGCTAACTTCATAGCCTATATTCTTTCTTCTTTATTAAGTCCAGACATGATAAAGAGTCCCCACTCCTCCCTGGGGTGTGGACAAGTGGATGTCTAGAACCCTTGCAGGCAACAATTATCTTTATAAATAGCCTGGTGAACACTGGGTCTCCCATATTCTCTGCAACAGCGTGCAGAAGTGCAGGGTCCTATCTCACAAACAACACTTCAGTCTTCACAAATAATCACACCTAATACAGCCACATATTAGTCACACAATTTGGGTCTGGGAGAGAAAGCCTGAAATATAAAGAGAGGTTAATCAATGACAACCCTACCTGAAAAAAAAAAAGTGTTTTCAAAAACATCTTTACTTCCCACACTCCAGGTTCCATTAGCGGAGTACAGATGGCACCCAGACACAGGCGTGTTGAACTTGGCCCCTGGCAGCCTGTGGAGTGGGAGAATTTCTGGGAATTAGAAATGTGCTGAGCATTCAGTTTACATTTGAAATTCATGTCCTAGGCTTCAGGTAATGTATAGGGAATCTACCATCCCATCGGAGGAAAAGGGTCTTTGCTACTTTATCTAGTGTTTGAAATGGTATGCACTGTACCTCTTAGGTGAGACCTGTGTACTGTAGAGCTTCTAAATAGAGAAGGAATCTCAAGGGCTTTAACATTTAGATAAGGTATATCTGTCTTTAGCCAAGGCTATGATAAATGAGATAGACTAACCTCCTGGAACACATATAAAGGTTATTTGAAGAAAAGCACTGGTCCATCATATAATTGGGCAAATTATCCAAAGTTTTAGGCTCCTTATCTATAAAATGGAAATGAGAACACCAACCAACTCCAAAGTTGTATGATTATTCCTATGAACTTCACATAGCATGTTAAAAGTTGTAGATTGCAGCTGGTTGGCTCTCATCCCCAGCCCTTACCCACTTGGTAGGCATTTGCCATCTAGCATGGTGTCGGGTGGGGGTGGGATAGAGAAATTCCAGTTAAAATGTGAGGTGGAAGAGGGGTTCCCAGCCACCATGGGTGTCACTGCCCTCTAGAGGGCACTTGGGGCTGCACTGGGGGCCCTCCTGGCATCTAGTGGGTGCAATCAAGAACACAAGCGTCCTGCAATGTGGGAGAATTTTCCTGCCCAAATGCCAGTCAAGAAACAGTGGAACCTAACATCTGCATTTTACATATGAGGAACCCAGGATCGATGAGGTAAAGCAGAGTCTCCTAAACTGCAGCTTTGGAGAGAGAAAGGAGGGCAAGAGAGCACCAAGTGTCAGAGGACCAAAACCGACATTTCCTGAGGGCCCGCGTGTGCCAGCCCCTGCACGCTCATTATGGCCCCTGTTCCTTGTTATGACCTGTGAGGTGAGGCTTGGAGAGTTAGTCAATTGCACAATGTCACACAGTTAGGAAGAGCAGGGTGCTTGTTGAACCTAGTTTTATCTGATTCCAAAACCCCTGCTCCTTTCACCAAGGGGGAGAGGGGCATCAAAGAACAGGCTTTCACGATGTCATTGTTTTGCTCAGAGCCCACACTCGCTCTTAAATTAAGTCCGCGTTTTCTATTGTAGTGGAATATTCATTCACCAAAAAGGCTGGGAGAGGGTAGGAATAGAAGTGGTTACATGGCCAAATATATTCAGGAAATATTACCTGGTCTATCCTCCATAGCAGATCCTCCACAGAGATTAAACAAAAAAGAAAATCAATAAAAATGCCAAGGACTTTAATTCAACATTTTCACTCATCCTATTAATAGCGGTAAGAACTATAAGGAAACTGAGAGGCCACTATGCCAGTTGGTATTGGATTCAACTGCTCCAAACAACAGCAAATCTGACCACAGAACCCAGATGGAAGGGGGTTTGTTTTTTTGCCATCACAAGAAGTCCTGAGTTTGCACCTCTGACGTGAGTTTGACACTAAATAATACCAAAACAATTGTTTTTGCAATCTTGAGAGCCTCAAGGTCACAAGATGGCTGCCCAGCCATGTTATCCATATTCAAAGCAGGAAGGAGGAGGCACGGGCAAAGGGGGAGGGAAGGTAAGATGTGCTGGTCTACTTCCTAGAGCTCACTGGCCACAACTGTCACTTAACCACTCTAGGCTGCAAGGTGGCCAGGAAATGAGTGTTTGGCTTTCCAGTAGAGGGAGTTAGTAGAAGACAAGGGTGAAGCAACTTAGGCTAAGATGCTAAGTGAGCCGGCTTACTGGTGAGGTATACCAACTCTGTGTCAGGGACACTTTGAGGTGTCAGGGGTATGTAATGATGATCAAAATATTTCCCCTTTCATGGGATTTATAGTATAGTATACTATATTTATAACATTTATATATAATATACATGTATATTTGTATAATATTTAATACAATTATATATACTACGTAATTTTTTATTAGAGAGACATACAATGTGCTAATAAACACAATGAGGTGATAGTCTCAAGAATTCCTTTATCTGACCCTGGCAAGGGCATGGGATTGCTCAAGAGGTGGACCTGCCAGGGATATCAACCCTTAGCTTTGGTGGTAAGACTAGAAATAGGGTTCTGGGACCATTCTTTTCTGGGGTTTTCTGAAGGCTATGCATACAAAACCACGGTGTTTTAGGGGTGTGGTGTAACTAGGAGAAAAGGATGGGGACAGCTACCCACCTGTTACCCTTGAGGAACTGAGGAATGCAGAAGAGAACCTAAAAAATGTTTCCATGATTCCTTAGGTGGGCGACATGGAATTGGCCATGGAATCGGCCTCTAGCCAAGCTAAGAGGAGGCCACAGGAAAAGTAAGAAGTTCTGAAAAGATTGTAAACAAGGATAACAATACTTAAATTTGACTGAATATTTATCTGAACTAAATGTCATTGTAAGCTAAAAGTGAGTAAAGTAACTAGATGCTACATTAAATTCTCTACTCAAACAGTAGAAACATGAAAAGCAAATATTTTTAAAATTGAATTCGACTGTTCATATATGTTACATAGATATACATGCATTTCTATTTACATGCTACTTACATAAGATAATGAGTGGAGAAGCAGGTCACAGGAAATTGGTAGTTCTGCTTTGAACTCAGGAGTTCTGCTTTGGCTGTGTTAAAGGTGCTTACTGTCCATGCAAGTAGATATCTCAAATGGTCAGGTAGAGTTAAAGTCAGGGTTCAGAGACAGCAGGCAAGGCTTGTGATAGCAATTTGGGATTCAATAAATAGAAGGTATTTAAAGCCAAGAAATGGATGAGACCACACAGGAAGTCAGAGTGACTGGAGAAGAGGGTCTTCATCTGAGCCCTTGGATGATCCAACAGAAAGAGATTGGCAAGAGAGGAGAACACAACAAAGGAACTGGACAAGCAGAGACTGAGAGTGTGTCATGCAAAAGACAACAAGAGAAGTAACTATTTCAAGGAATAAGAGAACAAATGTGTCAGATTCTGCTGAGAAGTCAAGGAAGATGGGAACCTAGATATATTGTTGCCTCAGGAAGCATAAAGTTTCATGGTACCTGTATTAGTCAGGCAAAGGGATGCTGATGTAAGTATCAGAAATCTGTTGGCTTTTATAAGAGTATTTTTGGGGGGTAGAAGCTTACACTTACAAGGCCCTAAAGAGTCCACCTCAAGGTACCCTAAGAAGTACTTTCTCACCCAAAATTATTTGCCACGTGTCGAAGCAAGATGGCGGGCAATGTCTGTGAGGGTTAACCTTCCTTCTTCCTCTTAAGGATCCATGGTCCAAGATTCTTCTGATCTCAGCTTTACGCTGACATAAGGCTCATCTCTCAGGCTTCTCAGCTGCTCTGTTCTCTTTCACAAGGTCAGCTGTAAGCTATTAGGTGAATGGCTCATCTCTTCCCGGGGCTGCAGCATCAAAACCAAGTTCTCTCTTCTGCCATGTCTTTTTCTGTGTATCTACTTCTCTGTGTGTCTTCTTGATTGAGTGTCCATTTATATAGCCCACAAAGGGGGCAGGGACTTGAACTGAGTTATTCTCTACTGATGTGGTTAAATCAAAGCCCTAATTTTAACATGATTTAATCAACGGCATCTCCACTGAATCTAATACAATCAAAGAGTATCCTACCAGTTTACAAATATAATCAACATCTCTTTTTGGAATTTATAAATAATATTCAAACTGCCATAGTACCCTTGACAAGAGGAGTGAACAGAGCACACGCATAGAAGACATCATGGTCTCCTTTCTCTTCCTCAAGTGTACCAAACTCCTTCCAGCCACAGGACCTTTGGACTGACCTTCTACCTGGTCTGTTGCTACCCTTCTTCCTCATCCTTTTCCCAAGGCTGACTCCTCCTGGTCTTTCAGATCTCAGTCCAAACGTCATTTCCTGGAATAGGCCTTTCCTGATTGTTCCCTCTGATGCCACCTTTTTCCTCTACATTACCACCTAATTATTCTCTATCATTTTTTCATGGTTTACTTTCTTTATAACCCTAGTCACCATCAACTGTCTTCCCTCATTAGAGCACAAGCTCCATGTAATCAGGAACCTTGTGCATTTTGTTTTACCACTGTGTATAATGCACTTAATAACTGATCATTAAATATTGGTTGAACAAATAAATACTGTGCTACCACACACACACACACAGCTTCTAGAATAGCTCTCAGTGATCTCTGCCTCTTTTTACATTCCTTCTGATTGAATGTGGACTGGATCCTAGTGACTTGCTCTAATGAAGAGAATGTAAGATTAGGTTGTACAACACTATGACTTCCACCCTTCTCTCACTCTCTGGCGATTCTTGCTCACTCGCTCTGATGGATCCAGGTGCCATGTTGTGAATTGCCCTACTGAAGGCCCATGTAGCAAAGAACTATGGGCAGACTTTGGCCAATAGCCAAAGAGGAACCAAGGCCCTCATTCCTTCAGCATGTTAAAAAAACTAAATCCTGCCAAGGATCACATGAGTGAGCTTGAAAGGGACTCCTTCCCCAATCCAGTCTTGATAGACAGTAGTCTTGTCCAATACCTTGAATACAGCCCTGGGTGACACCCTGAACCAGAAGACCCAGTTAAATTGCACCTAAATTTCTCACCCACAGAAACCATGTGATAAAAAATGTTGTTGTTTTAAGCCACTGTGTTTTGAGATATTTGTTACTCAGCAATAAATAGCTAATACATACTTTATGGGAAACCCTGTATGAGAAGAACATTAGGCTTTATGAGCTTAGGCTTTTTATTAGTCTCTGTCACCAACAGAGGACACAGATGGCTTTCATTAACCAGTGAGCTATGGGTTTTTTCCCCCTTCTTCTCAATCATTGGAAGAATTCTTTCATTTCTTATCATTTTCTAAAAAAGAGACTTTTGCCTGGGCTATGGAAACATGAATACTACAGTACCTAAACTATTCAGCTCTCTGAGTGCTCAGAAGAATGTAGCCCATTCCTTCTTTTGAAGATCAAAAGGGCCAAGTGCAAATAGTACCCCTTTGCATCTAGTTCTCATGTAAGCCACCTGCTCCCCAGAGCTTTCTCAGCACTGGGACCCACCTCTGACTCCTTCCATCCATCCACCCCAGCTAATATTGACCATCTTTATAAGAAAAAAATCCTCTTTGAGGAAGCTGGAACCAGACACTATCAGCCCCAAAACCTGTCTCGGGCTGATTTTTTTTCCCCACAAAATCCCTTCTGATAAAAACTGTTTACATTATGAATTTAATAATACATGTGCCACTTCTCCTCAGGGATTCTGCGACTGCAGGTCATATGGCTGTCAGCTGACAGCAGGGGTGAAAATGGGCTCCTTTGACTGGTAAAACTTTGGCTGCAATAAGCACTGGTGACCACAAATCCAAGATGGGGCGGGGACGCCCCCTCTGTGCTCTTGGGGAAGCTTTTCCTGATTGAGATATATCATTTTGAATATAATGGCTGGTTTGGTTCTATGCATTCCTCAGGACACTCTCCACCTTTGAGAGCAGTTTTTGTGCCCTATTGGTCTTTCATACCACAGAGTCTTGTCCAAAGAGGATGCTCAGTGAATAAAAAGAATTGTATTAAGAATCTTTAGTTACAAGTAACATGAGCAATTCCAGCTGATTAAAGTAAAAAGCAGGCTTATTTCAAGAACGTTGTTCTTTCCTGGAAACTGAGGGCATGAAGAAACCTTGGTGCCAGCAATCTGTTAGGAGGTCTCTGTACATCTCTCATGTTTGTCCTCTGGGTGGTAGGGCGTAACTTCCCCAGGCTTCCAAAATTTATATTTCCTTTCCAGCCACATGCAGATTCTGGCTGTCACTCAGGGCTAATTCCAGATTTCCAGAAGCAACTTGAGTGGATGAGCTTGGATCAGATGTCCATCTCTGGTAAAATCAGCTGTTTCAGTTGGGGTAGATGTCACCCAGTACAAACTGTATGTTCCTTTTACCCAAGCCTTGACATAATCCCAGAAACACTGAGGGTAAGGGTGTGTAATTTATTCCCATTTTTTTCCAGCAGTTGAAACTGATTGCTGGGGATGGAGCAAGGCGTGAGGGAGGGAGATGGTAAGAAAGGGAGAGGGAAGTTGAGAAAAGGCAAAAGGCTAGACCTGGTTAAAAGGTGAATATAAACACTCTCTCCTATATCATAGGCATTCCCAAAGCCTGAAGGACAATCTCAAGTCCACCCTGAGAACCATGCTTCCTGGTTTCTTTACGCTGCTCTTCCACTTGAGGTTCTCTATTCCCTGCACCATGGAAGGATCACGTGGGATGCAGTTTATTGCTTCCCAACCCCGTCGTTGTTCATGGTGGTCACGTGGTGAGCATGCCAGGGCTCCAGGCATTTCACCACCTCCCTGTAAGAACGAACAGCACAGCTTTCCCCACCCTGACAATTACATGCTATAGGCAGAGGAGATTAGAAAGCCAATTGAATTTAAAAGTAGAAGAGATAAGTTTCCAGGTTCCCCTAAAGATGTGCTGCAAAGCGAGAGCAGAGGGCATTTTCTGCATAGATGGGCAGAGGAGCAGAGGCTTTAAGAGGTCTTTGAATTTGACCAGATTCAAATCCTGGCCCTGCCACTCTGTGACCTTGCTTAAGTCACTTAACCTCTCTGGGCTCCAGTTTCCTCATCTGTAAAATGAGGAATTCTATATCACAGTGTTATAATGAGGTTTGAAAAACATAATGCTTAAAATGTATGATCAGGTGTCTGACACATCCTTCAATAAATATTAATTACTGTTGTTGCTACTGACATTTTGTTATTTTCATCCACTGTAGAATAATAACTCCACCTAAAGGAGAAGGCTTATTAAATACACTCTGAGACTCTATCACACATAAGTCGGCATTGACTAAAAATAGTATGTAAAGTATGGTCTGAGGCCTGAAAGAAAGACAAGGACAAAACAAACTGCTCCACTTTTTCTTTAATCTATAAATTTTCAGGCTGAAATTTTTCCTATTTGAGATCTGAACTAAATATAGAAAGCCTGTCTCTAAATTTAGTAGTTTGAATCTGTCTATTCAATTCTGAATCTTTTCACTGTCACCAACCAGCGCTTCCCACTGAGACTTAATGATACAGACCTTTTGATGTGAGCTGAAATAAACTGCCCTCTCTCTCAGGGGTCAGTCTGGGAACCAGAAGAAAAATATGAACCTGAAGGCTATCTGTAAAGAAGAGAAGAAAGGAGTAATAAGTGGTTAAGGGAGGGGTTCTTGTACCTAGTATTTTTATTCTTTCTGATTTCTCCTAGAGAAAAAACTGGTGAACCAGGGCGGGGAAAAATACTACAAATCAAGGAATCATGTATATTTGGTGGGAAGGCAACATTGGCTAGAAAAACTCCTTGATTCATTCTGGCAAGAAACGGAACATTGTAATTCACTTGATAAACAGCCTGAGGTGGAAGCGGACTTGGCCCAGTGGTTAGGGCCTCCATCTACAACATGGGAGGTCTGTGGTTCCAACCCCGGGCCTCCTTGACCCGTGTGGAGCTGGCCCAGGTGCAGTGCTGATGCGCGCAAGAAGTGCTATGCCACGCAGGGATGTCCCCGTGCAAGGAAGCCCCACATGCAAGGAGTGTGCCCGTAATGAGAGCCGCGCAGTGTGACAGAAAGTTCAGCCTGCCCAGGAATGGTGCTGCACACATGGAGAACTGACACAACAAGATGACGCAACAAAAAGAAACACAGATTCCCATGCCACTGACAACAACAGACGCAGACAAAAAAGACGCAGCGAGTAGACACAGAGAACAGACAACTGGGGGCGGGGGGGAAGGGGAAGGTGAAAGAAAGAAATAAATAAATCTTAAAAAAAAAAACCAGCCTGAGGTAAATTTTCAGCCCTTAGGGAAGGAACTAATAATATACTTATTAGAAGTACTTCTCAGTAGTGATTAGGCTTAGCTCCAATAATGGATACCGCCCCCCCCAAATAAAAAACAAAATAAGAAAGAAAGAAAAGAGAAGAAATGCAGAGATAGACAATCCAGAGAAGGAATGGTGGACACATAGACTATAGGAATCCAAACTCTTTCCAGATTTCTGCTTCACCAGCCATGGGATGTGGCCCTTGCTCTCATGGTCTAAAATGGCTGTTGGTGTACCATCCATCAAATCCATATTCCAAACAGCAGGGAGAGACTACAAGGGTAAGTTAGAAATCTCAGACTTCTCATGGAAATCTCATGGAAAACAAAACTTCTGCTTACATTTCATTGGGGGAAAAATTGGTTATGCATCTGCACATAGTTGCAAAAAAGACTGGGAAATATTGCAACATTTAGCCAGTCAAAAAGTATGGTTCTGTTACTTTCAGAAAGAAGGAAAGTGGATATTTGGAAGGCAATATTCAGCCTCCTCCCCAAGAATAAATACCTAGCTGGGTACTATTAGAGTTCACCAAGAGGAAATGTGACAATTGCTTTAGAATCATATGATGATGAACCTTTGCAGGAGCTAAGGTAGGAGAAAATTAAAGGTGTGTGGCTTTCAGAAAACTCTCTGCAGTGATGCTACCCATGGGAATCAATGACCAGAATAGCACAGTGTTAAAGTGAGATGATAGGCCATGCCAAGGAGACATTAAATTATTATAATATAGTCTAATAAGAAGTCAAAGGAAGGAGATTGGCCTGTTACAAAATTGGTCACAGAAAAATTGTGATTAGTGTGCTGCCCAGAGGGGCAATTTTCAAGCCACAGGGTCCTTCTATGCTTGCTCTGAGACTGGGCCTCCTAAACCCTTACCTGCTGCCTCTTTTGCAGAGGCCTACTGGGTACACAGCAGGGGACGCCAGCACCAGCACTGGCACAGAGTCCACTGCAAGAGTCCATAACCATCACCATAGCCCTGGGAGAGAAGATATGGAGGGCACCAGGAGAAACAAAATCCTAGTACATTTCCTAAAAGTTGGCAGAAAGGGCAGTGGTCAACCTCAGTGGCAAGCACAACAAAAACGGAGGGAAAAAAGGATTGGGGGGACGTCCCAAGGAAATGAAGAAAGAGAACATTTGGTGCACGAGGGAGAATCGCTAGCTGGAAGATAAAAATGTACAGACTTCCAGGCCATTTTTGCACCACTCATCACTTTCTTTCCATCCTCACTGTACCCGTTGTTGGGCTGAGATCAGTGCTATCTTGGTAAGTACTTAAAAACTAGCCTACAGTAGAGGGAAGTCCTGGTTTGTAGCATTTGCTGATTCCCATCATGTAAATACTGCTCCCTGGCTGATTGATGCAACCAATGGGATGTCACTGGACAATTCTACAAAGGAGCCTCAACATGGTGTGTGTAGTAGCACACCATTATGCAGTATTTCTACCACGCGGTAGAAATATAATATAATTATATTATAATTAATATAAATAACCTCAAGAGCATAGATAATAGTAAAATGTTCTAATAAAATTAGGTAGTGATAAGTTTTAGATATGTATTACCTTTGTTTTCAATATAATTGGTTTAATTGTAAGTTTGCATAATTTAATTTTTAATAACAGCCCAGTTTAATAAGTAGCCCATAAAAGTCCTAAAAATTTAACAATTGCTACTCGCCAGTGGGAACAAGATGGATCCAGCACAATATTATAATCTTTTCCTTCTAAATACCATCAACTCCCTTGCCTCCCTGTCCTTTTACCATATTGGCCTGGAAAAACCCTAAGCCTGGTAAATCTTCAACATCTGACTTCCTTTTACCTAAACCAGAGCAGCTAAAGTGGCCTAGGAGAAAAACAAATATATTGTCATCTCATGATCATTCATCACTACCCGTCAACTTTGTAAAGTTTCTCTAGGACAGTGGTTCTCAAGCTTGAGCATGTATCAGAGTCACTGGGAGGACTGATTCAGTATATCTGGAGTGGGTCCCAGGAATTTTCATTTTCACAAGTTCCCAGGCAATGCTAATCCTGGTCTGAGGTCTGCACTTTGAGAACCACTACTCTAGTAAGCTTGTTTTCTCACTTCCCAAAACCTGATGCTGCCTTGCCCTGTTAGGCAGATCAAATTGTGTGACTGTGCATGGTCCAGATTGGCCAGTGTTTTCAAGTAGCATTTTCCAAACGTTGTGGAGTATGGGACCATCTCTTTAAAATTTCCAATCTGTTGTTGACATGTTTTTCTCATATCATAGAAATAAATTAGTAGACAAAATGAGACTAAATAGAAAGACATAAGATACAAGCTCACCTTTATATTACTAGATTTAATAATCAAGAATGTATTCAGTCAATTCACTCTACAGGTTTCTAAACACTCACTCTTGATTTCTCTACTTATCTTATTGATATGAAGAAAGTGACTGATGAGGATATTCTAGAAATCCACAAGTCGACATTACAACAGTGTTATGATCTCTCAGCCACATCCTGAACCTGTTCATAGGCAGGCATTCGCTAGAAGAAAAAGAGAAAGAGAATTACATGTTCTGAGCGCCTACTACATGCTAAGCAATTTACACAAGCTATGTAAGGACATGTTTACAACAACTCCAAGAAAGACTCTCTAAAGAGAAGAAAACCCAGGCTCAGCAACAGGACTCTAAATGTCAACAGAAGCAGAAGTCAGTTTTTTTGGTTATCATTAAAGCCACACTGAGTCCTTGCATCTGGTGGCCTGTAATGGATATTCAAACTAAGTGATACTCATGCTAAGCTAAGAAGTGGCCTCATTGCAAAGACTGCTGATTTCTGAGAAGGATCCTAGAATAGGCAGCCCTTGATTATAGAAGATGGGTCTTAAAATGACTATCTAAATGACCAAATATGTCCTGAAGTGGAGAGGAGAATGGCCATAAAATATTCATCATCAATTTGCCAGTCTGACTTAAGCAAGAGGAGCCACTCCTGCTGACCCACCAGTAGGATAACATCTCCAAAATGGTCTCAACCCACTTCATCCAGACACATGAAAAAAGAGATAGGATGTAAAAAAGGAAGGAGAGAAAGTGGGAGGAAAGGAAGAAGGAAGAGAGGGAAATGAAGAAAACCCACACATTTCTTCCTTTGTAACCATACTTGGCTTATTTTAAAGAAGATTGGACTTTTAGAGAACTATAAAACTGAACAAAGGCAGATGTGACAGAGGCCAGATCATACAAGACCCAGACTCAGTGGGGCAAGGGTCTTTTCACCATAGAGATCCACTGCTGAGACCCCCAATCCCAGAAATCCAGAAACAACAGAACCATCAAAAGCCTGGCACAGGTGTCACATTTTCTCTGCTTCCACTAACCATGTGCTTAGCGACTCTGAGGGAAACAAAGTCAGGGACTTGGCCTTCCCATTTCTCCAGGGGAATGGTCATTTGTGGCAGCGTCTCTTACTTGGCAGACCCATGCCTAATTTGTGACCATGGACAGGGCGTGTATCAGAATCACTTGGAGGACTGATTCAGTAGACCTAGCATTCTGGGTACCATCTTGCCTGCCATTTCCTGAGCCTCCTACAAAATGGATCCTAATCCACTGAATCTCAACCAAAGGATTAGTTGATTATTCCCAAACAGAATGGAGTGGAAAAGGGTTTGGGCAGGACTGAGCATTGTGGCTCTTGTCTATTTGCAGGGTTCTCCTGGGCTACCATAAGAGCCAGGGCTTTAGGTCTTTGCAATAACCTAGGCAGTGCTCCCTGGGTCCTTGCCATGTGTCATGTAAGGCTTCTTCCTTCTCCCCTGATTGCCATCAGCCCTCACCTGATTGTGTCAGGCCTACCTGATGCAGTCAATTGTAGCTAGTACTCATTAGTCACTTTTTTTCTCTTGACCTCTCCTCCTAAAGCTACAGCTTGATTCAGGACCTGTTCTGTCTTCCAAGTTACCAATGCCATTGCGTTGTATGGGCCACCATCTTCCCAGCCTCCAAAAACCAGTTTCTTCACCAACAGCCACAAGACCACTAAGCAATGCCATGGATTTTAGGTCACTGTAACGGCAGCTCCTCACTGCAGGGTACTCATTTCTGCACTAACTTGGGATAGGATGGATAGTTCTATGGTAACACATAACCCCTAAACCTCAGTGGCTTCTAGCAAGAAAAGTTGGCTTTTTGCTTATGCTATGTGTCCATCTTAGACTGGGGAGACTTTTCCCCTCATTGTCTTCCTTGAGACCTAGAAAAACACAGTCATCATTCACCGTCTGAAATGTTCCCAGCAACTTCAGTGAATCACAAGTTCATGCTCATCTCATTCATCTACATTTGATTGGCCGAATGAAGTCACGCAGCTATATGTAATTTCAAAGAGACAGAGAAATTCAGTCTTAACACCTTTCTGGAGCAAAAGAAACAGGACAAACACTACTAATAGCTAAGGCCGGGTCTCTGATTTGACTAGGTAATAAAACCAAGGTCAGAGATTAACAAGTGTATACAGTATATAAAAAGGCATTTAAAGAAAAATTTTCTTCTGCAGATACCAACTATACCTCAAACTACACATAGACTCTCAAAACTGTGTCAAGGGTCCTGAAATGTACTGAACAGAACTATGTGAATGATTCAAAAAACTGCTGAGAGTGCAGTCCCTGTGCCACCATTATGATTCCATTCAGTGAATATTTATTGAGTGATGGCAAGGTCGGATTAAGTTGACCTCAGGAGAGGACAGCCAAGATGAAACAGGATTTCTCAGCCGTTCACTTCTGGGCAAAGATTCTCAGATTCTCAGACATGTGAGCAAATTTTGCCAGATTTTTCCCCCCTCATCTCGATTCAGGCTCAGTTGTCACTAAGGTTGTAGATGGTTAATTCAGTTCAAGAATTATTCACTGATCATCTTTCACAATGCCTGGTGCTTCACTGAGTACTGTGGGAAAGTCATGAGCACAAGGCAAATAATCAATGACAAACTTTGATTGGAGGCACCTCCTTCATGTACCTGCTCATCTGAGTTAATCAACAACACCATAGTAAAGGAGTTCAGTCCCTCCCCCTATAGTATTTCATAAGCACCAGTTATTTGCCAGTCAGTATGGGAGTCATTGTGGGAAATGGGATGATGATATAAAGATAAATAAGACTTAATATAACGTATAGTTTTGTGGAAGGAGACATGTATACTCAAGAACTACAAGAAAATGGAAAAGTGGAGAGAGAGAGGAAATCTTAAAGGGTAAAGGGTGACAATGGGAGGAACTGGCTTCAAGGTCCAAAGTAAAAATCAATTCTATATTAAGAATTACCTTTAGGACTTTTAGATCTTTTTACTGATAAAAGATTAAAAAGTCTCTCTCTTCTCTATCCCTAGACACCCGTTTCACCTCACTGTATGTATCCAGTACTACACCAGTTCCTTCTGTATTCTTTCAGAGATATTTTAGGCATATACAAAAATATACAAATTAATAAATAGGTTTTTATTCTTTTCCCCACTTTCATATACAAGTGCCAGCATATTAGAGTAGACTATACCCCATGTGACTTTTTTTAACTTCAAAATCTAGCTTAGAGATCATTCCACATCATACATAAAGATGGTCTTCATTTTCTTTCATGATGCATAGATTCATTCCCTTGAATGAATGTACTATCATTCATTTAACTAGTTCTCTACTGCTGACTTTTAGATTTCCAATATTTTTCTATAGCAAACAGTGAAAAATATGCACAAGGATACCCTGGAGACAAGTTTTTAGGAGTGAAATTGCTGTTTCAATGTTACAAGCATTTTAAATTTTAATAGCTTTTGCCACTTGCTCTCAATAGAAATCGTATCAATTTATACTTCCAACAGCGTGGTTTGAGAGTTCTAGTTTCTCTACACCATTGTCAGCATCTTTTCCATTAGAGGGGTGTAAATGATTATAATTTTAGTTATAATTTGCATTTCTCTGCATGAGGTTGAGCATCTTCTCAAATGTTGAAGATGCATTTGTATTTCTTTTCCTATGACTTGACTATTTATGGGCTCTGAACATTTCCTATTGAGTTAAAAATCTTTTTTTTTTATTGGTTTGTAAGAGCTCTTTATATCTTTAGGAAATTAACTTTGTTGCGATGTAAATTGCATATTTTGTCCCCAGTTTATCATTTATCTTTTCATGTTCTTTGTAGGTGGGGAGTGTCATTCAAAAAAGTTATATATTTATATATCTGTGAGATCAAAATGATCTCTTCTCCTACAGATTTTTTAAATTTTAGTTAGAAAGACATTCTTACTTTGATATATTTTTCATAAAATACCATTGTTTATTCTATTTGTTTTGTGGTTTCATTTATTATATCTAAAATTTAACTCTTTTATTATCCTATACTAAAGTCCTATGTGTATTTGGTTTATTTCTACACTTTCAAAACTTTTCCATTGATCTTTCTTACCAGGTCCCAGCGATGCAATATTTAATTTTTTAGCTTCATGATATGTTTGGCAATCTACCTGGATGATCCTCTTATTCCTTTTTTTCTGATAATATTTCTAATTAGTCTTTGTGTTTATTTTTCCCGTGAATCAGTTTTTCTAGTCTCTCCACCCCCAAAAAAGAGAAGCTTTGAGTGTTTTCTTTGGAACCACATTGAATGTACAGAGTAAACTAACTGACATCTCTGTGATTTATGCATCATTGTATTAAAAATGTGCTTTACATTCATTTGTTTAAATTTTATTTTGTGCCCTTAGGAGCATTTAAAGTTTTCGTGTAAATCATTTCTATGTAGTTGGTTTCTGTCTTTTTATCAGTTGGTTGGCTGGTTTTTTTGTTTGGTTTGGTTGTTGCTGTAGCTATAATATAATAATGAAGCCTCCTCTTCATTAGCTCTTGTGATAATTGTGTGTATGTTCTGCCTTTAAACACTGCCTGGGGTGGTATAGTTAAAGGAGTGGTCTTTTAAAAAAAATAATGATAATTTTGCCATCTTTTATTTTCTTGCATTTGCTAAGATCTTCACAGTTTGACGGACGCTCTGCACAGCTGTCTAAGCAAAACCCTTTCCTCTCTGGCGGTGGAGTTCTGCAGCCCTGCCCTAAGTGCTTTAACATTTCCGGTGGATCTGGCTAGAGGCTGTGGCTGCTCTGAAACCTTAAATGGCGTCTGTGTTCCTGAGCTGTGGGTAGTTAATCTTACTCCCTAGAGCCTCTTCTCTGTGGCTGACAAGGTGTTATTTTCCACTTAACCCCTCTTTTAAAAGGCAATATTTGAGTTTGTATCATGAAGATGATTTCCTGACATTTCGTGCCTCATTCCTCTTCTCTCTGCAGGTCCTGTCAGCCACCACCCAGCTGCCCCCTCGCGGCGACGCCTCCTCAGCTCCAACTCCGAGGTGGCCCAGTCCAGGGCTCTCCACCACTGTGCGGCACGTGGCGGAAGCCACGCTAGAGGCAGGAGTCATTCTTCAGGTCCACCTCCCCAAGAACGTGAGCGTATTGCCTCTAGATCGCCTTCAGGGCTCATCAGGGCGGTTCGGTTCCGGTGGTGTGAGCGGGGGCGGAGCCACTTCTCCCTCTCCTCCAGACGCCCCTTCAGCGGGAAGCTCCCGTGAGTGACTGAGTTCGTGGACCTTCAAGCCCAAAGGATGCAGGCTCAAACCAATTCTGTGGGAGGTTGCTTAACTCTGCGTAGGCTCTGCCCCTTCAAAGAATCCCGCCTTTTTCATTTTCCGTACAATCGTCACCAACCTGAACTCCAGCACCAAAAGCAGGTCTTTCTTTCCCAGGGCTCTGAGCCTTGGACATGCAGGCTCAGGTCAGCTCGTTCATCTTTGCCTGTCCGTTTTCTATATTTTCCCCCTTTCCTTTTTTCCCCCTTCATTTTTAACTTAGGAATGCAAAGACAGAGAAGTCTAATCAAGAGACTGACTTGAAAGGTAAACAGCAAAACCAAACCAAAGGGTTCATTCCGTCGTCGTTTTAAACACTTGCCGGGTACTGGGGTGGCGTACTCGATGTGACTAGGACAAGCTCCTGACCTGAAAAAACTGTTAGTCAAGTGGGCTTCACCTCAAACATCTCCCTCAACAATCTCAAAGCATTTTATGGCCACACATTTCTCAAGATACCCAGGATCTAAGGCCATTTAGAATAGGTTTTATAATTTACAAGATGGAAAGGATATAGGAGAAAAAGGAATTAGCCCACACTTTCTGACTGTTCAGTTCACTGAAATAAATCCGGCCTCCTTCATGATGAAATTCCAAGCCTTAAATCCTTTGTGCAAATGTCTGGGGTTTTTTAAGAACAAATTTATCTATTTAGAAAGAGTTAGGTCACTAGATGCTTTTTTCATAAAGAGGTTGTTCTTCCACCAGTAAGATTTCCAGTCTTCTGAAGTGAAAACTTCTAACCAACAAAGGAACTACAATCTGAGAGGAAAAAAATCTTTCACCAAAATGCAAGATAAGTTCTGTGGAAAGGATAACTGTGGAGAACTTCATTTTTCTTATGGCAGAAGCAGATGTAACTAGGAGACAGAGTTGACATGAAGTCTGGCCAGTCTTAGGTCCAAGTGCCTTTGACAGCCGAAGCAGCTGCCAGCAGCAGGCAGCTAATGGCTTCAGAGGACAAGTTCTACCTTTGACATTTCTGGAATCCGAATTGTCCATAGAGTGATCAAGAGGGAGCTTAAATAATACACTCAGTTAAAACTAATCAGAAACAGTAATCAAGAACCTATTTGCACAAAAAGGACATTTTTTTTTCAAAAGATCATGTCTTCATGAATATATTGGCTATTACTCAATTTGAAATTTCTAAGGTGGCCATTCTATAGGAGAAGAAAAATGGTGACTTAAAGGATGTGACTGAAAACAGAGTCCTGAGATATTCAGGGCACTCTGTCCACCAAGAATCAATTCTGGAATAGGAAAAGAGAGGCAGTCAGCAAGGCTCATTAAAAAAAAAATCACATCCAATTCTTTTAGGTTTTTCCACAATGAAGAATGGTTCCAACTGTTCACATAGCTCATGTTTTCTTGGGAATTTTTACCATATTTTTTAAAGCATTTTCTCACATTATCTAAGTCAATTTCTATAGGTTTGAGAATTGGGGACCTCTGCTGCACAGAACACTGAGGTATACTCCATGAGATGAGGCCTGGAACATGTGATTTGTTTTCAGATACTCTGTGCCTTGAGAATGCCTTTCCTCTTTCCTGCTAAATTCCAGAATAAATAGGGGGAAAAAATGAACCCCTTCCAATAGAGGACCAGAGAAAGTTAACCAGAGAAAGCTGTGTGGGACTATACACTGCTGAGTTTTGCCAGCCCTCTTTATCAGTCCTTCAACCCAGGAAAAAATAACCCAGGATCAAAATACCATTTAAGGTCGATTTAGATTTGGATTACAAATTGCAATCATCAGAAAGACAAGAAGGTGGAATCCAATTTAGAACTTTTCCTCTCCAGCTAAGGATTGACAGATTGCCCTCAAGCAATTTCTCCTCCCTAATGTAAGTACAAGTGCATGCTTATTAGTCCTATTGAGAAATCAAAGTTTAATGAGGGTCCTTCCAACACTGGAAATGTTTGGTAAAATGCTATGTAACCCACACTAGTGCTTGCATCCAGAAGGGAAATTGTATTCATGGTGGATAGGTGGATTTCTTCTCCAGAATTCATGGAATATTATTGCCATGTTTTATTCCTTCAAACCTCACAGTTTTTCAAATGAGGAGACCTAGATTCAGAATTGACTTGCTCAAGTTCATGCAAGCTGATTGACAGTTTTCCCATATAGAATGAAAAGTTTGAGTAAATATGGGTTTTCTTTGATCTTGGAAAGAATAATGAAATGGTATAAGATAGACTCTGTTTGAAATTCATAAGCATTAGCAACACTGAGACTTGGATAATATGCAAACAGATCTTCTAAAATGAAAAAGGAGGAAAGGGTGTCAGATTTGGCCAAACTGATGGGTTTTCCCTGGATAAAGACGAATGTTGCTGTAAGTACCCAAGATTTGCTTCATGGATGCTGGCTAGTTACTCCAGTTGTAAAGCGAGGAAGAAGACTGAGACTGGACACATGCCCATGTGGGTTCCTGCTCAGTCTTCTAGCAGGAGGTCAACTGGCAAGAGGTCCCCAGTGCAGTGTCCAATGGTCAGAAGTTGAAGGGTATTGGGTTTTCAGTTGAGCTCTCTTTGTGGCAAAGCATGCAAACTTCCTGAGTTAAAGGTGAAAAATTAAACCTCCCATGTTATGATAACTGGTTATTATTTTTTTAACTCTATGAATTCCTGTTCATTTTGATGAAATATTGTTTGAAAATATGAAGCAGGTGTTTTCTGCTAAATTAATACAGCTAGTAAAAGGGGTAATACCCAGTGTATTCAAGGCTGCAGTAAATAGAATTGATATTTTCCTACATCATTGGTGCTGTGAATATTTTTAGAAAGGAATTTTGCAAAATATTTCAAGAGTCAACAAAATGACTGTAATCCTTTACCCACTAATTCCTAAAGAAAACAGCTAAATAATAGATATGAAAACAGATATATGTTATGATACACAGTACCATTTTAGGTAAATAAAAATCGGTAAAAAAGCACCAGGAAACCATTCTGTAAATTATGATACACAAAACTGTTGGAATTTGTTTGAAACTATTTAACAATATGGAATTGCTTATGACAATATCAAATGACAAATGCAAGATATGATCATGTATTATGCACTCAGATTCCATACATAAGAAAAATTAATTTATGCAAAAGAAAAACTAAAAAGGTAAAAAGCCTCTTCTCATATTATAATGAGATATAATGATATTTCATTGTAATTTCTGATATATTTGAATTTGTATTTAGCCCTTATTTTATACTTTCTACTTATTTCCATAGACAGAATTCTTAGATGACCCCAAGATTCCTGCCCACTGGTATACACCACCAATATAATCCTTTCCTTGAGTGTGAGCAGGACTTGTGAATAAGGTAGGATAGTCACACCCTTGATTAGGCTATGTTAGGTAAGACTGAGTTTAGCAAAGGGAGAATCTCCAGCTGGTTTTGGAGAAGTAAGCTGCCATGTTGAGAGAGGGCCACATGGCTGGGGCTTAAGGGCTTCCTCCAGGAGCCAAAAGCAATCCCCAGCCAACAGTCAGCAAGGAAGTGGGTAGCACAGTCCTAGAACTACATGGAACTCAATTCTTCTAACAACCAGTGAGCTTATAAAAGGACCCTGAACCTCAGCTAACCCCTTGATTTCAACCTGGTAAGACCTTGGGCATAGGATTCAATAAACCCATATCCAGACGACTGGCCCACAGAAACTGTGAGGTAATAAATTTGAAATTGTAATAAATTTCAGTAAAGTGGGTGGTAATAAGTTGCACAGTATTGGAATACTAATACATACCTATTTTAGCTTTCTTTCTCCTTATTTGAATTTTTAGATTTATTGGATATTGTTTTTCTGATTTTATTTTTTTCCCCACTAATATGGTAGTTATCAATTCTACCCCTATTCTTTTAGTGGTTATCATTGTAATTAACACAAGAATTATTAACATATCAAAAGTTAGTCAATAACTTTAGCCTCTATAAATATCCTTAGAACATAGAACACTTTAATTTCATTTCCTTTGTCTTAATTTGTATGCTATTGCTGTTATAGTTATTTGAATTCTATCTTGATTATTTTCTCTTTAAATTCATTAGACATTATTATTATTTTATACAGTCGGTATTTACTTGAACTTCCCCATGTATTTATCACTGTTTTTTGTTCTCTGTCCCATCTTTAATTTCACAACATGCAATTGGGATTGCCTTCTGTTTGTTTTTCTGAAAACACCTTTATTTTCTCTTCTGCGTTTGAAAGATAATCTTTCTGGACATTGTATTTGAAACTGATGGTTATTTCTCAGTACTTTGAAGACATGATTCCACTGTTTTCTGACTTCCATTGTAAATGACAAGTCAGCTGTCAATAGCTCCCTCGAAGGGAATTTATCCTCTCTCACTGTGTGCTTTTAAGACATTTTCTTGTTTTGGTAGTTCTGCTCTTTTGATATGCTGTATATACATATGAGTCTCTTTTTAATTATTATGCTTGTAATTCAACCTGTAGAACAGTATCTTTCATCAATTCTGGAAAATCTCAACAATTATATCTTCAAATATTATCTCTAATTCAGTTTTCATAGTTTCTATTTTCCTAGAAAATCACCCATTTTGAAATTCATTGGAATAGAATTATATCTACTATTGTTTTTAAAAGATGAAAACATCATCAGTGTCTATGGTTATTTCCTTTCTAACTTATTTTGAGGATTTATATTTTCTATATTTTGCATCCTGATTAAGCTAGCTAAACTATTTTGTCCATTTTATTTTTTTATTTTTCTTTGAAAGTTAATGTACTGAACATTCCATGTCTTTTCACAAATTTATGCTTTCCTTCTTTATTAATTTATTTTCCTTCTTCCCTCATATTGATTTTATTCTTTTTCTAAATTCTTAACTTGAATATTCTATCATAATTTATCTTCTAGTGATTAATGTATTTGTCTATCATTTTGCCTCTAAACATTATTTTTATTTCATAATTTTATATTGTGTTTTCTGTAGTTATACAAATATTATACAATTAAACATGTACATATGCTTACTTTCTAACTTTTCTATAGCTTTATTTATTTATTTTTTGACCCAAGAGTGTTTAGAAAAATTTTTAATTTCCAAGTGGTTGGAAATTGGAAGGGGAGAAGTTGGTTTGTATTTTTGTTAATAATCTCTATTTTTTATGTTTTGGGAATTAAAAGATTTAGTTTTAATATTTACTTAAGTTTACTCTGTAGCTAATACAGAGAATCTTTTTTTATCCATACTGTTCCAGAAAAGAACATTAATGTAAGAAATGTAATCTTACATTACATGAACATTTACATTATATTATATTACAATACATGGAAATGTAAACATTAATGTAAAAAATGTAATCTTGGTTTGTTTCAGAGATCAATGTTTATCCATCAAATATGTTATTTTGTTATTTATATCATCTATAATTTTTTTAAAATTGTTGTAATAAACGCTCACAGAGGCATTTAAATCTCCCACAATTATAGTTTTCCATAAAATATTCTCATTTTGCTTTTCTGTATTCAATTGAAATATTATTTGGCATGAAATATTCCACCATTTCAGGTAGGCCATGAATTGACAGAAAAAAAGGCAACATATATACACTAAATATGAAGTTAGTTTCATTTTATTTTACTTAAAGGATAAATAAGTCATATAAAGGAGGGAAACCAAACTAAAAGCAAATGTAGTCCTGTATTCCTTAGCCTCAAAATCCCAACTAGTTAGGATAAATCATAAAAGTTATTGTCCAAAGATGGATATTTCTAGGAGTGTAAGAGGGCGCTATTGATAATCCCACAGGGGCAAGATGAATGATCACCCTACTAATGAGAATGCAGAACTGTCCATGACACATGAGCCGACATATTCCTGTTCTATATTTACTTACCCTTTTCTTTTAGCCTTTCTAATCACTTTGTGTCAAGTGAATCTTGTAAACTATGATTGCCTTTTATTTCTTGAACAATCTGAGTCTTTGTCTGTTAAGAGATTAATTTGACCCCTTTACTGAGGCATTTTCATAACCAAAGCATTTTCTCTTATGTAAATGTATTTTTATAATTTTTGATTTGTATCCTTTATTTACAGTCCATATTTTATGATGTGGATTTTTCTTTAATTTTTTTCTCTAGGAATTTCAAAGTTATGTTTTTCTTTTTTTAAAATGTGACTAGCACTTAACTTTTATGTTTTCTAAGACTATGTATCTATTTGTACTGCTGTAATTATCAACAAGACTAAAATAGAATTTATGACATATCTTACCCCCGCCCCAGTAAGATGAGACAATTAATGCATTTCACTTCTCACCTTCCTCTTACCTACTTCTCAATTAAAGTTAGAAATGATCTGAAGTTTTTTAACCCAATTTATCATTGCTAAGGTATTTTTTGGCATTGTGCTCTTATTCTTCAAGAATTTTGGGTTATTTTATTTTTAAACTCTTTATTTGTACATATATGTGTCTTTCTATGAACAAGTCCCGTGCTGGTTTTATTACCAGAATTTTGTAGTATATCTTAGTTTCTAGTAGAAATCATCTTTTCTCTTTGCCCTTCTTTTTCAATATTGTCTTAGCCTATTATTGCTATTTATTCTGCCATTATTTTAGTTTGCTAGACTACCAAAACCAGATAACATAAAATAGATTGGCTTTTAACAGTGGAAATTTATTAGCTTGCAAGCTCACAGTTTTGAGGCTGAGAAAAATGTCCAAGTCCAGTCATTATTAGGTGATGCTTTCTCCCCTAAGACCAGCTTGAGGTGATCCTGGACTCCTCTGTCACATAGCAAGGCATGTGGAAGGCCTGTTGGTCTATCTCTTTTCTTCTAGGTTTCATTGCTTTCAGCTTCTTGCTTCTGTGGCTTTCTCTCTTTCCCTCTCAGTCTGAATTTCATTCTCTTATAAAGGACTCCAGTAAGAGGATTAAGACCTACCCTGAGCCATACCTTAACTGAAATAGCCTAATCAAAAAGGAGTTTTTCTATTTGGAGTCATGAAATTGTTCTAAAAGCTTTTGTGGTGATGAATAAACAACATTGTGATTACACTAAAAGCCATTGATTGTGCACTTGGGATAGATAGTATGGTGTATGAATATATCTCAATAAAACTGCTTAATAAATAAATATGCAAGACTAGCTGGAAATAGAGCTATGTACAGCAGGGGAAGCATAGAGAGATGAAGAGGTGAAGAATTCTCTTGATTGTCTGTTGTCTGTTTTTTGTTTATTACTGAAATAATGAAAATGCTCTAAAAATGATTGAATGATGAATGCACAACTATGTGATAATACCAAATATCATGGATTGTACATTTTGGATGAACAGTATACTTTATTAATATGTATCAATAAAATTGATTTAAAAACAAAAAATGTCCTACTTTATTATTATTTTTTAAGATTTATTTATTTATTTCTCTCCCCTTCCCGCCCCCCACCCCAGTTGTCTGTTCTCTGTGTCTGTTTGCTGCATCTTCTTTGTCCGCTTCTGTTGTTGTCAGCGGCACAGGAATCTGTGTTTCTTTTTGTTGCATCATCTTGTTGTGTCACTTCTCCATGTGGGCAGCCCCATTCCTGGGCAGGCTACACTTTCTTTCGCACTGGGCAGCTCTCCTTATGGGGAGTCCTCCTTGCGTGGGGGGCTCCCCTATGCAGGGGACACCCCTGCGTGGCACGGCACTTCTTGCATGCATCAACACTGCGCATGGGTCAGCTCCACATGGATCAAGGAGGCCTGGGGTTGAACCGCAGACCTCCCATGTGGCAGACGGAAGCCCTAACCACTGGGCCAAGTCCTCCACCTGTCCTACTTTAAATAGGTGTATACCCATGGGAATGGGTTAGCTTTAAGGACATGATTTTCTAGGGTACATTCAGTTTCAAATCACCTCAACCATGTAAATCATAGGAATTTAAAAATGAATTTATTGTTTTCCTCAAAGAAATGCAGTTTAAATTAAGATAAGAATTACATTTAATTGATGAATTAGTTTCAGAAGAACTATAGTTACATATGTTGCTCATATTTAATCATATGTATGAATGATTTCAGTATTTATCACCATTCCTTGTATACTATGACATCTGATTCATGAATCACTATTGAGTTTTTTAATTTAGTTATTTGAGTAATTTTTGGGGAATAATGAATTCTCACTTAGCTGAGAATATCTTTCTGTAGCCTTCACCCATGAACAGTATCTTGTCTAGAAAACAAATTCTTGGTTCACACTTTTTAATCTTAAAGTCCTGTCACTCTTGCTTTATTATATTCTCATATTTAACATTTCAGAGAAAAGCTCAAAACCAATCTGATGGTTTTTCCTTTGTGTATTTTATGAGCATCTAATTGCTTGTACACAAGATTTTTATGCCTGGAAATAAAATATTTTACCAGGATACGCCTAGGTGTAAGTCTTCTTCTTGTTTTTTATTTTGCTTGCAGTAGGGTATATCATTACAAACTACAGATTCAGGTCTTCAACTTTGAAATGTTTTCTTAAATTATTGCTTTGAATCCTGTACTTATTCATTTATTCTGTTCTCTTCTTCAGAAATAACAATTATTTGTATATCTAACCTTTATATGTCCTCTGAACCTGATGCATTATTTTTCTAGTTTTCAATTCTTTATCCATTTCTTTTTAATTTTTATCCTCCACATCACTGATTCTATTTTCTGCAACACTATTTTTACTTTTTTATTCCAACACTGTCAGAATTTCACTATGATCCAGTTAAAGGAAGAAGATAAGCCTCCAGATGACATAAAGGAGTTGAGAAATTAATTATAGACGTTCAAACAAATCTCCTTAATAAATTCAATGAGATGGCTAAAGAGATTAAGGATATTAAGAAGACACTGGATGAGCACAAAGAAGAATTTGAAAGCATACATAGAAAAATAGCAGATCTTATAGGAATGAAAGGCGCAATCAATGAAATTAAAAAAACACTGGAATCATATAATAGCAGCTTTGAGGAGGCAGAAGAAAGGATTGGTAAGCTTGAAGAAATGGCCTCTGAAAGTGAACCTACAAAAGAACAGATGAAGAAAAGAATGGAAAAAATTGATAAGGTCTCAGGGAACTAAATGGCAGCAAAAGATGTGCAAACATGTGTGTCATGGGTGTCCCAGAAGGAGAAGAGAAGGGAAAAGGGGCAGAAGGAATATTTAAAGAAATAATGATAGAAAATTTCCCAACCCTACTGAAGGACATAGATATCCCGGTCCAAGAAGCACAATGTACTCTCATCTGAAAAAATCTAAATAGACCAACTCTAAGACACTTACTCATCAGAATGTCAAATGCCAAAGACAAAGAGAGAATTCTGAAAGCAGCAAGAGAAAAGCAATGCATAACATATAAGGGATATCCAATAAGATTAATGCTGATTTCTCACCAGAAACCATGGAGGCAAGAAGACATTGGTCTGATAAATTTAAGATACTATGAGAGAAAACCTTCCAGCCAAGAATCTTATATCCAGCAAGACTGTCTTTCAAAAATGAGGGTGAAATGAGAGTATTCATAGATAAACAGAAACTGAGAGAATTTCTAAGCAAGAGACCAGAATTTCAGGAAATACTAAAGGGTGTGTTACAGCCTGAAGAGAAAAGACAGGAGAGAGAGACCTGGAAAAGAGTCCAGAAATGAAGATTATTTCAATAAAAGTAACTAAAAGTGTCAAAAGAGTGGTGAAAATAAAATATGAGAGATAAAACTCAAATAATCAGGAATAAACTTAACCAATGATGTAAAGCACTTGTATTCAGGAAACTGCAACTCAAAGTTAAAACAAATCAAAAAGGCCCTAAATAACTGGAAGAACATTCCATGCTCATGGATTGGAAGACTAAATGTCATTAAGATGTCAATTCTACTCAAATTGATATACAGATTTTATGCAACCCCGATAAAAATAACACCAGCATTAAAGAAAAAATTGAAAACATGATCATTAAATTTATTTGGAAGGGTAAGGAGTCCTGAATAGCCAGAAACATCATAAAAAGGAAAAGTGAACCCTCATCTTCAGACTTTAAATCATAATACCTACCTACAGTGGTAAAAACAACATGGACACAATTGACCAATGGAGTGAAATTTATGAATTATTTTTGACTAGCCTGTCAAACTCAGACAGCTCAGGCAGAACAATCCATTCAACAAATGGTGCTGAAAAAATTGGACATCCATAGCTGAAAGAAGGAAAGAGGACCCCTATCTCACACCTTTTCCAAAAATTAACTCAAAATGGACAAAAAAAACTAAAAATAAGAGCAAGAACCATAAAACTTCTAGAAGAAATTATTGGAAAATATTTTCAAGACCTGGTGGTAGGTGGTGGATTCTTAAAGGAGATAAGGGAAGCATGAGTGGACTACTGATGTTTAATGTATGTAGAAGGTTTAATTAGCTTTACTGTAAAATTGTGGAAATGTATAGAGTGGATAGTAGCACACAGTGAGTAACAGCTAGTTTATAAATGGGGATGTGACTGAAAATGGTAGTCTGGTTATGTAAATGCCAATTGACAGAATACTTGAGAATAATCTAGAAACTGGATAGCACAGTAAACCAAGAGGTGGGTGAGAACTGTGGTGGATGGTACAGATGCAAGAGTGTCCTTTGTTAGCTAGAACAAATGTATATCACTACTGCAGGATGATGGGAATGTGGAGAAGCATGGGAAAAATACAGCTGGAGTGACCTATGGACTGTGGTTAGTAGTAATAATATAATATTCTTGCATCTATGCAAAAGATGTACTGTGTTGACACTGAGGCAGTATGGAAAATGTGAGCCAAATGTACACTATGGACATGGTAACAATCAGATAATATTATTTTATCTGTAGCAAATGACACACCACATTGTGGTGTGTTGATGGAGGGATGTTGTTTGGGAATTCTGCACATGTGCATGATTGTTTTATAAGTTTACAACTTTGTCATAAAAAATATATTTAAAAAATAATAATAGTGTGGGTTTTAAGATAAGGACTATGATTAAGTACTAAGATTTTGACAGTGTTCTTTCATAGTTTGTAACAAACATCTCATGACAATGCAAGGTGTTGGTGGAAGTTTGATATATGGGACCCCTGTATGATGTTATGCATGTTTGCTTTCTAAGTTCACAACTTTTACTATACACTTAATTGTTAATGTATGTTCACATAGAAATGATATAAAGATAATAACCGGATTGGTTAGGGGAAAACTACTTTATTTAGTAGTAAAATTTTGACAATGCTCTTTAATCATTAGCTAAAAAGTTTAAAAACAATGCAAGTTATTTATTAGTGGTAGGGTGAGATGTTATATATGTTTGTTTGATGTTATATATGTTTGGTTTGTAAGTTCACAACTATAATATACTTATTGTTTATGTTTATGTATGAGTGATATATTTCAATAAATTTTAAAAAAAGAAAAAAATTTCACTATGACATTATTTCTTTTATTAGATTCTTTCTATAACCATTTTAACTACTATTTAACCAGCTGGATGTCTTAGTCTTTTATGTTGCAAGTTCTTTGACTTCATGCTGTCCTTATATTTCATTGAGAATACAAAGCAAGTGAATAAAATTTTCTTTTGTTTCCTCTAGTAAATTTTTGAAACTCTGCTATATTATTCCCCTCCCTCAAATATTGGGTTTATCCATTTTGTGCAGAAACATCTTTCCTTGAATATCACATGATTTTTGTTTTGTTTTGTTTTCTATATACTTGCATCAACTGAAATTTATATCAGCCTGGTATGTGCCTTAAATAGTTATCTTTAATTTCTTTACTACTTAACTGCATTCTTGTAAAATCCTTTCATTTGCTCTTCAGCTAGTAATCTCTTTTAATTCCCACAATACCCTTCAATGTAGGTGCTTATCTTATAGATTAGGAAATTAAAGTTAAGAGAGATGTTAAAACATGCCTAAAGTAAAAAAGTTGGTAAGTATCAAAAGTAAGACTCAAAACCAGCTCTATCTGATGCCAAAGCCCATTCCCACAATTACTGTGCCATCGTTCCATCCTACTGGGACGCCTCAGCATCTCACTGAGCAATTTATTGGCATGTGCACTTGCAGGGGAACCACACATCTGTCATAGCAATCTCTCATTTTCATTTCTTCATTTCCTTGATGAGTTGAAAGAACCCCTTCAGATATTATTATAGACATATATTTGAATTGGGATGAACAACTGAAAAATGTTTCATATACTGAATGTTTCATATACTGAAGTCTATTCTTAAGTTAAAAAGAAAAGCCTCGGAAAAGTAAGTGTGCCTTAACACCATTTATATAAAATACACACACTTATACGAGTATTTATGTGCATAGGTATATACATGGGAATGCCTAGGACTGGAAACCTATGTAACAACTCATTTGCTGTATGGGTAAAAAGTGGTAGAAGGTGTCAATTGAGGTTGACAAAGAATAGAAGTTCATTTAATGTAGGTAAATTATACAATTTACTACAGTCAGATGTCCCCTGAGCAGCAGACCTAAAGGCATTCTCCATTAAAGACTGCCATCCCAGTTTTCAAGTCTCCACCCTTTGATTGTTGGCCTGAGGAAACCACTGGGCCCTTCCTGAAGCTCAATGCTCATGCTCACTGTAAGGTTTATACCCTTCTAACAGACACTTACTTTATAATTGCCTTCAGAATCAACCCCAGTCTCTTTCTTGGGGCTTTTAGCAGGATGGCTGATGCAAAGCTTGTGTCTGAAGATTGTTTCTGGAAATCAGATTAACCATAGCTGCGTTTATGGATGGGAATGAAACTAAAAGAAGGGCAGGAAAGAAGAGATTTTCATTTTGCTCCATAAATTTCTAGATTTTTTAAATCCTTCATGATAATTGTAGCAGTTTGATATTATTGATGGATTCCAAAAAGAAATATTGGATTATGTTTGTAAACTAATCTTTTCTTCTGGGCATATTAGATTATATTGGATTCAGAGATTTACTTGATAAAGTAATTATGTAAACCTCTTGTGCCAGTAAGGCTTTGAGTCCCCACAAAGGGTGGGGACTCACAGATAAAAGGCATGGTAAAGGACAGAGTTAAGTGTTTTTGATGTTGGAGTTTGATGCTGAAACCTTAAGCTGGAGCCGTGGGAAGAGAACAACTCAGGAAGCCTGAACCCTCACAGATGTCGGCAGCCGTCTTGCTCCAACACATGAAAATAGACTTTGGTGAAGGAAGTAACTTATGCTTTATGGCCTGGTAATTGTTAGCTCCTACCCCAAATAAATACCCTTTTTAAAAGCTAACCAATTTCTGGTATTTTGCTTCAGCACTCCTTTAGCTGACTAATCAATAATGTGTTCAAGAAATACAAAGAGGGAGAGAAAGATGCCAGTGTTCTGAGTAAACTTTAAAGATTTATTTTTTATTTATTCTCTCCCCTTCCTCCTGCCCCCTCAGTTGTCTGCTCTCTGTGTCCATTCGCTGTTTGTTCTTCTGTGATCACTTCTATCCTTATCAGTGGCACTGGAAATCTGTTGCTTTTTGTTGTGTCATCTTGTTGTGTCAACTCTCCGTGTGTGCAGCACCATTCCTGGGCAGGCTGCACTTCCTTTTGCACTGGGCGGCCCTCCTTATGGGGTGCACTCCTTGCGCGTGGGGCTCCCCTACACGGGGGACACCCCTGTGTGGCACAGCACTTCTTGTGCGCATCAGCACTAGGCAAGGGCCAGCTCCACACGGGTCAAGGAGGCCCAGGGTTTGAACTGCAGACCTCCCATGTGGTAGGCAGATGCCCTATCCATTGGGCCAGGCCTGCTTCCCTGTTCTGAGTAAACTTACCACCTGAGACAACCCTGTGGAGTGGTTTATGCTTGGCCAAGTCCTATTCTCCAAGTGCATGTCACATCTTTATCTGCTACAAAGATAACCCTCATTTTCTGTTTGCCAAGAGGTTTGGAAAAAACAGATAAGATTCCTAAAATCTGATAGGAAGAAAAAATTCTCTATATCAGTATGTCTCAAACTCTACTACACACCTGAAACTTCTGGGTCTCTTTAGTATGCAGAATCTAGATCAAAGGATCTGGGCTGGTGCCCAAATTCTCTGTTTCTAACAAGCTTCAGGTGATGCAGATGCTGCGGGTATATGGACCACACTTTGAATCTTAATGGACTAGAACAAACGCCAGTGTGTCATGTTTGTGAACAAGAGAGTTAAAGTTCTTTGAGGGGCTGAAGTTTTTGGTTGCCAATGAATATTGCTATGAGAATTAGAGGAAAAAGGGTGTGGTGAGAGAGGTTAAATAGATCCTTTAAATGGATTTGTGGAACTACTGCTGTGGTGTGGAAAAAGCAATGTACCCATTACTAGCTTTGTTCCTTGGGGTTTCAGCTTTCTTGTCTAAAGTGAGTACATTGGATTAGATGATCTCTAAAGTTCCTTTCAACTCTGAAATTGAGATTCTTATGATGAAAGTAGAATGATTCCATAGTTCTGAGCTTCATTACTATGCATATAGAGTAATACAGTCATTAAAGTTGACATGAGGGCTGAACACTTAAGGAGTTTGACTAGTATAAAAGATATCCAGATGTTGCAGATTTGAATATGCATGTTTAACTGCTATTTTTCCAGGGAAACTGAAATGTCAAAATTGTATTCACGCCAGTTGCTAGCCTGCAATGTCATGGTCCAGAAGGCTACTTGTCATGCAGAGTACAGTATCACGTTAGGCAAAATCATGAGGTTGGGGTTTTTGCTATTGTTGTTGTTTTTTAACTTGAACCTCCAAATTCCCCCCCAAAATATAATCGGCTAGAAATAAGATGAAGAAGTCTGTATATTTAGTGAAATTAGTGAAGTAATTATGCTAATTTCAAATGTGAAATGAATGTAAGCTGGACTTTCTCTTCTGTGCAATTTAAGTGGTGAATAAATCATTTTATGTCCAGGAATGTGATTGAGACAGGGGTATTTATGAAGCAGATAAACAGTTCACTCTGGAAGCTGCTTACCTAGTTATAAACTGTAAGGCACAACTTCTGTTAGAACCCAGGTCTGTCTGCCTCTAACAACCTGCTCCACTGCCTCCCAAACAGAAGTAACTTGCAGAAGTAACTCTATCATTTGATGAGTTTTAAATGTAGGAAATGAGACTGAGGCTTTTACCAGATCTTGACGGTAATCAAAATGGCTCCAAAATTCAGTAAAGGCATTAAAATATCCTAAAAATCTTTTTAGGATGAGAGTAATCCCCAAATCCAATCATGGTGAGTGGGATTGTATTATATTCTCATGTAAAGAAAGCCTATTTTAATTAATTATGTTCATAACAAAAAGACAGATGTCTGTATAGGATCTAGGTACTGGAGAACAAAAGACTATGTGTTATGGTTCCGAAAAGTATTTAAGGAAATTAAGACAAAGAAGAAAAATGGTGGGGGGATGGGGAATAGCACTTAAGACTATCCAACTTCCATTATGCCAATCCCATAACTTCCAAGCAGATTTTGACTAATGATGGAATTTTCTAAATGTAACTTAATTTTGAATCGGCGATGAGAGCAGATAGGAATATTTGAGGTAGTGAAAGTGAATGCCATACTCTGACAAATTACTGAAATGGCACTCTGCATCATCCTAGTGAGCTTAGATAGCATGGCTAGCCCCTCAGAGTAGGGTCACCTTAGAGTAAATATGTAAAACTAAGTTTCTAGACATTCAAATCTGAACACCAGACAGACCCTCTACCAGTGAGGACTCCATCCAGTACTGTCCCTGTGAGAGCTTATCTCTGAAGTAACCTCTCTCTCTCGGGTATTGTTTTAGTTATACTATAATATAAGCTTTGTTGGGGGTGGCCATATTGATTTTCAGTTTAGTGCTATGATGAGTCATTCTAGAGCATAAGGCAAAAAGAAAAATAGTCTTTATTTAAAATTTTGATATTTTGTTACCTATAGGCTTTTACATTAACTTTGATAATTTTCAACATTGTGCTAAAATATTCTTTAGCTTGATTATTGAGTTTTTAAAATTTTGTGCATGAGGTGAGTGACTCACCCTAGTCCCAGTCCTGTTTTCAATGCAATTGGTGACATTCATAGCTCTAGATCTCTTGTACTTCAAGATTCTCCTCTCTTTTTAGTTTACACAAACCAATCTGGTTACTCTAGCTTGGTATTACTGCCAGGGAAAATATGTAGTTGAAAATCCGTTTTCTATAAGGGTAATGTGACATACAAATTGCGCAATGTGGAGTAGCGCCAAATGGTTGGAACTAACAGCAACAGGGAGACCAGCTTAACATTCTGTTGTCAGGGAGAGAGGGCCTGCCTTTTTCAAGCTTGGGCAACCCATGACACTGCTGATTGGCTTTGCAGACACAGCAGACTCTGTTCTCCAATGTGAAAGGCAAGATGAGAGGATGAGAGGATGAGGATGGTCATGGGTAGTAGAATATAAAGTCCATGAGCAGGAGGATGCCCAGTATCTATTTTGTATCCTCATGGCTTAACAAATGGCAGCTGTTGATCAAACTGAATTGAAGCCTTGTCTTTTCATCTGGCTTTCTCATGCAGCATCATTAACAAAGGGTACACATGTGAAAAGTTGATGATGTTGACAGCAATCATGATATTTGAATCCCTGGAAATGAGAAAACTATAACAAGAGGTCAATGTGGTGGGATACTTGTTGGTGAATGGCACAGATTTCTTGGACAAGTAACCTTAAACATATAAAGGCCAGTTTCATTAGATTTCACTAAGCCCGAAGGACATTTGCTATGGTCCTTGGCTGCCTCAAGCAAGAGAAAACTACAACATGCCTGGAAGGCTCAGCAGAATGTAAAGTCTATAGGGTTGCCAGATAATGTACAGCACATCCAAAATAAATTTGACTTTATGAGTAACAAATACTTTTTTAGTATAAGTATATCCCAAATATTGCATGGACATCTCATATTTTTATTTGCTAAATCTGGCAACCCTTAATGTCAAGACTCTGAAAGTAAAGGAATGCAGACTATCTTCGTGTTGCCAACAAGACACTGCCTGGGGCTACTGAAAGCCCAGGCAGGGTATCTTGATGAGTAATATTGCCCTCCTTATCAGGGGTCCTCTTGGAAGCCCAAGGCACTTTGGTTACTTTGGGTCCAGGTCTTTGTAATTTCCTAAAAGAAGTCTTGGAGTCAGAGATACAGAGGAATGGGAGGAGCTGGAGAAAAAGGTGAAGGGAATGATTAAAGGGGTGGTAGAGCTGTTTGATTTATGGTTTATGAGTAAAGATTTAAAGAGCTAGATAGAATTTACCTTAATTGTGCAATGACTAATTGTTCAAAGACTAATTACAGAGATGAATGCCTGTAAATATCTTTCTGGGCAAAAGCCTCAAAGGTGATTAAAATATGCTAAACTTAGGGACAAATGGATAGGAAAAGAGAAAGAGTTTTTAAAATTGTTTTTTTCCTTCTTAAATATCACAGTATTCCATTAGTAATTCATCCTGCATGTTAAATTGATCTCTTTTAAATTCCACCCACTATTCTGTTCCTCAATGTTTTCCTCATTTATGAAGACTTAGGTTCTAGTCCTTTGGAATTCATTATGGAACAGGGAATTAGTGAAGGAATAGAGGACCCTAAGGATGTTTCTATTTCTGAGACATTAAGGAAGCTTAATGTGCTAGGTGATGTAAAAACTGTAAGAGGATGAAAAGCATCATCTAAAAGAGACAGGTAGGCTGAAAAATAGAGTAGTTAAGCTGTAAACCTTCAAAATTAATTCTAGGAGGCCTCCAGAGAAGAAAGAAACTTAATTAATTTGATTTGTGTTAGTTTGTATTTTGAAGATCCATCTTAGAGATAAGTAAAAAGGTTCCAAGTAATGGAAAATGACTCCAAAGATCCATCTTGTCCAAGTTTCTTTAGGCATGGGGTTGGATCTGAAGCGCCAACAGGCTATTAGGTGAGAGTGTGGGTGAGGCTCCCACTGATAAATGAGCCCCAGCTGGGCTCCTAGCGCTCACTTCTGTAGCATCTCTTTTTGCCATCATTGCTCACGTAGTTAACCCACAGGAAATGATTAAAACTGTATTCCTTTATGAAAATGATCCTACAAAGAAAGCCACCTGCTAAGTACTAGGGATGAAAATGAAAATGTCTTCATGAGTAATAGTTCTTAGATAACAGTTTCATAAATGACTTTGGTCCCATGTCTACAGACATTTAAAGTTTGAATGAGCTCTTTGGGAAAACAGTGCTATTTGAGAATATGGAGATAAAATATCTTGAGATATACCCATTACAAACATCCTGATCTACTATCATGCTTTTCTTTAGAGAAAAAAAAAAACTAGCCAGAAAAATAAAGCAGTCCATAAACTGAATTATTCTCACACACATACTAAGTTGATTTAATACTGTTTATGGTTAGGCAAGTGTATTCTTTGTCCTCTTCTCAGTTTGAAGATAAAAAGTTGCTTCTACAATATTAAGTCCCTAAAATCCACTGCGTCCACCAAATGTTCATTTGAATATAGAGAATACTTTTTGATGCACATTTTCTGGTATTGCTCATCTAAATCATCATGTCAACCAATTCTCAAATCTAAACTTTCTAAAAATTGACCCAGGGATATAACACGTGTTTACTAGATGATACCTTTTAGCTATAGAATCAGATCTCTGCTTTATAGACAATATGGTTAATAATCCTCTGGGTATAAATTAGTTTGCAAATATATTGTAATATATAATATATGTGCACCAATAATTCTGCTCAGAGCAACTACACATTTTTCAGTCTATTATTTACTGGGTTTTTATTATTTGGCACCTATTTAGTTCCACAATTGCAATATAATTTTCAGCACAAGAATATATTAATAATACTTAGGTTTGAGAAAAATTAATGTCAAGTAAAAATAAATGGCTACATTTTTAGACAAAAATTTACTTCTTTGTTGTCAAGTTAGCATAGATTCATAAAGAATTATAGATTACTTACAAACCTCAACTTAGTTTATTTCTGTAGTGAAAAATACAAGAAGAAAAAATTGAGTGGAAACTTCTCTGTACCATCTATAAAGTGATAAGTACATTTGTTTTTCATTTAGTGCCTAACATGCAAAAATATTAATGTGATATTATAAAACCAATTTGTAAGGAACCAAAAATGGCACATAGTAGTTTTATGACTTTCTTTCGTATTGTCCCACTGATGCTACTAGGATTGCAGACTTCTTTGGGTACTGTCAGGATCAGACAAAATGGCAATTTAACACATTATAAAATGGTCTGGAAGTGATTCGCCTGTAAGCTGAAGAAGGCAATCTCCTGAATCACTGGCAGGCTCCTGCCACTTCGAAAGGATTACAATCACCCTGAAATCACTCCTCCAGTTTAGAAAGCATGCAACATGGCAGACTTTTGTGGCGAACCTGATGGAGGCTGTATAGGGAAGTCAATCATACTTGTATGGTGGTGTGAGCCTTTTTGCCACTTCTGTGCAGAAGAAACCATTTCAATCACTTGCCAGTAAAAAGATTTTTCTTTTAAATATGAGACAGTAGGGGTATGAAAAGTGCCTAGCAAGGTAAGTATAGAGTATCCAATCCTCTCTGGAGGTCAGACCTAGTGTTTTGTGTTGCCAATGTTTTCTCTTTCTGGAAAGGGATCTTTGTACATATATGAAGAAGACAGGCAGGATGCCCTCATGGGGAACGCTCATATAAACTTTCCTGCCTGGCCAAAAGGAATAGCTCCTTTGCATGGTCACCCAGAAACAATGCTAATTGCAGAAACACTGGGGGGGCTCAGGAGACCAGAGTTTTTAGTTCTGCTTCAGCCATTGACTGGCTGTGCAGCCCTGAGCAAACCACTTAACTTCTCTGAGCCTCAGATTCTTTATCTATAAAACAAGAGATTTGGACTTGATCTTTTCTAGCTCCTAAGTTTTGCAATTTTGTATTTTATTAATATAAGACATTTATTCTAAGTTCAATACTTTTCAGGCAAGGGTTTGGGCTAATTTTGCCCAGCCCTTCTCTAGAACCAGAATCCAAAAATTAGAGAGGGTAAGATGTACCCTGTCATCTCAACCACCATGAGCTCCATGCATACGTTAACCATAACCATTTCCCTGTGGAAATGGAAAGCACATCCCATGTTTCAGGTATTTTGGAATTTGCAAATATGCATATGGTGTCTTATAAATCGAGGGACTCATCATTATTAAGTTGATCTCATTAAAGAGTAATAAATTGGGAAGTGCATTGAAATTAGGTTGATTTCTAACTGACAAATTTTTGGTTGCAGGGTGGAAAAGAAACAATCATATTTAAAGCTGCAACAGCTGTTAATCTTATTATATTTTTAAATCCTTCAGAGAATTAGTTAATTAATTTTAACATCATTACATTCTCCTTAATAGTGTTCCAAAATAACTAGCGGTGATTAATCATGATCGGAATTTTTATCAGTCATGATCTAATATATTTTTCCAAAAAGAAGATTTTATTGCACATTAAAATTACTTCGTTTGACTTCTTTAATTGTAGATTTTAATCTTGTTTGAAAATATAATCTTTATCCATTCAGTGCCATGCAAAGGTAGTGCTTTTTCTCAAAAAAAACATTTTCAAACTTTGCTTAGATTCTTTTCTTTCTTTTTTGCTAAGCCATATCATTTAATTTCATGTCGCTTTAATGAATAATTGTTTTCAACAACTTCTAAGAGTTTCAGTCAGCAATATTTCATTCCAGAATAAAAGGTAATGATCCATAAATTCTTAATGCCATATTTTTATAGCCAGTAAATTAGCCTTTAATGGATTCAATAAGTTCTGTGATGTATGTCATTAATTGTTAATGGTGTTTTAACTAGATAATTGTTATGAAGGGCTGTTTATCATCACCAGCAGTGAATGACTGATCCTTGCTATCTGTTCCGCTTCATACCATCATGCTTATTTTATCTGGCTTTGTGTGCTGAGAGCAGGTCAGGTACCTTAAGTGCACAGACCAAATATCAAATTCCAACCCTCTAGTGTATCATGTAGACATGATACATAATTCCATAGCTTTCAGTTCAAATTTGTTTTTGTCATCCGTATCAGTTAGCTATTTGGTGCTGTAATGCTGGGTAACAAACAGACTCAAAACCTAGTGGCTTAAAATGACAACCATTTTCACTCGCTCATACATACAAGCTGATCTAATCTGGGTTCAGCAAGGCATGGCTCCATGCTGCAGGTTGGCCATACCTGTACTTGTGTCTCTCATCCTCCTTGGGCCAGAGGTCTGGAAAGAAAGAATTCGTGTGTTCCCTGCTTTTTCCTTGAAAATTACTGTTTTAAAAGATGGGGCCACATGCATCCTTCATGATAAGGTCACTTTCTGCAAAAACCTACAAGGATGACAAGATTTTAAAACATGTTGAAGACTGTGATCCTGATATCTATGGTGTCAGCTGCCAATAATAACTTTACAATTTCTTCAAAAATTAAGTTAAACTATACTCATTTGTAAAAGGTTAACTTATAACAGTTTTCTACTCCCCTTCCTTCCTGGCTCTTCTCCCATTTTTATATAGAATCAGACCATGAAAAGAGTCCCTCTTCCTTCAACCATAGGACTAAGTAAAGAAAACCACATATTTTCCAATTAACTAGCAAACTATTTCCAGCATCTACTAGGAATATGCAAGGGGAATGCACCATTCAATGAGAAAATATGCTCTTTTAAGATAACTGTGATCATTGAGCATAGCACTGAACTCTGCAGCCCCTGGAGTGGCACACAGTAGAATTTCTCTTATATTTGCTTACATTTTAAGCCCATCTGTATTCAATGTAAAGCAAAACGTTAAAATAATGTGGCTCATCTCAGCAGTCCATAGAGTCAAGAACTAAATCCTTAAGCTGAGGTCAGAGGCACAAACAAAATTAAATCAACTATGAAAAGTAACTGCAGAAGGAGCTACATTGGAGTAAGGTGTACTCAGCTATACTGGGAAAGAAACATTTTGTCGTTGTCTTTCCCACTGTTGCCAATACTGTTAAGATCCTCATTTCTTTTAGTTTGAACTATGGCATTATTTTTAAATTGAAAAATTACCATTGTCATAAAGCCAAATATTAGGGTAATATCTGTTCCTTAGACATGTAGGATTATAACCCAAAGAAAATTCTGTTACTGAGAGGAAGCCAAAAGCATGTGTTCATGGTTCAACTGAAACACCAAGGTCAGTATTCAGAACTAAGGGGACAAATTCATAACTTTAAAGATATTTAATATTTTGCCCGTAAGAAGCTAGAGGAAAGTGGAAAGAAATGCATCTGAATTGTCAAAGGATTATGACAAAACCCTAAAAGAAAAAAGATAAAAGAATTAATAGGAGGGAAGCAGATGTGGCTCAAGCGGTTGGGCTCCCCTTTACCATACAGGAGGTCCAGGGTTCTTTTTCCGGGGCTTCCTGGTGAAAGCAAACTGGCCCGTGAAATAAGCTGGCCCATGTAGAGTGCCAGCCCATGAAGGTGTGTTGGCCCATGCAGAGAGCTGGTGCAGCAAAATGACACAACAAAAAGAGACATAGAGGAGAGACAATAAGAGATGCAGCAGACCAGGGAGTGAGGTGGCACATGAGATTGAGCACCTCTCTCCCACTCTGGTAGGTCCCAGGATCCGTTCTCAATGCCACCTAAAGAGAAGACAAGCAGACACAAAAGAACACACTGTGAATGGACACCAGAGAGCAGACAGTGAGCATAAAAGCAATGGGGTGGGGAAGAAATATTTTTTTTTAAAAAGATGTTTCCCTATATTAAACAGAGAGTAGACAGCGAACATAAAAGCAATGCAGTGGGGTGGGGTAGAAACAAATAAACATTTTTAAAAGACAAAAGAATGTTTCCCTTCATTAAAAAAAAAAAAAAAGAATAGGAGAGAAAAAAAGAGGACAGCACATGAGAAATTTTGTCCTTTTTGACAGAATAAGATATATAGAAGTCCCTGCTTGATATCACAAACAACTCTTAAGAGAAATTCTTGCTATTGTGTGCAAATATGCTGAGAAAACTGGCAAGCTCACCACAAACTTATATCCTTTCATGAAAATCTTTGATTACTGGACAATAGCCTTTATTAAGCTAAGAACTGCAGAGTTCTTTGTGATATTCATTTCAACTTACCTAGGTTCTGGGTACTGGGATAGTTTCAATGACAAGTCAGAAACATTCCCTGACCTCAAGAGTTTAGTTTGGTGAAAGAGAAATTCTATAAGAAGGCAATAATTTTGTCTGCATGGGAATATTAGGGGCAGGCCACAGAGAAGACACAAGACCCCTGGAAGGAAAAATATGATTTTATCAGCAAAGAAAGATGAGTTTTGAAAAAGTAATTCCAGGAAAAGGGAAAAGCATATGTAATATCAGAGAAAATGATAATTGGTGATAAATGATAATTACTGCCACATAACCAAGCCTAACTCAGCTGATACACAGTACAAATATTTAAGTTGGTCATGGATCCTTCTGGTAATCTGTCTAATGTAGAAAAAAATTACTCTATAATGTCTTCTCTCTCCTACTATGGATCCTCCCTCCAGAAAAAAATGCATACACCAACACAAACAGAAACCTAAAACACACTTTGAAAGCCTACGATGTCCTAGCATACAATTATATGACCTACAACTTCAAGGATTTGTGGGCCTGCCTCTGAATGAGATAGGAACGGATGTGAATAGTGGCATACTCTGATGATGAATCCAACCAAGGAAGCATATTGGAGTCTCTGAAGAAAGGGTAGAACCTGTAGTTGGAAAAAGGCCCCTAAGTGATTGGGAAATACATCCACACAAAATCATCTGCTCATTTGAGTATTGCTGGTCTGTTGGATGGTAAAATTCCCATAATTTAAAATTCTAGAGACACTATCAGTTCCTTGAAGCACTTCGTCCTTGAAATTCATGAAAATCAGACATGGATTTAAATTCCTAAAAGATTTTCATTCTTGTCAATTATCACCCAGACAGATAGTACCCTCTAGGCCTGGTGATGAAATATGGGGAATTGCTGTCAGCCTTTCTCTGGACTAGTCCATGGGGTATTAAAACAAATGTCTGCAGTATTTGATGGGAATCATAAATTTATAGGCTTACAAGGGCTATTCTGCATTTCTTTAATTCTAAGATGCAACTTTCCTTTATATATATATATACATGTTTGAAATCAGGATACACTCTACAATCCATGGTATGTCATAATTTAATTGGTAGCATTTTTCTTTCTTAGGGGTCCATAAAATAATTATGTCTCCTGTAATCAAAGGCAGTTTAAACTCTGTGAAATACCATAAACACATGAACTAGACCCATTGTAAGGAAATAGCAAATAATGGGCTAGTGATATACTGAAGGGAACATACCTCCCCTCAAACTATTCAAAGAGAGAAAAATTATTTTTAACATTGCAAAAACCAAACAAGGCATACATGGTTCAAGATGTGGCCTGGGTCATCACGCTATAACCCTGGTCTGGGGACATGTCTGATTGGTATTTGCCAGGGAAAGAAGGAACTTCAAAATGGGGTAGGAGTCTGAGGAGCAGGCCTGAGCTCCTACCTCCCAGAGATGTCATCTCTTCTGTGGGAAGAAAGCAGAAACGTTGAATGGGCTTGAGACATGGGTATTGGGAGTCCACCTGAGAGGCTGCCATACTGCTTTATAGCAAGGCACCTGAGCAACTGGAGACAGCTCATGGCTGCCAAAGCCTGGATCCTCTGCTCTTTAGGATATCAACTCACCAGCTAACCCTTTGTTTGTCAAGCAGGTATCCATGCCGTCTTTGCCACCAAACTCGACAGCATCACAGGTCTCTTCACCCTACAGTAACTGCATTTTTCCCTCTTGTCCCAGTCCTCCAATCCACATTAAGACTCAATCCCCATAGAAAAGCCTCGAACATGGTTACCTTGCCCCACTAAAAGGCCGAGTTCTGGCAAGCACAGCAAACACAGTCTCATACCTTCCCTTGCAGACACGTGAAAACCCACTCTGTATGTATTCAACCATAGAAGGCCCAGCCTCACCCATTTTCACCATTAGCAAGCCAAGCCCATGGGCCCACCTTCATGAGACTCTTTCCTGTCACATGTAAGGAAGCAATCCTATCCTGGTTTTGCCTGGAGTGCAAAGGAGCCCCTAAATAATGAGCTCTTCCTTTTACCTGGTATCTTGTATCTAGAGAGGTTAGACATCTTCATGGAATAAAACGCTGCTGCCAACATAAAACAATAAGTGTGGTATGATTATAGTGACACCCGCATCAGTGAAGATACAGAATCAAGACAGAAACCAAGCTTTACTGTCTGTGTTAACACCATAAAATATCTCCAAGCTCAACAATGTATTCATAAATTTTTGAAATGCAGTTTATTGTACTATCAATATGAAACTTATTATGCAGTCTCTAATTAATGCTAGCATAACAAATGTAGCAAAATGGCTTACATACATCCTGTAACTCAGACTATAACTAAAGACACTGCAGTTCAAATCACAACAGATTCAATAAAGATAGTATCACATATAGGAAAAAACCTCATGACATTGTGAAAGAGTAGAATAATGACAACAGTAACAACAACAACAATAAAATATGAATTGATGTGGGAGGAAAGTTGAATAAATATACAACCATATTAAAAATGTCCTCTCCAGCTTAAAAATGCACACAAATTTTCTCATACGTGTAAGTTCATCCATAAGATCAAGCATAATCACTGTAGGCATTAAGATAGTATGGAGGGAGGGGGTGGGGAGTATATGGGGACCTCATTTTTTTTTAATGTAACATTAAAAAAATAAATACAAAATTTTAAAAAAGATAGTATGGAGGTCAAAAATAAAGAATAGGGAAGTGGATGTGGCTCAAGTGATAAGGCCTCTGCCTACCATATGGGTGGACCCAGTTTGATCCCTGGGACCTCCTGGTGAAAAAGAAGAGAAAGCGTGCCTCTGTGGTGAGCCAGTGCCCACGCAGTGAGCCAAGTACCCATGTGAGTGCCCACATGGTGAGCTAAGTGTCCACGTGAGTGCCCATGTGTTGAGCCAGTGCCCACACAGGAGCCAATGCCCACACAAGTGATTCACACAGCAAGATGATGATGCAACGAAAGAGAGATGAGGGGGAGAGTCAAAGTGAAGTGCAGCAGACCAGAAACTGAGGTGGTGCAATTGACAGGGAACCTCTCTCCACATCAGAGGTCCCCAGGATCAAATCTCTCTGAATCCTAGAGGAGAAAGATGAGAAGTGAAAACAAAAAAGAGAAATAGATACAGAAAATCACATAGCAAATGGACATAGACAGCAGAAACAGCAGGGTGGGGGTGGGGGAATAAATAAATAAAATCCTTTAAAAAATAAAAATAAATAAAGAATAATGATAAGATTTATTCAGTACACTTGAGTGCCTACTATGGACCAGTCAATACTCCAGAGTCAGGCACATGGAGATTAATAATAGCTAACTCCTGCAATTGAAGATCTAACATCTTAAAGAGTTAAACCAGAAAAATGAGAAAAGGAAATATTTAAGCCAATCCATTGATGGATATATCAGTGATCCTCTCTGAATATTTTTCCTTAGTTTTTAAAAATACATACTTTAATTTAAATCTAGTAAAATTCTCTTTTTTATTTAAAGATATATAAGATTTGACCAATGTATAGAGTGTAACCACCACCACAATCAAGATACAGAAGAGTTCCATTGTCCCCCAAACTTGCCTCATGCTTCTGCTTAACCCCTGGAAACTACTGACCCATTCTCCATGCCTATTGTTTTGCCTTTTCAATATGTCATACAAATGGAATAATACTACATGTAATATTTTGAGACTGACTTCTTTCACTCATCATAAAGCATTAGCAATTTATATAAGTTGGTTGCATATATCAATATTATGTAGTATTTCATTGTATGGCTAAAGCATAATTTGCTTATCCATTACCCAAATATGGAATATTTGTGTTGTTTACCATTTTTGATAATTATGACTAGAACTACTATAAATATTTGTATATAGATCTTTGTGTGAACATAAGTTATCATTTTACTTGGATAAATATTCAAGAGTGGGGTTTCTTAGCCATATGGTAAATACATAATTAACTTTGTTAGAAACTGCTAAACCATTTTTTAATATGATCATTTCACATTCACCAACAAATGAATGGGAGTTCCAATTGCTCCGCATCCTCACCAACTCTTGATATTGTCAGGTGTTCTTGTTTGTTTGTCTTCAGTCATTCTAATGGGTGGGTAATGGTTTCTTGTTGCCCTTTTACTTTGCATTTCCCTCATGCCTATGATGTTGACCCTTTTTTTCCTGGTGGTTATTTGCTATAGTGAAATGTCTGCTCACATCTTTTGCTCATTTTGTACTGAGATGCTTGCTTCTTGCTGAGTTTTAAAGAATTCCTTGTATATCCTGAATTTAAATCCATTGCAAATATTTGATTTGCAAATATTTTCTCCCAGTCCGAGGCTTGCTTTACTTTCTTTTAAAAGTTGCTTACATACAGCAAACATTTTTAACTTTTATAAAATCCAGCTTATTTATGTTTTTATAAATCTTGCTTTGGGTGTCATTTCTAAGAACTCACTGTCTATTTCAAGATTTGTCTTCTTCTAGCCAATTTATGAGTTTCTTTTATACCTAAGTCTATGATCCATTTAGAGTTCATCTAGGATAAGGTGTGAGATACAGGTTAAGGTTCATGTTTTAAGTTTGTGCATATGGATCACCAACTTTTCTGGCATGACTTGCTGAAAAGATTATGCTTTTTCCATTGAATTACATTTGCACCTTTGGCAAAAACCAATGAACCATATGTATGTGTTTTTACTCAATTCTGTTCCATTGATCTCTGTGTCTATTCTTTCACTGATAAAACACTGCTATTATTAGTATAGCTTTATAAGTTTTGAAGTCACGTAGTGTGAGTTTTCCAAATTTATGCTCCTTTTTCAAAATAATTTTGGCTATGTTGTGCCTTTTGTAAAGTATTTTAAACATACTTACCATTCTTTTTTCATTCACATTAATTTTTTCATTTCGTTTTTTTAAAAAATACTTAAATTTGAGATATTCCATCCTCTCTAAATGGGTATAGGATTAGAAGAGAAGGTCAGAAGGAAATAATTCAGAAATTATGGACTTCTTTTTTCTCAAAGCTTAGTCAAGAAATGAATTAAACAAAGCAAGTTCAAAAACTAAGTAAGAGATATCCCCATATCGCCTTTGAAAAGATGTTGTCAAGGTTTCCTTTTCCATTTATAGAAATATTCCTCCTCAGTGTAAATGTATCTAAATAACATACTAAAAAAATGGTAACCAGTACATGTGAACAATAAGAGTAGGCACCTATTGAAAAGGGTACCTTTGTACCCTTGGATTAAGCCCAGTCCAATAGAGTGAATAAAACAGATAGACATTGAGAAAGACAGAGACAGAGAGATAGAGCTTCCCGTCAATATATATTAAATGGTAGGGTAGGGAAGAGTCAAAATTATGCTCTATATAATAATATTTCCTTGAAACAGTTATTCCTTCTTCAGTACTGTTAGATTGAACCATGTCCTCCACAAAAGGTAGGTTCAGGTCCCAAATTCTGGTCCTGTGGGTGTGAACCCGTTTGTAAATAGGACCATTCAAGATGTTATGTTATTGATTAAGGTGTGCCCAAACTGAATAAACGTGGGCCTTAATCTAATATGGCTGAAGCCCTGATAAACGAAGAAAATTGGACATAGAAAAGAAGCCATGGGGAACAGCCAGAAGCTGGAAATCAACAAAACCCAGAAGATAAGGAGAAGATGCTGCTGTGTTCTTTGCCATGTGACTGAAAAACAAAGGAATCCCAAAGATTGCCAATCAGTCAGAAGATAACAACCCTGAGAGGAAGCAAGTTTTCTAGCCTCTGAAACCGTAAGCCAATAAATTCCTGTTGTTAAGCCAACTCATGGATGATATTTTGTTTAGCAGCTAGGAAACTAAAACAGACATCAGGCAAATGATAATATGATCAACAAATATGTATTGAATTAATTATTGAATACATATATGTTCTAATCTTTTTTCCTACTTCACAGAGATTTTTTTAATAACAAATCAATTTTATTAATACATATTAATAAACATACAATTCATCCAGACTGTACAATCAATGGTATTTGCTATAATTACATAGTCGTGCATTCATCACTTCAATCATTATTAGAGCATATTCATTATTTCAATAAATAATAAGAAAATTCCTCATCTTTCAATCTCTCTATGTTTGCCCCACTGTACATAGCTGCTGTTTCTGACTATTATATCCAAAGTGCATAATCAATGACTTTTAGTATTATCACAATGTTGTACATTCATCTCGAAAATTTTAGAATTTCATTACTCCAAAAAGAAAGACTTCACCCCTCTTAATATTCCTTCCTCAGACCTACGTAATCACTATTCTCCTTTTATCTTTATATGTTGATTCATATTTACCCCTGTTGCTAAGTAATAAGCTTTAAATTCAGCATGTGAGAGTCCTCCAAATTCCTTTTTTTTTTTTTTAAGGTATTTTTTGCTATTCAGGCCCTTACCCTTTCAAATAAATTTGATTATTGGCTCTTCGATTTCTGCAAAAAAGGCTGTTGGGATTTTTATTGGGATTGCATTGAATCTGTTAATCAGTTTGGGATGAATTGACATCTTAACAATATTTAGTCTTCCAGTCCATGACCACAGAATACCTTTCCATTTATTGACGTCTTCTTTAGTTTCTTTTAGCAATGTTTTGTAATTTTCTGAATAAGATTTTTTATGTCCTTGGTTAAGTTTATTCATAAATATTTCATTGTTTTAGTTACTATGATAAATGGAATTTTTTCTGATTTCTTCCTCATATTACATCAGTAGTGTATAGCAATGCTATTGATTTTTGCATATTAACCTTGTATCCTACCACTTTGCTGAACTTGTCTATTAATTCTAGTAGCTTTGTTGTGGATTTTTCAGGATTTTTTATATAGATGATCATGTCATCAGCGAATAGTATAAGTTTTAACTTCTTCCTTTCCTATTTGAGTGCCTTTTTTAAAAAGATTTACTTTATTTTATTTATTTATTCCCTCCCCTTTGCTGTCCATGCTTGCTGTCTGCTCTATGTGTCCATTCGTTGCAAATTCTTCTGTGTCTGCTTGTCTCCCTTTGTTTCATCATCTTGCTGCACCAGTTCTCCAGGGTGTGGGCTGCCAGCTTTCCACAGCACGGACCAGCTTGCCTTCATTAGGAAGCCCCAGGAATCTAACCTGGGGCCTCCAAATAGTAGACAGGAGCCCAATCGCTTGAGTCACATCTGCTTCCTTGAGTGCCTTTTATTTCTTTTCTAGCCTAATTGCTCTAGCTAGAACTTCTAGCACAATGTTGAATAATAATGGTGACAGTGGGCATCATTGTCTTGTTCCTGATCTTAGTGGGAAAGCTTTCAGTCTTTCACCATTGAGTACAATTCTAGCTGTAGGTTTTTCATATATGCACTTCAACATATTGAGAAAGTTTTCTTCTAGTCCTATTTTTAGAGTGTTTTTCTCAAGAAAGGGTGCTATATTTTGTAAAATGCTTTTCTGCATCATTTGAGAGGATCATTTGATTTTTCTTCTTCAATTTATCAATGTGGTTTATTACTCTAATTGATTTTCTTGTGTTGAACCACCCTTGCATACCTGGGATAAAACCTACTTTATCGTGGCATATAATTCATTTAAATTCTTTTGAATTCTGTTTGCAAGTATTTTGTTGAGGGTTTTTGCATCTATATTCATTAGAGATATTGGTCAGTAATTTTCTTTTTTCATAGTATCTTTATCTTGTTTCGGTATTAAGGTCATGTTGACGCCATAGAATAAGTTTGGTAGCATTCTTTCCTCTTCAATTTTTTGAAAGAGCTTGAGCAAGATCAATATTAGTTTATCTTTGAATGATTGGTAGAATTCACCTGTGAAGCCATCTGGTTCTGGGCTTTTCATCCTTGAGAGGTTTTTGTTTTGTTTTTAAACCCCGGAGTTAACATTTAAAATTTTTTTCTCTATTTTTTTTAAAGATACTTAAATTATACAAATATCACATAAAAATATAGGGGATCCCCATATGTCCCACTCTCTACCTCCCACATTTTCCCACATTAACAATATCCTTCATTAGTGAGGTATATTCATTGCTATTGATGAACACATTTTGGAGCATTGCCGCTAAGCATGGTTGAAAGTTTAAATTGTAGTTTACCCTCTTCCACACACTTCTGTAGGTTATGGCAAGATATGTAATGGACAGTATCTGTCGTTGCAATGTCATTCAGGACAATTCCCAAGTCCATAAAATGCCCCCATATTACACATGTTTTTCCCTCTCCCTGCCCTCAGAATCTCCAGTGGCCACTGCCTCCACTTTGGGAGGTTTTTGATGACTATTTCAATCTCTTCACTTGTGATACGTTTGTTGAGGTCTTCTATTTCTTCTAAACTCAGTGTAGGTGGTTCATGTGTTTCCAGGAATTTGTCCATTTCCTCTACATTTTCTGGTTTTTTAGTATACAGTTGTTCATAGTAGCCTCTTCTGATTTCTCTTATTTCTACAGGGTCAGTGGTAATGTCCCCCCCACCCCCACTCTTTTCTGATTTTATTTACTTTTGTCTTCTCTCTTTTTTTTCTTTGTCAATCTAGCTAAGGGTTTGTTGATTTCGTTGATCTTCTCGAAGAGTGAACTTTAGTTTTGTTGACTCTGTTGTTTTTCTGTTCTCAATTTTATTTATTTCTGCTTTGATCCTTACTATTTCTTTCCTTTGGCTTGATTTGGGATTAGTTTGCTGTTCTTTTTCTAGTTCTTCCAGGTTTGCAGTTAGATCATCAATTTTAGCTCTTTTCTTCTTTTTTAATGTAAGTGTTGAGGGCTATAAATTTCCCTCTAAGCACTGCTTTTGCCATGTCCCAAAGGTTTTGATGTGTTGTGTTCTCATTTTCATTCATCTCAAGATATTTGCTGAATTCTCTTCCAATTTCTTCTTTGACCCACTGATTGTTTAAGAGTGTTTTTTAATCTGCACATATTTATGACTTTTCCCTTTTTCTGTCCATTATTGATTTCCAGCTTTATTCCATTATGATCATTGAGACTTGTCTTGTGACCCAACATATGGTATATCTTGAAGAAGGATCCATGAGCACTTGAAAAGAATGTATATTCTGCTGTTTGAGGATGCAGTGCTCTATAGATGTGTGTTAGGTCTAGTTCATTTATCATATTATTAAAGCTTTCTGTTTCTTTGTTTATCCTCTGTCCAGATGTTCTATGCAATACAGAGAGTGGTGTATTGAAGTCTCCAAGTATTATTGTAGAGACATTTATTTCTCCCTTCAGTTTTGCCAGTGTGTGCCTCATTTGTCTTGGACACTCAGGTTAGGTGCATAAATATTTTGAATAGCTATTTCTTCTTGGTGAATTGCCCCTTTTATTACTATGTAATGACCTTCTTCATCCCTTTTTACAGTTTTGCACTTAAAAACTATTTTTCCCAATATTACTATCACTACTCCAGCTCTTTTTTGGTTGCTAGTTACATGGATTATCTTTTCCCAACCCTTCACTTAACCTGGTTGTGTCCTTACATCTGAGGTGAGTCTCTTGCAGACAACATATACATGGCTCATATTTTTTAATCCATTTTATCAGTCTGTGTCTTTTGATTAGGAAGTTCAAACCTTTCAATGTTATCACTGTAAAGGCATTACTTACTTTATCCATTTTCACCTTTGGCTTTCTGTTGTCATATCCTACTATAGTTTATCTTTTTACCCTTTCTAATATTCTTCATTTCTACACTCTTCTCCAAGTCTCTAGTGCTTGTTTTTTCCTTTCAGGCTGCAACACTCCCTTTAGTATCAATTGTAATTCTGGTCTTTTGGTAATATATTCTATCAGGGTGTGCTTGTCTGTGAAGACTTTGAAATCCCCTTCATTTCTGAAGGACAACTTTGCTGGATACAGAATTCTTAGCTGGCAGTTTTTCTCTTTCAATACCTTTAATACTTCATACTACTTCCTTCTCTCCTCCTTGGTTTCTGACAAGAGGTCAGCACTTAATCTTATTGAGTTTCCCTTGCATGTGATGCTTTGCTTTTCTCTTACTGCTTCAAAATCTTCTCTTTATCTCTGATATTTGCCATTGTGAATAGTAGGTGTCTTGGGGTTGGTCTATTCATGTTTATTCTGTTTGGAGTACATAGCCCTTCTTGGATATTGATATTATGTCTTTCATAAAGGTAGGGAAGTTTTCAGTCATTATTTCCTCAAATATTCTTTCTGCCCCTTTTCCATTCTCTTCTCCTTCTGGGATGCTGATAATGCATATGTTTTTGCTTTTCTTGTTGTCATTCAATTCCCTGAGACCCTTTTCCTTTTTTCCCATTCTCTTCTCTTTCTGTTCTCCTGTCTTTTCCAGTTCAGATGTTCTATCTTCAAAATCACTAATTCTGTCTTCAATCATTTCAAATCTGCTCTTATGTGCCTCTAATGTATTTTTAATCTCATCCATCATGTCTTTCACTCACATAAGGTCAGTTACTTTTCTTTGCAGACTTTCAAATTGTTCTTTATGCTCACCCAGTATCTTCTTAATATCCTTTATCCCTTTAGTTATATTTTCTTTCCATTCTTTAAAATGATTTAGGAGAGTTGTATGATTATCTTTGATTAATTGTATCAAATCCTAAATCTCTTCAGAATATTTGGTTTGTTCCTTTGGCTGGGCCATCTCTTCCTGTTTCCTAGTATGACTTGTAATTTTTTGCTGATGTCTAGGCATCAGACATGTTGGTGAATTTACTCTGATGCCCAATTTCTCCTGCCTATTGTTATTATTTTTCTACAGCTCTTTGATATTTGATTCAACGTATCCTAAGTCTTTAAAATTGCCCAGCTTAAGTTACCAAAATCATGCCAAGGACTCACTAATGGGTCACAGACTTTCTCCCAGAGGTGGAAAAAAGAGAATTCTAAAAGCAGTTTCTGTCCATGTAATTTCCAGACCAATCAGCAAGTGGTGCTCACTGGTGCACCTCTCCACTGAGGTGTATCTCTCAATTTTCCTTTGTTTTCATCTGGCCAGAACCGAAATTCAAAGTGGGCTCCAGTGGCCAAATTCATTGAAGAAAAGCCCCCCAACTTCCCTTCCCTTTTCCCTTGTAACAGTTGACAGGGAGGAAGACCTCTGCTCCCCTTTCAGTGAGCTGAATATCTGAGGGGTGGGGGCAGGTGCCCTTCCTGTCAGCTGGGAGATTTAGTAACTCATAATTTGTTGTTTGAGCTTCTTCATATCTCTGTATCTCACCCTTCTGGGAGTTGTGACTCAGTGTCCTGGTCTGCTGACCCCCAAAACAGGTCCCTGAGGCAGCCTTTGGCTATTTCTCCATTGTTTTTGTGAGAGTTGTGCCTTTTCTGCCTAATGTGTCACCCCACAATTTCCCACAATGACTTTTATATATATATACACACACAATTTGCACACTGTAAAACTCACCCTTTCAAATTATACATTTCAGTGATTTTTGGTATATTCAAAAAGTTGTGCAAACATCACCACTTTCTAATTCCATAACATTTTCATCGCTCCCAAAAGCAACACCATACCCATTATCAGTTACTGTTATTCCCCTCTTGTCCAAGTCTTTGGCAACCATTAATCTACTTTCTGTTTCTATGGATTTGACTCTTCTGAGAGTTTCATATAATTTAATCGTATATTATGTGGTATTTTGTGTCTGGCTTCTTTCACTTAGCATGTTTTCAAGGTTCATTCATGTTGTAGCTGAATCATGCTGAAAAATGTTCCATTGTAATGGATATATCATGGACATCTGGGTTGTTTTCACTTTTTAGATATTAAGAATGATGCTATTATTAACTTTGCATAAAAATTTTAATGTGGCTATTTGTTTTCAGTTCTCTTCTATGTATATCTGGGAGTAAATTTTTTGGGTGATACAGTGTATTAGTCAGCCAAAGGGGTGCTGATACAAAATACTGGAAATCTGTTGGCTTTTATAAAGGGCATTTATTTGGTGGTAGAAGCTTACAGTTATCAGGTCATAAAGCATAAGTTACCTTCCTTACCAAAACCTGTTGCTATGTGTTTGGAGCAAGATGACTTCTGACATTTGCAAGGCTCTAGCCTTCCTCTTCCTCTTAAGGCTCCATGGTCCCAGCTTCTTCCAAATATCAGCTGTAGGCTAGGATAAATCTCATCTTTCTCCTGGGGCTTGTACCTCTCTGGGCTCACCTGCTCCGCTTTCTCTATAAGGCCACCCATGAACTATCAGCTGAATGGCTTTTCTCTCTTCCTGGGGCCTCTGCCATGTCTAATGGAGCCTTCTGTCTTCCCTCACGTATCTGCTTCTCTGTGTATGTACTTCCCGGGGTCCAGCATCCAAAAACTTCAACTTTCTCTTCTGCCATTTCATTTTCTCATCCTACTGACATGGCCCAATCAAAGCCTTAATCATTATTCAATCAAGTAAATGTGAAACCTCTGAATCCAATCCAATTTAATATGCCTAGAGGAATAGACCAGCTCACAAACATAATCCAATATCTATTTTTGGAATTCATAAACAATATCAAACTGCTACATATGGTAGCTCTAAATTTTTGAAGAACTGCCAAACTATTTTCCACAGCAGTTGCACCATTTTGCATTCTAACAGTAATGTATGATGATTCCATTTTCTCCACATCTTTGTCCATACTTGGTTTTATCTGTCTTTTTTATTATAGCCAATTTAGTGGGTATGAATGGGCATCTCATTGTGGATTTGCTTTTGTTATCTTGTCATGTACTCATTGGCCATTTCTAAATCTTCTTCTAAAATCTATTTAAATCCCTTGCCTATTTTTAAATTGGGTCATTTTTCTTTTTATTGATGAGTTTTAACAGTACTTTACATATTATGGGTACTAGACCCTTCTCAGATGATTTATGAACATTTGCCCCCATTCTGTGAGCTGTCTTTTCACTTTCTTGATGCACAAAAGGTTTTAATTTGTTTGATGTCCAGTTTACCTATTTTTGCTTTTGTAGTTTGTGCTTTGGGTGTCATATCTATAAAACCACAGCATAATCCAAGGTCACAACAATTTATGTTCATGTTTTCTTCTAAGTGTTTTATAGTTCTAGCTCCTACACTTAGGTCTTTATCTATTTTGAGTGAATTTTTGTATATGGTGTAAGGTAGAGTTCCTACTTCATTCTTTTGCATGTGGATATCCAGTTGTCCCAGAACCATTTGTTGAAAAGATTACTCTTTCCTCTATTGAATTGTCTTGGCACCCTTGTTGCAAATCATTGGCCATAAATGTAATTGTTTATTTCTGGCCTCTCAATTCTATTACATTGATCTGTGTCCACCCTTATACCAGTAACACATTTTATGGATTACTGTAAGCCTTGTAGTAAATTTTGAAATCAAAAGTGTAAATATTTCTACTTTGTTCATCTTTTTTAAAGATTATTTTGGCCATTCTGGCTCCTTTTTATTTCCATATAAATTTTAGTATCAACTTGCAATTTACATAAAAAAGCCAGCCTGGATTTTGATATGGATTACATTGAATATGAGGAGCATAGCCATCTTAACAATATTGTCTTCCAGTCCATGAACAAGGGATGTTTTCCGATTTAGTTAGGTCTTCTTAATTTCTTTCAATGATGTTTTATAATTTTCAATGTACAAGTGTTGCACTTATTTTGTCAAATTTATTCCTTAGTATTCTATTCTTTTTGATGCTATTGTAAATGGAATTTGTTTATTTAAATTGATTTTTAGATTGTTCATTGCTATCGTATAGAAATACAATTTATTTTTGGATATTTATCTTGAATTATATAACTTTACTGAACTCTTTTATTAGCTCTAATAACTTTTTTGTGTATTCTTTAGAATGTATTTACAAAATCAAATAGAAATGGTTTAATGTGTCCTTTTACAATCTGGATGCCTTTTATTTCTTCGTATTGCCCAGTTGTTCTGTCTAGACCTTTCAGGGCAATGTTGAATAAAACAGATAGGAGTGCTTCTAGTCCTTGTCTGATTCCTGACTTTAGGGGGAAACCTTTCAATTCTTCACTGTTAAGTATAAAGTTAGTTGTGTATTTTTCATAGATACTTTCTGACAGTGTCCCTTCTTTTCCTAATTTGTTGAGTGATTTATCATTAAAGTGTGTTGGATTTTGTCAAGTGCTTTTTTCTAATTCTATTGAGATGACTGCATTGATTTTAATCTTTAATTCTATTAGTATGATGCATTGCACTGATTTTCATATGTTGAAATAACCCTGCATTCCTAGAATAAATCTCACTTAGTCATATTGTATAATCACTTTTACATGTTGCTGGTAATATTTGCTAACATTTTCTAGAGGATATTTGCATCTATATTCATAAGAGATATTGGTCTGTAGTTTTCTTTTGATATCTTTGTCTGATATTTGTACCAGGGTAATACTGGCTTCATAGAACGAGCTGGGAGGTGTTATCTAATCTTTTGTATTTTGGAGGTAATTTGTGAAGGACTGGTGTTAATTTGGGATGGAGGCTGGTGGGAACATTGCAGATGCTGTGGTAAAACATGCGGCTGATGGTATGGATGTGGAGTTGGCTGTGTGTGCATCTGGGGGTGGGGCAGTGAGACTTGTGCAACTGAATTATTGCCCATAGTGCTGAGGCCATTGCCATGACTACTGGACAGGCTGCTCTGGTTGTTGTGTGGGTGAGAGCTCACTGTACTGTTAGGAGAGTGCTGATAGGGACATGGCGTATGGGACTGCTGGGAATATTCGGAAGGGATGTTCATCAAACCTTGTTGACTAAGTGACTGCTCAAAAACTGACTATACAAGCTCCAAAACGAGGCACTGAGATCTTCAAAACTATATTCTGAGGAAAGGATTTATTTGTCTTGTTCTGGTAGGTTGTACTGTCACTGCTGCTGAGGAGTTAATAACTGAGAGACTGGATCTCGATGGTGCAACACTGATGTATAACTATGCACACTTCCAACACTGTTCAAATTAATAGATGCCAAACTCTGGTCTGAGAGAACACTGGTAAGGCTACTGCCTGGATTATCACTACCAGCCTGATTGGTGTTGTGAAATGTTACCTTTTCCAGGTTATTTTGGATAGAGGCACTTTAAGGAAATATTTGTTCAATGACAGATTATGACATATGGAATTCTTCCAACCATGCCTCTCTGTAATATGTGATGTTATCACAAATCTGCTGGAAAATCTCAGAGTCATTTTCTTTTTTGGGTGAGCAACTAATTGCAAAAATAATGAGGCTGACATAACTGACTGCAGGTTTCTCATCTTTGTGCCGTTGGATTTCCTCCTGGTCCAGAGTTGTATTCAGACCAAGGAAAACTTTTCTTGGAAATTCCTGTTCCATGTGCATTTAGTGCAGCATGGGGTTTTTGTGTGACTGCTCTCATAGTGAGCTGTGGTAACCAGTCCATAGATATTAGGCTGCTCTCCAGTTCAGATGTCATCCTTAATGAAGTTGCAGAAGGTCAAACCTGTCCATACAAACCCATCTGGCCACAGAAAGACTCTCAGGCACACAGTCTGGGACCCCTCGGCCAAGCGCCCTGCTGCTGCATCTGCCTCCACCCCTCCATTAAAGGTCCCAGTGGCACCTGGTATGAAAGGTCAAGGCACCAAGCAGCTCCAAGGGGAGCGGCAGCCCCAGGAGCAGCGAACATCGGGGCTTTGCACCCATAACTACTTCCTGACCCATCCTGGTCCCCGGTTCCTGCCGCACCCCTACCTAGTGTTAATTATTCTTTAAATATTTGGTAGAATCCATCAGTGAAGCTATTTGCTCTTGAGCTTTTCTTTTCTTTTTTTTTAAGATTTATTTATTTATTTATCTCCCCTTCCCCCCCACCCTCCTGCCCTGGTTGTCTGTTCTCTGTGTCTATTTGCTGTGTCTTCTTTGTCCACCTCTGTTGTTGTCAGCGGCATGGGAATCTATGTTTGTTTTTGTTGCTGCGTCATCTTGTGTCAGCTCTCCGTGTGGGCGGCACCATTCTTAGGCAGGCTGCACTTTCTTTCATGCTGGGCAGCTCTCCTTATGGGGTGCACTCCTTGCACGTGGGGCTCCCCTACGCGGGGGACACCCCTACATGGCACGGCACTCATTGCGTGCATCAGCACTATGTGTGGGCCAGCTCCACATGGGTCAAGGAGGCCCAGGGTTTGAACTGTGGACCTTCCATGTGGTAGACGGATGCCCTAACCACTGGGCCAAGTCTGCTTCCAGTGCTTTTCTTTGTGGGAAATTATTTTTTACCAACTCCATCTTTTGTTATAGATTTATTCCGATGATCTATTTTTTCATTAGTCAGTTTTGGCAGTTTGTGGCTTTCTAGGAATCTGCCCACTTTAGGTTTTCTATAATAATCTTTGGCATAAAACTGTTCATGGTATTCCTTTATAATCTTTTTTATGTATGGAAGGTTAGTATTAATATTCCCTTTTTAATTCCTGATTTTAGTGATTTGAGTCTTCTCTCTTTTTTCCTGAAGTCTAGATAAGGTTTGCCAATTTCATTGATTTTTTTTTTAAAAACTTGATTTCATTGATTTTTATGGTTTTTCTGTTCTCACTTAAACTTATTTCTGCTCTAATCTTTAATATTTTCTTCATTCTGCTTGCTGTAGATTTACTTTGCACTTCCTTTCTGTGTCATAAGAGAGGTTAGGCTATTGATTTTAGATCTTTCTTCAGTTTAAATATGCATGTTTTTGACCCTCTAAGGACATTAGCTGTGTCTCCTGAGTTTTTGTATGTTGTATGTTCATTTTCAGTCATAGCAAAGTATTTTCTAATTTCCCTTGTGATTTTCCCATTAATTACTTAGGAGTGTATTGTTTAATTTCCACATATTTGTGAATTTCCCAAATTTTCTTTTATTATTGATTTCAAATTTCATTCTCTTGTGGTTAGAGAATATATTTTGTATGATTTCAATCCTTTAAATGTATTGAGACTTGCCTTGAGTCCTAATAAATGGTTTATCCTGGAGAATGATACATGTGTGCTTGAGATCATTCTCAGGAGAAAAATGTGTATTCTGCTGTTGTTGAGTGGAGAATTCTATAGATCTGTTAGATCTAGTTGGTTTATTGTTTATTAAAGTCTTCTAGTCCTTGCTACTCTTTTAGCTAGTTGTTGTAGCCATTATTGAAAGCAGGATGTTGAAGTTTCTAATTATTACTGTTAAATTATCTCTCCCTTCAATTCTGTTGGTTTTAGCTTCATGTATTTGGGACACTGTAGGTCTATATGTGTTTATAATTGTTATACCTTCTTGATGAATTGACACTTTTATCTTTATAAAATGTTCTTCTTTGTCTCAAGTAACAATTTTTGTCTTAAAGTCTGTTTATTCTAATATTAATATAACCACTCCAATTCTTTTTCATTACTATTTGCATGATATATCTTTTTCCTTTTGCTTTCAACCACTTTGTGTCTTTTGCAGTATATAGTTGGACCATTTTTTAATCCATTCTGCTAATATCTACCTTTTGTTTTTAATCCATTTACATTTAATGTAATTAGTGATATGGAAGGCTTTATAACTGCTAAGTTGCTGTTTGTTTTCTATAAGTCTATATCTTTTTGTTACTTAATTTCTCCCTTACTGTTTTCTTTTGTGTTAATTAGATATTTTCTAATGTACCATTTTAATTCCCTTTTTCTTTTGCTATATATTTTGAGTTATTTTCTATTAGTTACCCTGAGGATTACAATTAACATCTTAACTTGTATTAATCTAGTTCATTGTAATACCAATTTAATTTCAACTATATACAAAACTTTGGTCCTATGTAACTGCATCCATTCCTCTCTTATTTGTGCTATTGTATTCATAGAAATTACATCTTTATACATTGTATGCCAGTCACCATAGATTGATAATTATTGCTTTATGCTCTTGTCTTTTCAATCAGGAAAAAAGAAGAGTTGAAAATACATCTATACTGTTTTTTTTTTTTAATATTTGCCTATGTAGTTTGCTGCAGTGCTCTTTATGTCTTCATGTGGATTCAAGTTACTGTCTAATATCCTTTCATTTCAGTCTGAAAGACTCCCTTTAGTATTTTTTATTGTACAGGTCTGCTAGTGACTAATTCCCTTTTATTTTGTTTTTTTGTTTGTTTGGTTGGTTGGTTGGTTTTGCTTGTTTTGTTTTGTTTTTTTTCTTTACTGGAAATATCTTGAATTTTCTTCCTTTCTGGAGGATAATTTTGCTGAATATGGGATTCTTGATTGCATTAATTTTTTCTTTAAGCACTTTGAATATGTCCTTCCTCTGCCTTCTGGCCATGATGTTTTAGTGGCAAATCAACTGTTAATCTTATTGAAGAGCCCTCATATGTGATGAGTCACTTCTCTCTTGCTACTTTCAAGATTCTTTGTCTTTCAATAGTCTGATTTTGCTGTGTCTATGTCTGGACCTCTTTTACTCTATCCTACTGGGAGTTTGTTGAGCCTCTTGGATGTATAGATTAATATTTATCATTCAATTTGGGAAGTTTTTACTATTATTTTTTCATATATTCTTTCTTCCCCTTTCCATCTCTCCTCTCATCCCCTGTTCCCATTATGTATATTGATATGCTTTATGGTGTCCCCTACATCTCTGAGGCTCTTTATTTTTCTTCATTATTTTTCCTTTCTATTCCTCAGACAGGATAATATCAATTGAACTATCTACAGGTTCTTTCTTCTACCTGCTCAGATCTGCTCTTGAGCCCCTCTGATGAATATCTTGATTTCAGATATTGTACTTTTCAACCTAGAATTTCTATTTTTCATATAATTTCTATCTGTCCATTGATATCCTTTATTTGGTGAGATATCATTCTTATAGTTTCCATTAGTTCTTTGTACATATTTAAAATAGTATATTTAAACTCTTTGTTTAGTAGATCCTAGATGTGTGGACTTTCCCAAAAACAATTTCTATTGATGGCTTTATGTTCTGTATTTGAGTCATGCTTTCTTATTTCCTTGCATGTTTCATAATATTTTGTTGAAAACCGGATATTTTATATAATATGCCAATTCTGTAAATCCAATCCCCCCCTCCTCATGGTTTGTTATTGTTGTTGTTTGTTTAGTAACTTTCATGTAGAGTTCTATATTTTTGTAGAGTCTATATTTTTTTTGTTATATGTGGCCACTGAAGTCCTTGCTCAGTTAGCTAGTGTTCAGCTAATGATGGACAGAGATTTCTTTAAATGTGTACATATAAGAACCAGGATGAATGTTCTCACTAGTCTTACTATGATTCACCAATTAATCAATATTTGATTGGTTACAATTCTGAATGATTTCTGATTTGGTGGTTAATTTTTCCTACTATATTTTTGTTGTTCATTCTTCAATCAAGAAACGTTTTGGACATTCTTATTTCTCTTAAAATGTTTGGTCAGAGAATCTTATTTAACTTCAATCCAATGGAAAATTGACATGTCATAATCTTAAAGCAGAGTTATTGTTTTCAATTTAATGAAAACTTGAAAGAAAAAAACAGAAGGATGTCAGTTGGAGCAAGCATGCAACCATCAGAGATTGTCATGAGTATGGAACGAGAGACCTTTTCCTCTTCTTCCTCCTTGAGCACTGGGTTAGTTATTGGCACTAGCTTCTCAATATTTAAGTTATAGGTCCTATACCTGGATCTCCACAGGCTTGTGGGCTCATGGAAGGTGGGTGCCTTTATCACCTTTCATTGCTCAAAGTATCTGGCACAGGGCTTTGCTTATAGGACATTTCCATGCATTTTTTTGACAGTGATGATAAAAATTCGACTTCCATGTTTGAATATTTCCCTTAAATGTTAATAGCCTGAAATGGCCACTTCGCCTTACTCCTTGAAATGGACTAATTCATTCTTCTTGTATATGCAGAGTTTGAGAGAATTTATTCTGGAAAATAATGTTACCATTCATTTTTAGAAATCACTTTGTAAATATGCCTGATTATTTGGCTCAGTCTATTTTTGAAAAATTTTATATAGAGGGATTCATTGGATTATAGTTTCACTTAATTGCTTTCTCAAAGTCGCTCTTCATTTTTACTTATTGAATAATTCAGAGCTCAACTTCTCAGACAGGTCTCTATAGTCTCGTCTATTAATTAGCTCATGAGGAATTTGCCAACCCATGACATATCTTTCTTCAAATGCACACACAAAAGCAGACCTCTTTAAAAAAAAGGAAAAAGAAAAACAAAACCCATGACCTCCATGTATTTGATTTCTTTGAACTTCCTCTGATCCCCAAAACTGGTAGAAATAATGAAGTGTCAACTCTTGCATGATATAAAACTGTTAAATCACACCCAGAAAGAAGGGAGAAAGTCAGAAGGGGAAAACCTCTTTGCTCTTACTTCAACATATCCAGAGCAAAAAATAGTGATTTGGATACCAGTAATACATGATAAGGCAGGGATAAACAATTGAAAAAACAAATAAATAGATTTTTTCTCCCAAAGACCCCATCACAACAACAAAAAGTCCCAAGCCAACAGTAAACCTTCAATCCTAATTCTCGTCCTATGTAACTCTCTGGAGGGGGGAACGTGGTTGGTTGAGGTTCAAAGACCTGAACTCTAATTACCACTGTAATTAGAATAAGAAGAACATGTTGCTCACTCCAGAGGGGCCTGAGCCGCCTCCTCTGTCGCTCTCTGGGAGAAAGCATGTTTAAGAATTCCCATGGAGTTGCATGGGAGGAAAAGCAGACCCCATGCCGAGCCACCAACGTGGTCTTTAGTTTGTCCTATGTAATTTCGTGCCACTGTTTTGAATGTGCTAACGAGGCAAATTATTTTTAGCTGCGTCAGTGAGGGGATCAGATTACTCCACAGTTGTGCTGCTTGTCGAAGTGACTTGTTTTCTAAAGACCCTCCTAACAGAGAACTATCGGCTTCATGGAGAGTAGCATTGACCATGTTTCTGAAGGCCTACCTAAAACCTACCTGTATCTCTGTTTCTCCTAAAAATTCACTCCTCCTCTCGGCGTTTTGGATCTGAAAGAGGCAAAGAAATAGCATAATTAGTGAACAGTCAACATGGGCGGGGAGCGACATTTCCTCTTAGGCCTCATCTGGTGCAGGGAAACAACAGGGGACAACAGCCAGTGGGCGTGGGCTGCCGTCAGCTAAAGGTTGCAAACTGTGTAGTCAGAACTCAGGCAGACTCTGAAACAAGGGCCTGATACCCGCTCTGTCTGCATCTTGGTCTGTACTGGCATAAAACAGTGGTTTCAAGCACAGGCTATGGGGTCAGACAAATGCTGACTAGCTTTGGAGGCCAGCTACTTAATCTCTTTGCCTGTTTTCTCAAATGGAAAATACAGATAAGACTTGTACCTACCTCAGCAGGAGGAATGTATATAAATGTATATAAAGCGTTTAGCACTTATTTGTCATGTAGAAAGCATGTCATAAACTATTATTGTTGCTTGAGCTGCATTGGTGTCCATCTATGTAGTGTCTATACTGATGACTTCCTACAGTTTCCATATAGTCTATAATAAAAGGACTGGTCAGTATGCCTGCCAGCAGCTAGAAGGTTGTGGGAGAAACAGGGATTACCTGTCTCTGGTGATGGAAGAGATGCAAAGACGATGACTTCAAGTTTAAGAGATAAAATTAATATGACATGGTGAATGGTTAGAAGTTGTAGGTTAAGAAGTAGGGGGAAAGGCTTCTTGGGTTCTAGCCAAGACAGAAATTTTTATTGAGATAGGATCCCTGGAAGAGATGAGATGGCTTTGTGTTATCAAAGTAGAAGTGTCCAGAGGACAACTGAATAGCCAATGAAGCTGGTGCTCAGGAGAGAGTTCCAGCCTAAGTTATTGATTTGGGAGCACTCAGCATACAGATAGTTTATTGACGACATGAGCATGGACTGGGCAGCCTAACATGAGTCTGCAGAGTAAGGAGCATAATGTTTGGCACTTGGCCCCAACAGTAAAGGTATGGGAGAAGCAGACCACAAAGGAGGCTGGGAAGTGTCAGGCACCAAGGAATGAACCAGGAGAGGGGCACCACAGAAGCCCTGGGGAGAAAGGAGAGCCATCTACAGTGCCCATTAGAAACCATCTGTATCAGTTACCTTGGTACAGCCAGCTTGTGGGACCAGGAGGGTAAGCCCAGACTTCAGGGGTTTGAGGAGTGAGTAAAAGGTGAGCAAAGGGAGGAGAAAGGATGGTAGCTGGAGGAAGCATGACGGTCTTATATGCTGGAAAAGGCTTAATAGAACACTCCTAGGAGGAGATCTATAGAGAGCACTTACAGGCGGTATAGTACTTGATGGGTGATTTAATGGGAGAGCACCTTCCATAAACCCTATTAGAGAAGAAACCATTTCCATGCTGAATTTTTAAAAAATTTTAAACAGACTGAAATGGCATCTCACACATGCTTTGGGAGAGAAGAATACTTGACTTGAGGAGCAAGTACTTGATTTGATTCTGAGTCCTGGGTTTGAATACAGCCTTCCTAGCTAGATTCAGATCAAAGCTGCAGCTTACTAGCAGGGTGACTGTAGGCAAATTACCCAACTTCTCTGAACTTCAGGTACTTCATCTATAAAATGAAGATATCAGTATTTACAAGTTTATTGTAAGTATTAATGTATGTAAAGTACTTAGAACAGTAAATATTAGTAAATATGAGTTACCGATCTGACCTTATGCAGCATTCTGATCACTGCACTATTTACAGCTAACTTCTAGGATGGTAAAGGTGTAAACTTTCTGGTCCTAGAAATAAGAGAAGGAAAAGGGAAGAGAAATTTCTGGCTTTTTGTAGGAAGTGAAAAGTTTCTCAATGTAAATTTAAAAGAAACACTGAGAGAGAAAATGAAATCAAAGAGAGTAGTGGGAACCTCTAGACTAGAAAACAGTTGTACACCAAAGGAGATTAAGACTTGGACACTTGAGGCTGTGTTAAATAAACCACACATAAAGCATGCCTACTGGGTGATCATTTGCCTGGAAAGGGTGGGATAAAATTATCTGAGGAGGGCTTTATTCTCCCTCGCCAGGGCATCCTCTCTGGGGGCTCCCTCCGCAGCTATGCAAACAATCAGGATTCTACTCACTAATTCAGACCCTCCTGCCCCTCTACCTCACGCTCCAGCTCCTTGCTTGTACCAACAATCTCCTTGAAAGTCCGGAAGACCCATTTTTTCCTATTCCCTGCCATGTAGCTCCTTGTGATCTAGCATTTGCCTCCTCCACCCTGTTACCTTCTGGAAGGTAATCAATGGCTTTGGCCTGCCACCTCAGAGCCATGTGACTTTTTTACATTTCTCTTCACCCTTATCATAGCAATCTCCATTGTTCCAACTTCCTAGGTGATGCTCTTTGTCTCCTTCACTGATATCTCTTCCTTCATATTATACCTGCTTCCCAACCCCTCCAACTCGTAAGCATCTTCCCATTCTGGGCCCTCCCCCCTTTCTCTCTGTACTCTATCCCAGGGCAGCCTCATGCTCAGCTGCATTTTAGCTGCTACCTCACTGGTGTGAGAATGAAATGAGTTAATACGTCCTAAGCCACCAGAACAGTGCCTGACACAAAAAGTGTTCAGAACATGTTTAATGTTCTTGTTAATCGGTCTTCTTAACCCAGCCTCTCTAGATTCCAATTCATTCTATAAACTCCCACATTAACATTTTAAAGCTTGACTTTCACCAGTGCACGCCTCTGCCTGAACAAACAACATCAATGGCTTTCCAGCCAGTCATTAAAGAGCCTCCACATCCCTAATAGTCCAGCTCTGTGCCCTTTAATCCCACACATGCACTTTCTATTTCTCAACAGAGCCTGTACTTCAATTAGAAACTCAGACTTTGGATTCAAAGAGCTAAGCTCCCATTTCATCCAGACCACTTACTAGCTGTGTGACCTTGGACAAGGTGTCATTTACCTTCTCTAAACATCCATTTATGCTCCTAAATAATGAGGATAAGTATAGTACCTTCCACATAGGGTTGCTATGGGAGTGGTAAATTAGAACATGTATATGTGCTCGATAAAGAAGGCTTATCTATCATCATCACCATCATCATCATTTTATTATCAGTTATCAGTAACACCATTATTAATGGAAGCACTTCTACCTTCTCCAGGGTTCCTTCCTTAACTACAATCCTTCCTTTGACTGAATGAAGGAGAGGAAGGTAGTTTCTCAAACTCACCTGATCTGTGTGATTACCTGAATGGTTGTTAAAAATGCAGGGTGCATGCCTCAGGTAGGGAGGAGGTCCAGGAATCCACGTACTTCCCCAAAAAACAAGTAGGTTTTAGCACAAGGAGTGGGACTAGAATAAGCATATTGGCTGGAGAAGGCTCATGGAGGACGTCAAGCCAACTGGGCTTATATATGGGTATATAGGGCAGGAAAATAATTTAGAGTGGGAGGAATTGTATAAACAAAGGCACTGTGTTAGGAATAAGGCAACATCTAGTGAAGTTTTTAAGTTCTTCCTCCTGTACTCCATCAGAGATTTGGCTAAAGACCCAGAAAGCCCTTGCAGTACTTGTTGTAATGACCAGGACTTTTTGAGGGAGAGCACAGACTTCATAGCCTCTTCCGTCTGGCTACGAGGAAAGGAAGGCATCGACGCATCCGCCTAACATCACTCAAATCAGTCCCGTTCTCTACATCCCCGTGATTATCCTGGCCTGGATCACTGCAGTAGCCTCCAAAGTGATCTCCTCATTCCCATTCCTGTTCCCTCCAAAAGATTTTCTACTTATGCCACAGACTTTACTTCAAACTTCTAAAAAAGCCATTATGTAGGGCTTTTGCTAAACAATTCCCACTAAGCTGGCAGAGAACCATACATGTGAGTTTATCCTTCTTGCCTGCAGCAGATCTCAGTGACAGTAAATATGCTTTCCTGGATCTGCTCTGCCCATTGGTGTGTCATGAGAACTCCACATTGCCTTCCATCTCTCTCGCTTTCCCACCAGTTCATCAGCCTTGAGATTCATTAATTTGGTTACATGATAACCTATCATGTTAGTATATGGGTTTAATTTTTCCTTCTTTTTAAGTTCTATTTCTCTTCCGTCCTCTGATTCCCCATCATTCACCTAATTCCCTGTCGTCGTCAAGTCCTGTGTCAGCATGCCTATGAAATCTGCCATAGAAAGATGGTACTCTAATAAGATGAACTGAACAAAAACACTGTAGAACCCAGAACTTGCATCCAAATAAAGCAAAAGTATAAATGTAGGGTGGAGAGACATATGGGTAAAATGGCTCAGACATTTGAATTGACAGTAAATGCAATAGGAAGAATAGTATTTATTATTATAAATACTATTATTTATTATTATCGCTATGTATGGACAGCGAATACTGTTTCCAGTATTAGGCTAAGATATTTTCATACATCAGTGATTTAATCTTAACAACAATGACAGTAACATCCTATGAGATGGACACTATTGTCTCAATTTAATACCCAGGATAAATGAGTAATCACTTCATGGAAACATGTTCTGTTCAATGAAATAGTAAGCTATTCTATGGGTAAATTAGTTTTAATGTTTTTTAAAAAATATTAACTTTTCCATCTACTGTTTTTTAAGGCATTGAACGTTAGAGAGACACCACCTCTGTGTGGAAGCTTATGGCCTCCAGGGATGGAGACACATAAAGAAAGACCACAAGGTTCTGCAGAAGGACCAAGAAAGGTCATCTAATCTGGCCTGGGAGGGAGGCCATGGATGATCAAGGATACCTTCCTCAAGGAAGCAGTGCAGGAGCAGAGCAAGTGAGAATCAGCCAGGCTCACATTTGGGGTTAAGGGATTCTAGACCCAGGGATCATATACAAAATATGGAGGCTTGAAGGAGGTTTGTGATGAGAATCTGTATCAAGGGTGCTAGTAGGGAGAACTACAAAAGAAGCTATGCACTTAAGAAACATTTCAAAAGAAGAATCAATGTCCTTGGTGACTGATGGGATATGATGATGTTTCCTGGGAGAAACAGCAGTCAAATGGGAAGGTGAAGATTTGGGTGGAAGTGTGCTGAGGATGAAGATGCATGAGGGTGATAGGAAGTAAGGGACTAACTGAAGTGCAGGTAAGAGACTGTATGTGGGGATACAGGCTGGGGAGTCATTTATGTAGATAGAGGTGAGGGCTGGGGCTGTGAAACTAGACATGGTGGTTGAGGGTCTGAATGAATGCAGGAGAAGCTGAGGTTGGAGTTAGGGGACTGTCACAGCTGAGAAGTGATGGAAATGAATGCAGTAAGGAAGAGAGAGAATGGTAGCTCAGTGAAGTTGAGGAGAACCAGAAAATCATAACCAGAAAACAGCCAAAGGAAGCAAATCCAAGGAGTGGGCCATGGGCAGTGTCTACAACCACAGTGAGGCCAATGAGGATCAAGGGGGTGGACAATTGGGAGTTCACATGAAGGCAGCATTGTCTTGTGATGGAGGACTATGAAAGGGAGGAGACAGCAGAAGTGGAGCCAGCAGGTAGAAGGCACATTGTTAAAGAATTTGCCAGAGAATGGAAGGGGAGAAACAGGGCTTTAGCTGGCAGAAGCAAGCCACTGAGGATCCGTGGTGTTTGAAGACATTTCAGAGGGGACTGCGTTAAAAAAAAAAAATTAGTTGGTGCTGAAAAAAGAGGGAATAAATAAATGCAGAGTGACAGCAGTGCCCTGAAAGTTGGGAGATGTAGACTTACAGCTGCAGATAGGCCTGCATTTTGGAAAGTAGTAGGTAAATGTTCTCCACTAGAGAGGCAGTGATATGTTAAGGTGAAGAACTTTGGTATATGAAGAAATTCCTGTGTGGTGTGCTTGTTTGTTTCTAAAAATGGAAGAGAAGTTATTTTAGGAAGAGAATGGAGGTTATAGGTCTCGGGATAGAAATTTAAATTCTGGACTAAGAAAGTATCCTTGGAGGTCAGTGGCATGAACAAAAGGGACTGAGAAGCTGAGGGGATGGTTGTAGGAGCACCAACAGGCTCTAGACCAGGCCAGGAGAAGACAGGGCCTTCCTTCTGCAATGTTCTGCCTGCCCTACCCCCAACCTCCACTATCTCATCAAAGCTGATGGTGGTGCTGACTGGACCTGGGCATTGGGCAGCTGTCATGTCATGTTCAGGATAATCAAGTTGCCGAACCAGATATACCAGAGTTTCTGGCTATAAGAGCTAGCACTTAGAAGGAACCAATGCAAGAGGAGAGGGCTGAATGAAAGGGAAGGCTGAGATGGCCAGAAGGTTCGGATGAGAAACAGGGAGATATGGGAGCTGAGGAAGTAGTTGTGTCTTGAAAGTTAAATGATCTCCAAGAATTAGCAGTAACTCTTAAAGGTTAAATTCATGATGTGGACAGTAAGCTTTTGAAACAACAGAAAGAGACAGTTAAAGTAGAAATAGAGCTAGTCTTTATTCGTTCATTCACAAGTATTTATTGAGAGACCCTTGGGCCACACTGTGCTTTGTTTACATTCCTGAACAAAAGAGATATGTTTCCTATTCTCATATTGCAAACAAATATCAACATAAGTATATAATCCCAAATTGTAGCAGTGCTATGAAGGAAAAGAATAAGGCACCATGAGAGAGAAGAGTGGGTATGGGGATATACATAAGGAGATCAGCGCCACTTCTGAGGAAGAGGCATTGTTGGACTCTTGGAGGAGACCTACTAGGAATTTGAATGCCTTTATAAAGATAGAGACAAAAGATCAGCTTTACAGTTTGGAGGAGGATGTCACCTAGCATGACAGCTAGAGGCCCTGCTAACTCTACCCCAGAATGAGGCTATGGGTAGCCTTTCTCTGACAGGGAATGACTTTCAACACCTTATGGTGAGATCAAGTAGAGGGGACTCACGTTTCCTGCCCCTCACTCCCAGAAGAAAGAAGAGCAGAGCTAAGGTGAACATGCCCAGTTATTCTCAAACTTCTCAATCAGATAAGTCCCTCTATCTCTGTGGGGTAGAAAAAGACGCTGAGTAGCACTGACAGCCTTCTTCACAGGAAGGAAATATCAGGAGTCCAGATTATTCCCCACTACCAAGTAGAAATCCAAAATTTGATCAATGGTTAATTAGGAGATGAGTGAAGGTGTCCTAAATCCCTGTTTCCAGAAATGGAAGAATAAAGAGTAATAAAGTCCCTGTGGCTGGCCCAGAAGCCATGGGATGGGGAAAGGAAGGCCAACAGGAGATGAAGCTACAGAAGGGGACAGGGCCAGGTTGTGAAAGGCTGATGGGCCACATTATACACTCAGGTTTGACTCAACCACTGAAGCTGCAAAGAAAGAGATTAACATGACTACATTTACATTTTCAAATGATTTCTGGGTAAGACATGGAGGGTGGTTTGTAGGGAGGCAATCTTGAGAAACTAGTTAGAAGATTTTTTGGTAATGGTCAGTGAGAAATGATGGAACCCCAGATCAGGACGGTGGCTGTGGAAAAGGAGAAATTTTATAGAGGGGGTTCATTCTGTAGGATTTGGTTGTGGCCTGGACATGCGATGGGGTAAGGAAGAGGCCTGGGTTAAGGTGTACTCCCAGGTGTCAGCTTAGTCACTGGGGTAAGGACATGAGTTAGGGAGGAGGGTAGAAGAGGCTTTGGATTGGAGGAAGATTGAGAGCAGTTTTTTGGACTAGTTTTGAGATGTGTTTGAGCTATGTCAAAGACCTAAAAGGATATAGGGGTCTTGGAAATAGCAGGCACTTGAGGGCAGGAACTATGCTTGATGTGGTTTCTTCAGCTTATGTCAGTAAACTAATTCTGAAATGAGGTTTGCCTTCCCTAAGTCTAATTTTAAAATATGAAAGATGTATTGCAAAACCAAACCAGCCTTTAATAATCCCCATAATCAAAACAATCCCCATAAGCAAAGTTGATGGATTTAAAACTAAAAATTGGAAAATTTAAGACAGAAGAGTACTGCCTTTCCTTGAGGCAGTCAGGTTGGACATATTCCCACTGAGTGTGTTTTGTCACCATGATCAGAATGTTGTAAGGCTTACATGGAGACTTCTAATCATTTGCTTCTGGAGTCTGGCTTGGGGGCCCCTCCTTCCTTCTGCTTTGATATTTAAGAAAGTTCTGGACTCCCAAGTAAAATGATTTCAGCCAATCACCTTCACTCTGCAATTCCACGGTAAATAACACTGCATGCTTGGTAGATTACTTTCCCAGCCTTTGACAGAATGCAGGCATTGACCTTCAAAAGCTTGTGTCTCATTCTGTCTATGGGGAAAAAGAGAAGCAAGTACAAAAAATGGCATATGTGAAATTCTGTTTGGGTTCAAGGACAATTGCTAGGTGAGTAAACACTAAAAATATAATAAAGTCCATTAACCCCCACGCTAGAACCTCAGGACTTCCGTGGCTGCCCTTCGTTGTCTGAGCTAATCACTGTAAGAGTTTACTAGGAGATAGACTATTATTTTCGTGTTGATTTATCTATCCAAGTGCTCGGCCATCATTATTATAGGTTTTCTTTCTTAATTGGTTAAATCCAGAACTGCCATGAGGTCTTGGTTTTTAATTCCACCCCTCACTGATGCTTTATTTAAATAACACACCTTTTCTGACCTCCATGTCAGCCTGGCACTCAGAAATATTTAGCTTCCCTGAATAGTGATATGTGAAATGGTGTATGGCAGACAGATAATCAAAGAACACAAGGTGTTTCTTTAAACAAGAGGCGACATCTCCAAAGTCGATGTCAATTTGCCACATTGCTTTAAAAGACGTCCGTGTCATTCTAGCTCAACTCCCTTTGGGTGAATATAGAATTAATTAAGATCTGCACTGCTCGGTGCCTACCTGAGGTAGCATTGAATTATATATACCCAGGAACAAGATTTCCAGAGTTCTGAGGTAAAGAAAGCATAGCAAAAACTGGCTTCTGCCACTCCCACCCTTGAAAGCCATTCTTTACTGGAGCCACTTCTCTCCAGTTCTCAAGTTTTAGAATCACATCGTAAAACTTCATCAGGGCTTTTTCAGTGAGGTTCAAGTTGATGAGGGCTGACGGAAGGTGTGGTTTCATTCCAGCCTGATTTCCCAGTCCTGTGTGGAAAGCATGTTCAGAGAAGGCAGGGAAAATTGCCTTGGTTGATGCCTCGATCTGAAGGACAGGTAGTGGCAAAAATGCCCCACTCAAGTGCCCTGACTCCATTTCCTCAGTGACCCAAACTCAACTTGGTGATCAGTCTTGTGAGGAAGAAAATCCCCAAGATGGATGAGAGGACGTGTCCCCTTCCAAAAGGCACCCGCCTAATCAGGGCAAAATGTGGTGTCTAAAGCTGTAAGCAGTGATAGAAGGTGGCAGCTTTCCAATACTGGTATTGTCAGTTTACTCTGAAAAGTTGACCTTTCTAAACTAACACCGAATCTCTTCTCTTTAGAGTATGACAGCATTTCCCCTTTTCTGTGGAAGCAGTTCCCTAATAGGTTTTCTCTCTGCCATTTATTACACATCGAGGGCTAGGTTTGGTTTCTAATAGTTCCTTTTCATCAAGCTGCCTACTGCTGACTGTGGAAAGTGTAGGTTTGGCTGCATTGATGGCTCTCCGTAATGGCTGTGATTACACCCTCTGCATCTTCTTCCCAGTGCCAGCCTTTCAGCCAAGCAGCACATTATGCCTGGATAAGACTCAAAGAGCAGCTTAATATCAGGTTCTCTGGGGCTATAATAAACGGTTCAAGATCGAGCAGATACAGCCACAGCAATATTTCTGTACAGTCCATGAGTTAAAACACATCAATCGCATCTTTGAGCATTTTTTCAAGTTAAAGCTCAACTTATATACCTGCTTATATCAATGGGAAATGAATGACAATAAACAAATTCCTTGCGTTGGTACTGTGCAAGGAAACACATATATTGCTAGCTAGTAGCCTCAGGAAAACACACTTGTAGGACCATAAAGGGGAAAAAAAAAATAGTAACCTGCATTGTGTAATTGCCAAGGAAGCTCCCTTGTATTCCAAATAGGATACCTTTATTAGAACATTATCATATAACTATTTTTTTCTTGAACACTCTCAAATCTACTGGAATTTCCTGATTTTATCATTTGGGAATGAGATGGAAAACTCATTTAATTTGGCCTATGTGCTCTTGTAAGTTACATAAAAATATGTAAGCTACAGAGGATCTTCTCCCATTCTCTAGGGCAGGGGTTCTTTTTTTTTTCTCTTTAATTTTTTTTATCTCCTCCTCCCTCCCGCCACCTATAAACAATTGTTTCTGTATGAGCTAAGACATATACTAACTGATTTTGTCAAGGTCTAATATTTTAACTTAAAAAAAAAAATTTATCAGAACCTTAAACTGTATTTTATTTACACTATCAGCTTTGAATTTTATGTGACATCCTGATATATTTTTATGAGAAATTGATTAGTTAGCTGTAAAAACCCAGAGGCAAAAAGATAAATGCAAATCAGTTTCACTCATATATAATTTTATCCTCACAACAATACTTGGAAATTAGTATTAGCTGCATTTTATAAGTAATAATTCTGATGAGGCTCAGAAAGTATGTAACTACCCAAGATAACAAAGTTGGTAAGTGATGGAATATTTTAGAGAGCCAACAGAATGTCATTTGATAGGAATAAATGTGAAGTACAGTGTTGGGTTCACAGTATGAAGTGCTTGGGTAGGAGAAGAAGCAGCTTCATTCTTCCGTCTACCAAAAGGATTGCACTGTCCCAGAGCTGCTGGATATGTTCTGTTACTCCAGAAATTAACAAGGACAAGGTGATGTCTACCATGGCACATATCAGATTCCAGAGGAAGTTGTTAGACAGGCCATCCCATAGGAATCTCCAAAGAGTAAAATGACTAGTAAATGACTCACCTGCATTAAAGCCCTAAAAGGTTTCAGGCAGCGGTGTACTTTGTAAATGTCTTAAACTTGGTTTCTGAGTGAAAAAAAAAAGGAAGAAGAAAATCCCTGATTGTAGTGTGTCAGTTTCTATGGTATAAATACATCTACCACGGCCAGTTTCAAGCCATAGTGTGATGCCCCTGAATGCAGTTAGGAAGAATTGGGAAGAGATGGGTGCATGAGTTCTCAGCAACTGGGGCAAACTGGCTCCAGACCATCACTGTTTTCAATCCAGGGCTCAAGCCTACCAGGAAGACTTTCAATCTTGATTTTTGTCATCAACTGCATCTATGTTAGTATCTGTCTCAGTTGCCTTCAGATTTGTCAAGCATGACTTGGAATGGTGTAGAGAAGCCAGTAAAAGAGAGGGTCTTGAGGCACCCTACTAGAGCCTTCCTAGAGGGGCAGCAACCTACGTGCAAGGAGCCAAATTCTCTACTCAACCTAAATCTAACTGCCCATACTTGTATCTAAATTATATTTCTTTACTCTCAATATCATAAGAAAAAATAAGTATACTTAGAGTATTTTTCAGTTGTTAACCCTCAATTCTGACACAAGCCTCATTAGAGCTCTCTCAGCTTTGTGCTTTCTGCAGATTTGTTAGCATGTCCTATATGACTTTATACAAGTTAGAGACAAAATGTTGGTTTCCCAAGTTCAGGATGGGGTGTGCTGGCTTCATAGTAATCCATGGGAAGTAAAAGTTTCTATTAGTCCAGTTTCAAAAATCAGGTTAATGGGATTGTAGAGAGGCAGAAAAAAAAAACAGACGGAGAATATTGAGGTGTGTGAATACCAGGACCCTCAAGATATTACTGGAGAAAAGGTTGGCAGGATTTGATGATCAATAAGTGGGTTGGAAAGGGAGGCATGGGAGAAGAATGGAAAAGGGGATCCTGCAGCCTGGGGATCAGGGAAGCTGATCCACCAGTGACAGAGATAATGATCTGTAGTTAGTAATGAGAAAGCAGTGTACCTGAATGCTGAGCAAATTGTTTTCAGTATCATTCTTCATAATCTCCTATTGAATGTTGGAGGGGAAAAAGTAGCCAATTTGAAACAGTATAGCCAAAAGCATTGCAGTGACTCCAGTTAACCAAACTGCATAGTAAGATACAGTAAGAGGACAGTATGTCATGAAAATCATTCTACAAATGTCTTTTGGCTTAAAAATTCAAGCATCTTTTACCTAGCAAGCATAAAATCACAGCTGTTTTAAAGGCTCATCTCTGAACATTTCTGTTGAAACCTCACCTTGTTTGAACTAGGGCTGTAATTTCTGCAGCATTTGGAAATGATGCAACCAACATGTATCTCTCTGTGTGACTGCAAAATCCAGGCCATGACCTTCAGTCCTTTGCCTGCCAAAAGCACATGGAACCCATCTCCAGAAGAGTATCTCTCGGCAGGCCCTGCCATCGTGTGCAGGCTGCCCTTCTCTTGGCCCCACTTCCAGTTGCTACCCCCCAGGTTAATTGGCCTGCCACTGTTGCTCCCCAGCAGTCAGGCACCCTGTTGCCATAGTTAACTTCCTTCTTCTGTGAGTATTTTTAGCCCTTTTTTCCCACTAACCCAACTCCCAGTCATACCACATCAGTTTGCCTGTAAGAGCAGTTTGAATATCCTGCTGTTAAATATCCTTTGCACTTACATAGACCAAGGGAGCAGGATTGTATTGTTGAATACAGTGAAAATGCTCAAGAGGTAAAATGTATTATAGGTCAGCATCTTGCAGCTGTTTAAATATTGGAGGTGTCCACTCTTTTATGGGCATGGGTTCCATTTGAAACCTGATCCTATCATGATAATGGGATTCTGCTGGGCTCCAAGGTGCTCCTTGTTTTTGAAAACTTCTCTCTCCACCAGCCCGTCTTTACACAGCAAATGCACAGAAACCACTGCACCCATTTTTGTGCTTTCAGAGAGGGTCATGAGCCGTGGGTATGGTTTCTATGGTTTGGGTTAGAGCAAAAGCTCTGTTACTAGCAGTCAGCTTTCTGTCCCACTTCAACCACCAGTCACAAATGAGTGAACTAGCAAGACAGAGGCAGCACCAGATTTTTCAGATCTCACATCCACTGTCTCCCCTTCTCCATCTCCCTTTTCTCTCCCTTCTTTCTCATTCCTGCTATATTAGTCATGGGAGGTTAAGGGCTGTATAAATAACCCCTACATTTCAGTGACTTCTAATGAAAGTTTATTTCTTCCTCATTTCACAATCCAATCTTTGTGGGGGAGGGAGATGGGGGGAATTAAAGGGGGGGAATTCTACTCCATGTAGTCATTCTGGGACCTAATAGCTAGGACTCAATTTCACGGCCACACCTGGCTGCCAGGGAATTTGGAAACAAAGCTCATCTGTGGGCCCAGGAAGATGATAAGATAGGTTTGGTGAACATCAAGCCAGTCTCTACCTCTCCTGGGATTTATGAGGACAATTTAGTAAATGTTTCATAGTTCACATTTCTAATTTGTGTTGGGAAGTGTTGATTTAAATTTTAGAGATTCCAAAATATAATCTCTTTTTTGCAATCAATTGATAAACATTCACAAGGAGCTGCTATGTCCCTAGCACACTGTGCTAGGTGCTTTTCATTTCCAAAGGCTGACATTTCTCATCACATTTATAAACCCTTTGTGGGCATTTTTAGCCTATTAAAATGGAAGAAATTCCCTGAAAACAGAACTGTAATCTGTGACAGAACCTCTGGTCTTCGATACTGTTCCCAATGGCAAGATCCTACTTGGGTTCAAGACTTAGCTCTATTACCTTATTTGTGAAAAGTTTCTACAAACTTATCCCTCTTTCCCTGTAACTAAACCCATCCTGGCCAAGGAATGTATTTATTCTTACAAAGAACTTGTTACTATTCCATGGATCCTATGGTTACATGGTACTGTCATTAGTGGTCTTGGAGTTTGTTTTCCCTGCCAGCGAGTAAGCCCCTCAGGACAGGCAGCTACCGTTTTGGATTCAGCACAGTGCACATAGTTGTTGCTCAATAAATACTTGTTAAACTGGTCTAAATTACAAACACAAATGCAACCACATGAAAGTAGGATTGGAGGTATGAAATAACATCTTTTCTTCATGACTTTGATAAAAAGGGATCATTACAAAAGGAATGAGTTAGTTCTTGAACCTATTTCTCACTAGAAAAGAACACCTCAAATTCTGTGTCTCTTTTCTAGTGGATAAATGGCCTTCTGTCATTTTGTTAGCACCATACTTAGATTGTAGAAGTCTCCCTTGAAGGGACAGGTATTCCTAATGTCAGTCATCTGGGGAATAGATCATTAGGTCCCAGGACAGAAAGTGAGGATTGCATTGGTGGGTCTCAGACCAAAGGGAAAGGGAGCACCTTCCTTTGTCTGGACCCTTGAACTCTTAGGCTTGGGCCACAAGGAAACAAGGACACTGGGTGGTACAGAGAAAGATACCTTTTGCTCTGGGAGGTATGGGAGCCAGGTGATGAGGAAGGAAGCAGGCTCTAGGGGCTTCCAGGAAGATGCATCATACCTAGGGAAGCAGTACTAATTGTCCCTCTTTCTGTGATTCCCTTCATCCTTGAATCTATAGGGAAGCTACAATAAATATTACAGCCCAGTTCATGTGAGGTGTGGAAAATCTGGTGTCAGTGAGCATTGCTTGAGCTGGACACAAAAGGGAGAAGCTCCTAGAGCTGGGGGGTGGGGGAATGGGGAGTGGTTATTGATAGCCCTGACTGAGGAGGAGCTCCAAAGGGAAAGAGAAACTCTGAAGGGACCAAAGCCTGAGCCTCAGGCTCCAACTGCCCCTCCCCACATCCCACATGGAGATTCTGCCATGGGGCCCATCTTGGAGGGCTCTACCACTATTTTACTCATGGAACAAGTAGTGTCAGTTAAGCAGCTCCTGCTTCCAATGGGTTGCTCCCTCTGTCTCTCTCCATGATGCCACTGATGATCCCAAAGATATCTTTCCTTAAGTCCCAATGGAAGGCAACTTCCTGGAACTGACCATCATGGTAATATTTCTGACCTGAAGGGCCAGGTCCTGTGCTCCTAACGGCATGTCCTGCCAAGCCAAAATCAATTACTTGATTACCTCCAAACCTTTTATGAAGAAACAATCACCCATATGCCATCAGAAATTAATCTCTCATGTCTTCTTCACAGGGACTGTGTTTAGGGAAATTATTGGCCAAAAAGCAGAAGAAATCCCTGTCTCCTTGCCAGGTTCTAATTGATTGATTGGTTGTTTGGTTAGTTGGGTCTTTTTAAAAGGCAGTGGAAGGAAATTTAGAACTCCAGGTGTCAAATATCAGTCAAAAAAAAAAACACAAAACACTTTTCTTATAATGAAGTCCTTTATATTTTCTACTCAAGATTAAATTGAATCTTTGTTTCTTTTCATTTCAAAAATTTGAAGAGTGAAGATCTACTATCCTGTCTTAGGACTTATGGACAAATCTCCTAGCACTATCTCCCTGGGACAAGATGATCTGATTCCCCTTTATAAGATAAGTTGACAGTCAAAGAAGATATCAGTTATAATTTTTCCTTCATCTTTTCTGCATTAAGAATGGATATTTCTTTAATCTCTGAAAGTGGTTATATAAAGTAGTTAGCAAGCATTCATACCTTCTTGTGTATATTACACAAATTTATTACATAAATTCTCTTTGAGGAAATGAAACAATCAAGTCTTCTAATTTCTTAGCAGCAGCAGTTAATAAAGCCCATCTTTATCCAAATAAAAGAAACACTAATTATATTATGAATTGCCAAGAAATCCCTTGGCCTGCAAGTGCAAGATTGTCCTGGGATCCCCTGGTACAGTCCACCCCTCACTTCTTCCTATCAGTTGGTGAAGATGAGGACTCTCATTAGAGCATAGTGATTCTTGTATTTGGCCATTATCCAAAATCTAATGAATGAAGGATTTGGCTCTGACACAGGGCTGTAATACAGTGGTAACCACCTGGCTAGAAGAAAGTTGAGTTTGTGCACTTTGATTTGTGTAATATATTTACCTTATTATTAGGTTCACTTAATTTCCAACTCTTAATCAGCTTCATTTTGTATTGACTTTTTATCTACTGCCTACATATTATTCCCTATCAGTTTCATTCAGAATAAAATACTCATTACATCAAGGTAGAACTCAGTCTACCAGATCTGAAAATGAAATTCCTAGTCCTCCTGAGTGTTTATCCAACATGCACATTTACCTTTAGCCAGTAATATGGTACCATTAATTAGGGTCTTGAAGGCACTGTGGTCCCTGGCCACCCAAGGGTCCTGAAAGAACTAGAGGCTACAAATCCTAGAATAGCAAATAGCCAGAGTCATAGTAGTAAAGGGTACTTGCATAGTACTAGTGATCTTCAGAAGTAATAAGATTAGGGGGACCATGCCAGAACAGGAAAAGTTATTAACACCTACAAAATTATATATGATTATAGGATCTTGGATTGGCTTTCCCTTGGACCCATCAAATTCATGGTTCAAACTTCTTGGGCCTTCAGTCACTCCTTCTCCCCCCATATCCCCCAGTCCCTTAGTTTCCAGGTATTTATCCAATATCTTGCCTCTTTTAATTTTTCCTCTGCTTTTTTCAGTAAGTAGTAAAGTAATAAATTCCAGTTTTTCTTGCAAACTGCCTACTCCCACTCTCTCGTGTCATTTGAGGCTGCTATAACCCAGGCAAGTGCTCATGTGCTCAGGCTGTTTCTTACTCCATGGCATTCTGTTCCTGCCCTGTTGCCTACTTCAGAGTGTCTAACCTGCCTCAGTTTGGTTCCTCGATAAAGGTGAGGTGGGCATCTACATTGAAATTAGCATTTAAAATTGGTTGGAAATTTCAGCCAATTGATTCCCCAGGAACTGTTGCATATACCCCAGCTTCCTCATATGGTTTCCTTCAAGGCAATGCATATGGCCACTGCCACTTGTTCCTGCCCTTTGCAGAGTCATCTGTGAACCACGCAGCAGCTCTAAAGTTCAGAATTTCATGGAGATGAGGTCTAGGAGATCAGTGGATCCCTTGGGTGCCTGTTGAACAGTCTGATCTCTACTGTCATAGGAACAGTTCTCAAACTTGAAATTCCCATGAAACTTTGTCATTAGTGGAGTGGACAAGATCCAAATAATACGTGATAGGCTTTTCAACTCAAAGAAATCCTTGGCGTCTCTCCCTTAAGGCTCTAGGGGCAGCTAGCTTTATTTAGAGTATTATTCAGAACCTCAAGTAACCTATAGGTTCCTGTCTTCTCCAAAAGGCAAGTTCCAAACCCTAGTTGCTAGTCAAGTATGGGGAAGGACCAGCAGCCTTGTCACCACCTAGAAGCTTGCTAGAGGTGCAGAATCACAAGCGTCACCCCAAACCCAATGAATCAAAGCTATATTTTTATAAGAACCCCAGGCAATTTGTGTAGCACTTTAAAGTTTGAAAAGCTTTGGACAAGGCCTTAATATTGTTGCAGGTAATACCTGGAGAATTATATCTTGGAGGGTGTCTGAGAAGAGACTAAGAGGAAGGGCTATTTTCCTCAGTATTTGAGGCACTGTACATATTCTGAGATATTTTTAATAATCTAATAAAGGATATGCAACATAACTTGCGGGATATTATCTCTCCACTATCCAAATATGACAAATAATTTCTGATCCTTGTATCATTCAGCCAAAGAGGTGCTGATGCAAAGTACCAGAAATCTGTTTGCTTTTATTAAGGGTCTTTATTTGGGGTAAAAGATTACAGTTATAAGGCCCTAAAGAGTCCAATTCATATTTGGTTTCTCACCAAAGTTGGTTGACACATGTTGAAGCAAGATGGTTGCTGATATCTGTGAGGGTCCAGTGTTCCTCTCTCTCAGCTACAGGCTGGCATAGGGCTTTGTCCCTTTTCCTGGGGCCATAGGATCAAAGTTCTCTCCTCTGGCATCTATGGAGCTCTCCCCACAAATCTTCTGTGTGTCTTCTTGAGCAAATGTCCATTTACATAGCCTACCAACAGGACAAGGAGTTAATCTGAGTTACACCCTACTGACATGATCGAATCAAAGCCTAATTGTAACATAATTTAATCAAAGACATCTCAGCTGATTCTAATGCAATCAAAGGGTCTGTTCCCAGAGGAACAGACCAGTTTATTCATAAATAATCTCAAACTGCTCCAATCCCTTTTTAAATACAAGCAGCTTACAAGAGCAAAGGTAATATCATGTTGGGACAAAACATTTCTAGTTCCTCATATAACTGTACTCCCAGAAAGTTTATTGTTTGTGAGGGTCCCTGAATGTTTTTTTCTATATTGGCTCATCGCATCAAACTAATAAAGACAGAGATTTAGCTGCAACAATATAACAACAATATCATAAGTTTTAATATATGAATTAAGGTTTTGGTTACCTGTTGAAATTCTTCCTCACCAGAGTGAGACACTGTCTGGAAAATTCAAACATCCCTATAGTAGGACAATAAAGTAAACTCCTGACTCTGACAAGTAAGATAATGATTGTTGGTAGTCAAAATTAGCAGGGATGGAAAAGAATGTTTTTGTCAGATCAATGACTGCACACCAATCAAGGCTTGATTTAGAAAAAGCTTCCAACCTAGAAACAATGTCAAACCAGCTCTAGCCAAGTTGGCACAACCTCATTAATTTTCTTTAATTCAAGTTAATCTCCAGGATCCATCTACATTTTTGATTTAGCCAAACAAGAGGGTTAAAGGCCAGGTGGTGGAGATAGAGTTTCCCAGCTTTCCCACTTTCTAGAGTAGTTATAATTTTATGTGCTTCCTCTTGAACCCAAACCTGCTTCACCTTTAGCATTTTGGTGAGAGGAAGTCCTAGTTTCCCACAAAGCAGGGGCAGCTGTCATTCCCTTGGTTCTCCCTGTGATGTGCCCATTCAACTATGGGCTGATCCTATGCCAGAATTACAGTAAGTCAATTCTTTCTTTTTTTTCTTCAGCATGTTATAGATTCTTCTTTATTATTATTTTTAAAGAAATTTTACATTCCATAAATGATACATCAAAAATATAGGGGGAATAAATCAATTCTAATCATATATAAAATTCCCACAGGACATTTGAGTCTCTAGGTCACAGTGATATTGTTACTACAGCCCAGTAATCTCAGATACTTCCTCCTCTGTAGCCCTAATAGTCCAGGCTTAAATTTCTCACATTTAATGTTGCCTTTGCCCTCTATCTTAAAATCCTCCAGATTCATTAAATACCCTCTTTTACCCAGAAAGCTTGGACACAAGTACAGGATGTATGGATTCTCCAGGCAGATCTGATACTGTGATGTATATGGAAGGAAAGGATGCAGTGTTAGTCACTCTTCTCTTTTAGAGAACTTGGGCTGATTTCTAGTCTGTAGGACCAGGCTCCTTAAATTCAGAAATCCCAAGCTAAATTAAAGGAGATACTTTAGAGGCAACCTCTTTATTTTAATGTGAAAGGAGAAATTCACCATAGAGATGTGTGATTTTACTCCCACTCTGCTGAAACCACTGAGGGACCCATATCATGGAACCAGTTATGCCCTGAGGAGTGGAGGGGACTATCCCTGCATCTAATGGCAAGCCTTGCCAACCTGGAGTCATAGCTGTTAGGATGAAACAGTCACAAATAATGTCAATAGGCATTATTCCTTGCCTTCTTTTGGAGAACAAATTATTGCCTTGGAATTTTAGCATAGAAATGGGCAGAGTTACCATTTTCCTTTTTATCTTGACAGTGAGTCTCTAGAATGTGAACGAGATGCTCTTATGATATTTTCTTCAGTTATCCTTAGTACAAGGTAGTAAGGGACCTGCAGTACTAACTACTTTGAAATCAACCATCTTCATACAATCACAAAAGTGCCCTCCCAACCAAGCAGTAAGTTTATTAAAATAGCTGATGCTGATTATTAGAGAGGCAGGTGTTTGTACCTCCTTATTTCTTCTAAATAGATCAGTTTCAGTCAAGAAATTTTCTAGGATTAATTCTGACACCGAGAGAGGAGTTGGAAGTTAAATCTTTATTTCTCTATAGTGGTGCTCTTGCTCAACCTCAGGTACTCAAGGTCTTTGGTCCAGTCCACATCCTGTCTTGCCTGAATTTTGTACAATGTTCTTCTAACAAGTCACCCGACCCATGGTCCCAGGCCACTCCAGTGCATGCTTTGCTCTGACATCAGAGTATGCTTTCTGAAAGGCCAATCTGATCAGGTTAGTCTTCTGCTTGAAACCCATCAATGGCTTCCCATTGTGGCACAACCACAATGTCTGTCAAGATCTGGCTCCTGTTGACCTCTCTAGACTTCCCCAACACATTATCCTCAAATTCCATTTGGAACATCTTAGTCTTTCATACCTACATGACTTCTGTATATCACTCTCCTAAAATGTTCTGTTTCTCACTCTATTCCACATCTTCCTTCACCCATCTAACATCTGTTTTCCCTTTGACAAGCTTGGCAGGCATCTCTTTATAGAGACCATCTGCAACATCACAACTTGAGTTAGATGTCCTCTGTATTATTCACAGCCCTCCAACCTCTCTTCCCCAAGGCATATTTTGACTGTTTCTCATCACTGGGCAGTGAACCCCTGTGTATCAGGTGCTGACAGTGAGCCCTCCCCTCATGTTTTCTCATCACTTACCTCTACAGCTACAGGCTGATTATGTAAACAGCTCTGTCTGCCATAGAGCTTTTAACCAGCATGCAGGGCAAGCTGCAAGTGCCTGAGAGTTAGTGCTTCCGGAAGCTGCACTCATTCACAGACAGATGGGAATTTGCTGCATAAATAACACAGCTTCCTTGCACCTCCATCACAATATTTCTGGAGGGCATTTTACATTGGTTCCAAGAGTTCCTCCACAGAATTAAGCTCCATTTTCCTTTAGTTGATACTTGATTATCTATCCTTCCTTGCCTCATTCCCCTACTTTCTTACCCTACCCAGCTACCGATGTTTCCTAGACTCATTTCCAGTTACCAATTACACTGGAATTTTTATCCTGGGATCTCTTTCTGGAGGAACACAAACTAACACCATCTGCAAGGCAGATAAGAATATGTTCTCACTGTAGTACAGCCACTGTCTTATTGGTTGGGATTTAGTAGATCTCAATAAGTATGTTAAATTAATGACTGGCAAGTAAAACAAAATGATCTTCAAATGAGTCTGTATTGTCAGTATCTCTAAAGAAAGATCTGGTATATGGAGAAGTAGGGGGATAAAAGACCAGAATGAGGTCAGTGACAATATAACAGGATAAGATAATTCTCATGGATAATTGATATGCTTCCAGTATAATAACACTGTGAGTGACAGAAATTCCAAATCCCACAGCCAATCCCTAAAGGCAGGAGAATTTCTTATTTCTAGCTTGTGGACACTTATCGCCTTCTTTTGCCTTACTAGTATTTTCATCCTGTTTTAGTTGAATATCTTTCTAGATTCATTATAAACTTCTTAAGACCTCAAACCCAGACCTTGAAAGGTAAGAGACTTTTCAGGAGGAGGAAGTGGAAACACTAGGAGGAAGTGTGATTTAAGAAAGAGTATACAGAAGCAGGAACCTAGTCTTAACCTTTCTTGATCACTGAAGGGATAAAACTCAATACCTCAGTTCCTTGAGTTCCCACATTTAAATGTATAAAATTAAATTATAGCCTCCAAGCATTTTGCCTAGAAAAATAAATTGTCTTGCTTTCTATTCTGTATCATTGATCAGTTTTCTGTTGCCCTTTATCTGTGTGAGTGGTTACTATATAACAACCACCCAGAAAACCTCAGTGGTGTAGAAACATAAGTGTATTTTTATTCCCCAGTCTATGGGTAAATGAGGAAGTTCTGTGATCTGCGCCAGGCTCTGCTGATCTTAGCTGGGGTCACTCATACATTTATGGTCAGCTGGCAGTGAAATTGCTGGTTTAAGATGTCGTCATTGGCCGGGGTGCCATGTTTTATGTCATCCATGACACTAGCCTGGGCTTGCTTTCATGGTGGCAGGTATACAGAAGAAATAGAGAGAAAGATAATGAAAATGGAAGCATGCAAGGCCTTTTAAGGCCTTGCTAGGCTCAGAACTGACACAGTGTTACTTCTGATGATTTTATTCGCTAAAGTCTGTCACAGGGAGAGACTCCGTCTCCTAATGTAAGGAGCCTCCAGAAAGGTGGATACAGGGAAGGGTGGAGATTTGGGGCCATTTTTGCAATCAATCCACCATACAATCATTGGAAGGAAAATTCCATGTAAACACGTGCAAGGAATTAGGGTCCAACTGTGAAATTAGAGAGGGAATAGTCCTAACAAGACTGCTCTCCTTTCAGACCCCAGCCACAAGTTCAGGGGTCCCCATGCCACCCTCACTTCAGACCAACTGGCTTCAAATGCGGGGGTCCCCATGGACTCCCTCAAGTTTGATAACTGGCTAGAATGTCTCACAGAACTCAGAAAAGTATTATACTTATTATTACAGTTTTATTAAAGCAAAGGATAAAAACTGGGACCAGCCAAAGGAAGAAATCCATAGGGCAGAGTCTGGGAAGGTCCCACACATGAAGCTTTCATCATTCTCAGAATGCGGTATCCTTCCAGCACATCAATGTGTGACAATACTCAAAGTGTGTTGCTAACCAGGGATGCTCACCTGAGCTTTGGTGTCCAAAGTTTTTATTGAGGCTTCATTACATAGGCATGATTGATTGAATTATTGACCATATGGCTGAACTCAACCTGCAGCCTCTTTCCATTTCCCAGATGTTGGACTGACATCAAACGCCCAACCCTCTAACCACATGGTTGGTTCTTCTGGAATGGCTGGTTCCCACCCTGAGACATCTCGTTAACATAAACTCTCAGGTGTAGTTTGAGGAGCCCACCATGAATATCAAAGACACCCAGGAAATTCCTACATTTAGATGTTACCTCCCAGGAAGGAAGGATAAAGGCCTGTCTTCTCTTTGGGCTGAGGCCGAATTCTTTATTACACAACATATGATACAGTAAAATCTTATTTTGCTGTTGTTATTAGAAGATAGGCTTCACCTTTTAGGATAACCATATCACTTCAGGCTATTTAGAATTTGTATTTTGAGATGGGGGTTTTCATTTCCTAGCTGGTAAGACAAATACAATAAAACAAATAGTAGGTTGGCTTAAACAATGGAATGTAATGGTTCATAGTTTTGAGACTAGGAGAAGTCCAAAATAGAGGCAAAATCATCAGCAAAGTGATGCTTTCTCCCAGAAGAAGGTGGTGTTCTGGGTTGGCTGCTGGAAATCCTTGAACTTTGGCATTTCTAGCACATGAAAATGCTTGTGGCAGTATCTTCTACTTCCTCTTCTGGGTTCCGTTGACTTCCAGCTTCTAGCTGTTCCCCATAGCTTCTCCCTCCATCTGACCTTCACTCTGCTTATAAAGCACCCCAGCAATCAAGATTAAAGCCTAACTTGACTCAGTTGGGTCACACCTTAACAAAAGTAACATCTTGAAGGGACCTTATTTACAATGGGTCCACACCCATCAGAATGCTGACCAAAAGCAAGAATGTGTCCAAACTGGGGTACGCAATTCAATCCAGATCATGGAGTTGGAAAACTGCCTTCACCTAAAGAAAGGCTATATGCATGTAATAACAATGGCTTTTATGATTCATTTTACTGCTATTATTACTGATGATACATTGTTAGGACAGCTTTGAAATGTACTTACAAGGAATTTTAGGACCAGACTGTTCACAAATAAAGGAGTTCAGTTAATCATGGACTGCATCAAGCAGATGTTCAGCTGATTTTGTGTCATTTTTCACACCTTCCTCCGTCTCCTATTCCTCTCCTCCTCAAATACCCTGGCCCTCCATCACTTCTCCTTGTATTTCCTTTAAGTGAAGCATCTGGAGCAAGCTCTTGACCCAAAGTTTAGCTAGCACTTCTATTCTTAAATGTGAGGCTACCCAATAGTCAGATTTTGACATACTGATTGACCTGCCCATCTCAGTCCAGTGGTTATGAGCAAAACCTACAGTGAATTGGTGAAATTCACTGGGAAATTGAATAATAATTTCTATTAACCCTTCTTGCTCTCAACAAGTAATTTGAGAATAAAATACTCCTTTCTTCAATAAAAGGTTTTGGTCATTTGGTTCCCTCTTATACATCCTTTGTAGAAGCTCAGAATTACAACAGCTATAGGGCTACGGCCTCAACAACAGCCAGGCCTTACGGGAAAAAAAAACTCTGCCTGCTTGTCATGACATACAACAGTGGGTTAAGAAAAACCTTGCAAACACTGCATCATATTTTCAGATAGGTCTACTCCCTTCTCAACAAAGTTAGGGAAGATCTTTTTGATGTACATCTCTCCTTGCTCCCCACTCCCTCTGCCACCAGCTCCCTTTCCTAATATGAACAGTAAGGAGAACTTGGCTAGATCAAAGTTTACGTTAATAGGCTTTAAAAAATAAACAAACAAAAGTCAAACAAATAAATTAAAATAGATCTGTCCTGGTCAGATACCCTCTTAATTCTTCAAGACTTATTTAGGACCACTCAAGCTTACCAAGAACATAGAACTAAGACAACGGGGTGGCTCAGTTTACACTAGACCACAGGCTAAGGTCCTCCCTTTGGGATAGACAGGTAACTGGGGATAAATTCTCCAATTATTTCATCTTTTTCTAGCCAAAAGAAACAAAATTGTCTCCTGGAAAGGTGACATTTTAATCAATCTAGACATTTAGATAGAGAGCACAAGCTGTCTAAAGCTTGCCCTTCTCCTGGACCCTCGCAGGCCTCATCCCCATTGTAATTCACTTGCCCCATTTTTGAGCAGTCCAGCTGCCATGCCTCTCGCAGGGCCTCTGGCACTTCCCTCCCACCCAGCCCCAGCCCTTTCCTAAGGGATGCCCCCCTGACGGACCTCTGCCATTGCCTGCCGGATTCCATAATCTGGTGGTCATTCTTACAAATGACCTGCTTCACTGACTCACTGTTAAGCCCAACCCCAGAACAGGAGAGGCTTAGGAAGGCCTCTGAGACCACTCTTTCCAGGAAGTGGTCTGACATCTCCACCTTAGACCAGTTGAGCTGGGTTGGCAGGTTTCTCAATGAGCTACCCTGCCAAGTCACTTTTGGGGCTTCTAAACAGCACTGTGAGAACAATAACTATTTCTTTAGACCCTGGAGATAACCAGAAATGTGCCTGTCACACCTCAGGTTTCCCGTCTGGGAAGTCAGCTAGCTCTGGCACTACAGATCTTGGTAACAGCTCTTTGGTGGCTCAGCCAGTTGTCCTGCCTCTCCCATCTGAATTTCATCTTTACATTGGATATAAAGAACCATTTACCCCTCCTTGAGGTGTTCTAAGGATACCGTCAAATAATTCTTATTAACAGCTAAACACAGACCCTTGGTGTGTGATAATAAATAACTACTGTTATAAATAGTTATGATTAAATTATTATTATTATCATCATCATCATCGTTATTATGGCTTAGAAAAGTGCAGATCAGATCAGTGTAAAAAGTGTCAAAACACCTGAGTTTGGCTTGTAGAGCTGGTTCTATTTTCCATTCTAGGACATAAATCCTGAGGTATGAATTTGGTGAGTGTTATCTCAGGACCTGAGACCTTGGGACATCTAGGAGCTGGCCTTTTGCAGCTCTGTCAGCCAAGTTTAGTGGTCTCAGACTTGGCTGATCCCAGACCACCATCAGTTAGGCATAGAAATGTTCCCTCATATTGTAGAACTGATTTTTTAAAATAAGAAATGTTGTAAAGAACAATGGAGAACTGGCCGTGGCTTCCACTGACCTTCCCTCAGTTTTGGACTCTATCAACAAGCATTGAGAAGCGACCCTGAGTGAGTTTAATACAGACCTCTCCCATCCATTACTGAAGTCCATATAAAACCTGACTCGCTAACGTTACTCTAAGATGTAAGGTAAGTAGGACAGTATTTTAACCAATAACAGTTTCGGTAGAAATTTTTAAGAGAGGAAATTTTTTTTAATCCCTTTGCCCCTTATTTATTTTATATGCTAATGATTTAGTACCAGTTTTAAATGGGCTTGCTATGTGCCCCCTGCAAAGGAAAATGAGCTGATAAGTACACGTGACGTTGTTTCATTGTCAAGAGCTAGAATCATCCTAAACAGCAACTGGCCCTGCAAACATCTAAGTGCCCCAAATTACTACCAACCAACCCCTCTGAAATCAGTGGTGTCACTTTTGCCACTGGCTCCTCCCTCCCCGCTCCAACATTTAGTCAGTGCAGGTAGCTACCTAGATGTCTATTTTGCAATTCATTTAACTTGGAGGATGCAAATATCTTCCTTTTGCCCACCATACCTCGCTGTGTGTTTTCTTGGCCACGATGAATGCCCAGGTATACTTGTTTTGAAATTTTTCTGTGCCAAACTCGTCTTTAGAAATTTGATACCTCTTCCACTGAGTTGTGGAGAAGAACCCAAACTACTTAAAAAAAAGATTCTTGGACCCACCTGTAGATATTTCTCTTGGCCTGCCTTTTAGTGGAGATGAAACCCCAGCTTGTGTTCTTATCTGCTTTTCAGTTTCCAGAACAGGATCGGTACTGCCCCGAGGTCAGCTGACGATTACAGCTCTAGCTCTACTTAGCAGCCACATAAAACAACTCAATCCCAAATACAGCAAACTCCTTCTTGATTAATCATCATCAGAATTGAGTTTAAAAGCAACCCCTTTTACCCAGTGGTTAGGGCGTCCGTCTACCACATGGGAGGTCCGCGGTTCAAACCCCGGTCCTCCTTGAGCCGTGTGGAGCTGGCCATGCGCAGTGCTGATGCAAGCAAGGAGTGCCGTGCCACACAAGGGTGTCCCCCGCGTGGGGGAGCCCCACGCGCAAGGAGTGCGCCCGTGAGGAAAGCCGCCCATCGTGAAAACAAAGTGCAGCCTGCCCAGGAATGGCGCCGCCCACACTTCCTGTGCCGCTGACGACAACAGAAGCGGACAAAGAAACAAGACGCAGCAAATAGACACCAAGAACAGACAACCAGGGGAGGGGGGGAAATTAAATAAATAAATAAATCTTTAAAAAAAAAAAAAAAAAAAAGCAACCCCTTTTATAGAAAATGACTCTTTCATAATAGCCCTGGATTAACTTCTTACCTGATCTATGTCTTTTTAGTATATCCACAGGATTGTTTTTCCTGAATTTTTCTTTGTTGTTTGCCATTGTCTTACTCTGGAGGGTGATATAGGACACAACACTGTACAGATTTTTCCTATATTTGCAGTAAAAATGCTGAAGATGTTGTTCATGACAGTGCATTGTAACTTCTTTATAAGAATCTCCAGAAGAACATTTTCTGGATATAGTACTAAAATAATAGTGCTTTCTCCTAGCAAATGGTTGACTGTTACTTTACTAATGCTTTCAATGTGTACATGATCATACCTGTCTCTTTGCAGTAGTTACTAGAAAGCTTGGAACTAAATTTGTGGCCTCTTTCTAGCAAGGATACTGGTTCTAACCATAAGCTTTTGCCTACTTATTTGAGTCCTTATCATGCTTTTAAGTTTTTTCTCATTTCCCCTTTGGCTTGCTTTTCTCATCCTTATTTTACCTTGTTGTAAGCCATCTCAAATGCTTTTCATTGGAATAAGATAGAGGCATAAATATATACTTGTTCAAATGGGAAAACAAATCAGTGAGGCTTTCAGGAGTTCCAGCCCTCTCACCAATGGCACTCCCTTTGAATGGCCTCTTAATCGTTCTCAGGAAACAAAGACTAGAGCACTACTCCCGCCCAGCACGCCAGAGGGTAGCATTAATGAAATGAGAAATGGGCGGAAGCAGATGCTGCACAGATACAGTGGAGAACTGTCAGCTTCCCCAAGTACCCTTGACATTCATGGCCAACAACATCAGCAAGCTGGGGGATGTCTCTCTCTGACTCCACCAGCCAGACCCAGCCTGGTTCTAGGACAGAAGATATGATCCTAGGTCAGAGCCGCCTCCCTAGACCTCAGGGAACTGGGCAGCCACCGAGGACTCCTCCAGGCTTCCAGGCTAGGCTTGTCCAGGGACAACACAACCATCCTACAGTGTCACTACCAGTAACTTGGCTAGTAGAGTATCATCTTCAGGCATCACACTTACCAATCTGTGATTATGCATGATACAGAGATGGTGACCTGTTTGATAAAAGAGAAAGCCTTAAAAATAGGTTAGAACATGAATATAAAACCAAACACATATGGTAGTCCTAAAAACAATTGCAGGGAGCTTAATAACAAACCAGCAAAGACTTTGAAACTCAGAAGAAATCTGATCGCACAATTATTTAACTCCACTGTACTCTGACTCTGCTCTTTATGCCTGTTTGATGTGCATGATGATCTGTGCTTGAGGCCAGATCTAGGTACATTTGTTACAGAGAGATGCTGATGAATTTTTGGCTAATTAATATGGGAAAAAATATACAAGTAGATTTAAATAGGATTATTGGAACTTTTGTGAACCAATTAGAATTTTTGTGGGCTTAAGGATTTTAAAAAACTACTTGCCAGATTAGATTATTGTATTTTTCCTTATTGACCTAACTACAGAACTAGGGACTTTTTTTTTTCAAAAACAGGGGAAAGATTTTTTTTCCCTGAAGGAATAATAAAAAATACCCTTATTAGTCAGCCAATGGGGTAATGATGCAAAGTATGAGAAATCCACTGGCTTTTATAAAGGGCATTTATTTGGGGTAAAAGGTTACAGTTACAAGGCCCTAAAGAGTTCAATTCAAGGCTGCTTTCTCACCAAAGTCAGTTGCCACAGCTGAAGCAAGATGGCGGGTGAGCTCTACTTGGTCTCATGGGCCTTCTCTCCTGCTCGCAAACTGTCGCAAACTGTCTTCGGTCACAAACTGTCAGGCAAATGGTTCATCTCTCTTCCCAGGGCTTTAGCTGTTTGAGCCTTCTCCTTTCTGTCACATGGCGGGACCAAAATTACCACGTTCTCTCCTCTTCAGTGTGTCTCCTTGAGTGAGTGTCCATTTATATCAGCCCACCAAGGGGGCAGGGACTCAACCCTGAGTCACGCTCTACTGACCTGGTTGAATCAAAGCCCTAATCTTAGCAAGTAATTTAATCAAGATATGTCAGCTGAATCTAATGCATTAAAAGAGTATCACACCCAGAGGCATAGATTAGTTTACAAACATAATCTCTCTTTTTGGGATTCATAAATAATCTCAAACTGCCACAATACCTAACGCAAATGACATCATTAAGCTTCTGTCCAACCTCCCCCCTACATCAAAGATAAAGGGCAGTGATGCTAATAATAATAGCCTTGCTGTGAACACCTACCTCAGGCAGGTATTGCACCAGGCTCTCTCGCATCACAACAGCCCTCCAGGATGAGGCTTCCTGTTCCAAGTTTACAAGTGAGGCAATTGAGGCAGAGTTAAATCTGCCTGATTGCAACACTTACGTCCTTTTCTCCATATCAGGGATGTTTCTTTATGCAGCCATGGAGTTCTGTCTGACACATCAGTTTCTGCAACAGGAATTTCCTCACATTCAGTACATCTGACAAATAAAGCTTCCCAAACAGCTATGTATTGTCTCATCACCCAAATCTTCTTAAATTACTTATTTTGTTCGCCCAGAATTCCCATTGGGTCTGAAAACTGCATTTAAGGTGAGAATTTTTTAATTTTTAAATAATTTTTTTTCATGTCTTATTTATTAACATTTAAAAACCCAAACATTACATATTCCTGGCCATTCTCAGTCTCTCAGAGTGATGTGATCATCATGACCAAAAGCATTTCATACAGGCCTTACTCTCTCTCCAATGCTTTGCCTTTTATTGCAATCCAAAGTCTATGTCTCCTGACATCCTTAAGATGTTATAACCAGCTCTGAAGATTCTGCTCTGGGGAAAGAGAGGTGTCATTGCAGAGTGGTGACCCTGTGGCATGCCATCACCAGGCATTTTCACCCCTCCACTGGCAACATGCTGGCACCTGACTTAAGTAAAAGCATGCTCAACCCAGATGTAGTCCAGACACCCAGGTAGCCACTCAGCTTCCAGAAGCATCATAAACATGATGCTTGAGCTTTTGTCCCCACCACTTGAGCTTCTCCCCAACCCCTAGGCCAGTGTCCACTCATGGGTTAGAATTGGACAACATAGAAACGGAACAGTTCATTCATGTGAAGCCCAGCATTTCTGGCCTGCCCCCTGACACACAGCACCAGGCCCTGGTGCCTTTGCTCACATGCCTGCAAGCCCTTCAAGAACAGTGTTCCCACGAAGTCTCTGGTGTTAGGTGTCAATTCCCAGAGCCCTGGGCCTCTGTTCAGGTCCCACATCAGCAGAGCAATCATTCAAATAAGCTGAAATCCATCATATAATGAGACCCATATGATACTCATCTTTGAGGAGAAATGAATAAATCATTGTGCCTGACAGAGAACTTATGCCACAAATCGACCCGGGAAGTGGCCTGGCAACACTTTGATGAGGAGTGCAATGAGACAGTAGCAATTTAAGGATGAATGTACCTTTCTGTTTTTACCCACTTATGCCCCTGGCACCTGTTGAAACTAGAACTGGGCAAAGGGCATAGCCCGGCAGCCAAAGAAAGACAGAAGAAACAAAGCTGTCTGCAACCAGAGCTCACGTCAGCCAGGGCTGACGGGTGAGCCCCCGACCAGCACAAAACGCTTCTGGGAAGCCCAAGAAACAGAGAAGCCCCTTTCCTGGGAGCCAGAGCCTGAGCTCACCAGCTCTTGTTGGCCTTCTGTGCTGGGGGCCCTCGTCTATCTGACGGGAGGAGCCAGGCTGTCCCATTCCCCTTTGCATTTTGCCATTCCTCAAAAAATTTCTCATTTTTAACAGATATTCTCCCCATGGGAAGACAGTGTGGTATGGTGGTAAATATGGGGACTTTAGACATAAGTTCAAATCCTGACTCCACCCCCTACCAAGATGTGATGTTAGGAACATACTTCTCCTCTCTGGGCTCCATTGTCCTGGGAATGAATCTCTGGCTTGTATTAAATAAGATAAAGAATGTTGTCAGCACTAAAATACACGAGAGTACTCTTACTACTATGCATAAATGCTATAGCCAGAATGCCTCTGCCCCGGTCCTTCATAAGCCCAGGTGCAATATAAACAAACAATATTTCCGGCCACCAGTATTTCAGAGAACCGCAAAGGTTGTGCTTACTCTTGGGTATAAGAAGGAAAGAAGCAAAGAGAGGGCTTGATAATGTGGGCTGGATACTGTAAATTGAACCTGTCTATTTGTATTGGTATGAATCCAATGTGAAATTCAGTCAGACAAAAAAATGCTGCAGCTTTCTAAGAAACAGGCTGGCTGGAGGCAGTGTGCTGCTCTGTGAGTACTAAATGATTTGTATGAGATTATATGCCATATATAAGCCAAATATGGCTTGGCAAATGGCTCCTTCCTTGAACAAGGTAATATTTAATAAATATGGTCAGATTTCTTTTTCTTTTTACTTTTATAGAAATGAAACATAGCTGTAGAAAGATTAATCACAAAGCTATAGTTATCAGGGTCTCGCATGGGCCAACAACCTAAGGGCATGTAAATGACAAGGGCAGTGTGGAACTTAGTGGCTGAGCACTCACTTCACGTGTATGAGGTTCTGGGCTCGATCCCCAGTACCTCCTAAAAAAATAAACAAGTTGAGGAGCAGATGTAGCTCAGTAGTTGATCACCTGCTTCCCATGTACAAGGTGCTGGGTCCAATCCCCAGTGCTAAAAAAAAAAAAAAAAAGACAAGGGCAATGATTTTTGAGCCAGACGTTGAGTCAGAAGACACCTCAGCAGGCATCTTGTGGAATTCTCTGAATCTACTGATGGAGAGTCAGAGCCATTGACGTTCTCCAAGGCGCAGGATGATTTGCATTCCCCGGTTCCCTCCCCAGCTCCCCAGCCCTCCTGCCTCTGATTTCGATGGGGCCTCATGGCATTGTCACCCTCTACGAACAGTTCTGACCATGGAAAGGACATGGATACAGGTGCCCTGCCTCAGGTGTCAGTTTTCTTAGTGGCTAGATCCATTCTTGCTGGGGTGGCCAAGCACTGTTACTCAGGCTATTGCCCAGAATTTATGACTCTTCTTGCTGGGCCCCTAGGTCTTTGTTCCACTGGCTTTGAGCCGGCATTCTTTATTCTTGATACTTGATTCTCTTTCTTGGACTTTGATTCTCTAGTCTAGGGGCTTCCAGGAATCTTCAAACTTTATTCACATGTCCCTAGTATTTTGAAAAATTTTGTACTCCCTCACACATTTTTAAGAAGACATTTAGCATTTTATAGGCATAAGTTTAACCAATTGGACAGAATGTATTTTAATTTATTGTATATTTTAGCTACAGATTTGAGCTTATTCAATTTGTAGAAAATGTTCACCATATGAATTAATTACAAAATCTAGTTTTTATTTTCATGCTAATTAGTCCAATCAAACTTACTTTTTGTGTTAGTCAGAGTGGGCTAGGTTATTCTACCACTACAAACACCCAAAATTCTCAACAGCTTCAAACAAGGGAACACCATTCCACATTCAACACAAATGAGCAGAGGAGACGTTGCTCACTAGTCACTCTGAGCGGTTGTGAGAGGGTAGCCCTCTGCATCTATTCTCACACTCCTTTATCAGGCAAAGGAAGAGTAGAACCAAGCACCATAACAGATGTTTTTATCTGAACGTAACACATTACTTCTGCTCAAAGGTTAATGGTCAAAAACAAATCATATGATCATTTTTAACTTCAATGGGGTAGGAAAGTAAAATTCAATCAAATACTCAGAAGGAGAAGAACCCCCCTATCTGGAAATGGCTCTAATGATTATCATAAAAATTCTGAATTCATTTTTAATTAACACATATTGATACATGATCCTATGCAATCTTCTCTGAATTATAACCCTTCTTTTGAATTCTAATTCTAAAATTAGAGATAGATAGACAGATAGATAGATAGATAGATAGATAGATAGATAGATAGATAGATAGATAGATAGATAGATAGATAGATAGATGAGATGTGGGGAGAAAGAGAAAGGTAGTAGATAGGAGGGTCATGGCCTTACTCTCAGTTTGCCTACAGCAAATTCAGTGCTGCCACTCTCAATGTTTTTGCTTTGCTTCCATGGAGCTCTCCCTCAGAAGGGAAGCATTTTTTAATTGCCTTTGGTTCATGACCCCAGAGGTTTTAAAACATGGAGACCATGCACATGGTGAGATTAGGATAGGTAAAGGATTTACCTTTCTTTTTCAAGTGCAAGAAGGGTGAATTGGAAGAAGAGGTAGAGAATAAGAGAAATGGCAGACTACAACACATCTCCAGGTACATCAGTTTAGAAGTGAAAATATAGGATAATGGTAGGACTGGAACTTTTTTCCATTAAAGTCCATATTTTTGTAGATGCACAGGAGTGCATGCATCCTAATTTGAAGACCACTGCTCTAGTCTAGACCCACAATCCCTGCTCTGTAGGATTGATCTGTGGCCTTTCTCAGCTTTGGGATATGCTCAGCTCCCATCCTCTCTAGGGAACCCTTACTCCTGCCATCTACAGCCCAATCTCAGCCCCAATCCTGGTGTAATCTAACAAAGCTCCCTCCATGCACAAGTGGTCTCAAACTTTTTTCCACATCAATACTCTTTCTTCATACGAAATCTTACATGGAAGCTCAACACAAAGCAGATAAGAACTAAAGTGAAAGAGTGGAGTGGAGGTGCAGGAGACCCAGGCCCCATGTCTGGAGTCCCCACCACCTACCCCAAGGCACCCCCCTAAGTCACCTCTCCACATTCAGGAGTTCTTGAAGCATATTCTGAAAACCCACACACAGCATGAAGATGTTTCTACAGACACACATGGAAAAGCAGGCTTATCTTCTGCTGGCTCTCTTTACTTGGAAGCAACCGGAGTGCAATTGTAGAGACAGGCCCTCTGCTGACAAAACTGTCTGAATCGTTTCTGCCCAAAGTAGAGAAGTTGAATATTGTCATTTGGTCACGTTCAGGAATCTGGTGGTGTTTAAGGCCCTCATTTGGAATAAAGAATTGTGTCAGCATTTCTGTTCTGAATTCCTATTTTCAATGATTTATAATGAAGCATCTTTTTAAAATGGTTTCAGCTGTTTGAGCTATATGCAGCCAAGAGAATAGATCCTAGGGCTTTTTTAGCACTCCACTAACTATGAAATTGTTTGATTTTTACAAAACATATTTAGCAAATTGTTAAAAGTATTGGCTAAACACAGCATTTCATAAATGAAATGTTGAAGTGATCAAGATGTTGAACTTTAAAATCATCTGCTTTCGCTGAACAGTGCCTTTTTTTTTTACAAAGTTCAATAAGAATTTTTAACATAATTTTATACAACATTATAAGTGCATTGCTACATGTTGTAAATATCACGTCATTACACATTCTAATTACCTGATTACATTCATTTACATTAAATTTGTAATTAAATGTAATTTCATGCTTATTGAGTAGAAATCCTTTTGAAGCGTTGCGATAGTACTCTCCATTGCAATGTGCAGAACCCAAATGCAGTCCTGATCTGGGAATGTCTGCGAAAGCAATTAGTAAACCCTATAAATTAAATCATGGTCTCTTAAATACAATTGCAGGCAGTGAAATCATTTATAACAACAGAGTTAGCTTGTAATGAAGGTGGTGTTGGTACAAAGATCTTTGTTTCTATATCTTTGGTCTTTGGGGTCCTCGGATAATATAGTAAAATAAGATACTGGTATAGTTACAAAATTAGGAAATTTTTATCTGTGTTATTTTTAGTTACGGGAAGTAGGAAGTGGATGTCCCCTGCCTACATTTGGACCAAGGGTTTTTAAGTCATAAAAATCCTTTCTCCATTTGCAACATTTTATAGTCTTTTTCCAAATTCAACCTCCTACCATCACCGAAGCAACCCACATCCCGCAGCAAACAAAGAGATGCTATAAGATCAAATAGGAGAAGTTTTAGCCCCAAATTTGGCCTGGGGTGGCTAATTTTACCTTCTTCTTATGAACATTTAGCATCTTACGACATTTTTGCTGCCAAGCATATATATGCAGTAAAAGTTTTCTTTTTGCATCTTGGCTTTCCTTGATGTCTTGATATTAAACATACCATTTACATCCTCCACTATGTCTAAAGATCATATACTACAAAATCTATGGATGTCTTGCATGTAGTAACAGGTCTTTAATATCTTCCGCAGTTCTAAGCAACTTCCCTCTCAACAGCATGATTATTTAAACAGAACCAAACAAAGGAAAATTATTCCTCTATGAAAGAAATATGGTAGACTAGTGGTGTTCAAACTGGAGTGTGCATCAGAATCACCAAGAAGGCTTGTTGAAACACACATTACTGGGCCCTACCTCCAGCGTTTCTGATTAAGTAGCAGAGGGTGGGACCTGAGAATTTGCATTTCCAACAAGTTCCTAGGTGAATCTGCTGCTAGCCCAGGAACCACACTTTGAAAACCACTGGTCTACCACAAACTCACCTGTCAATTACATTATCTAGCACATTTTAAGTGGTTCCCCCAGTACAGAGTACCTACCATATGGCTTCAAAATAGCGTTCTGGATCAAAACAGCTGATTGCCTGCTTGAACCATTAGGCTCCTTACACCGCTCTTGATGACCAACCTACCTCTGCAAGCGTGCTGCCTGAATTTGCCACTTTGGTCATTTCTGTTACATTTCTATAGGTTCCAAAGAAAAGGACACTGGAGGGGTGGGCAAGTGCCTTCATTCAATTTATACCCCTAGATTGGTAGCTCTTTGTATAGAAAGAACAACTGAGTCAACCATTCACCTGGCGAGGGAAGGAAAACTGCATTTCCACAGAGGCACATTCCTCCCCAAAAACTGATTTCTAAAACAGTTGCCAAGAGATCGCTGGACTTAGGAATCTATTCAACTCATTTGAATCCAAAGAATATTTATTCAGGGCCTTTTGCATGGTGTATTAGTCAGCCAAAGGGGTGCTGATGCAAAATACCAGAAGGCTTTTGGGTTTTATAAAGGATATTTATTTGGGGTAGGAGCTTATAGATACCAGACCATAAAGCATAGGTTACTTCCCTCACCAAAGTCTATTTCCACAGGTTGGAGCAAGATGGCTGCCAACGTCAGTCAGGGTTCAGGCTTCCTGGGTTCCTCTTTTCCCAGGGTTCATTTTTCTCTGGGCTCAGCTCCTCTGTTTTCTCCACGAGGTCAGCTTTAGACTATGAGGTTCTCTAGGCTTTGCCTCTCTCAACAAGGCTAGCTGTCAACTATTATGCAAATGGCTTTTTTCTTTTTCCGGGACCTTCTCTCTTTCCTCACAACCAAGCTCCTCTGTATGCATACTTCCCAGACCTCCAGCTCAAGACTCCAGCATCAAAACTCCCACTCTGTCCTTTGCCATGTCTTTTATCTGTGAGTCCCCACCCACCAAGGGGCAGGGACTCAACATCCTACAGACATGGCCCAATCAAAGCCCTAATCATAATTTAATCACACCCACATACAGACCAGTTTACAAAAATAATCCAGTATCTAATTTTGGAATTCATGAACTATATCAAACTGCTATACACGGGAAAGATTTTTAGAGTCAAATAAGACTTGTACCCTGTCCTGAAGTAATTCACACTTTGAAGATTTCCATAACCAATCCTGGATAAAAATTTACAGTCTGGGGTAATATACTAAGATATAAGTCTTTTTTTGTGTGTCTGTATACCTTCTATCACAGGAATAGGAAGGAAATGAGCAATTATCATACTTTCCTCACATTTTGTTCCGAAATTGAAAGTCATTGGTCTGTCCTTTAACTCAGATATGCAAGGTTCTCTCAAAATTAAAGACATTTTATAGGTATTGATTATAATAAGAAAAAGGATGCAACCATTAAAATAAGTAATATTTCTGAAAGCAAAAGGGGGTAGCTGGTCCCTTGCCCATAGGCCAGGAAATAGCCCTTACTGTGGAATCCTAAGTACTATTTTATATTTGCAGCATTGTTGGAGAGAGGTGCAGAGTAAAGCATGCAAGAATATTATTTCAAAAACAAGTTATTTCTGATAATATTAATATAATCACAAATAACCTTTAGTTTACTGACATCACAATATTGGTGCCCCAAATATCCATCTACTAGTCATTCAAGAGTACTAAGCTACTTCCAAATGTGAGACGAATTTCCCCTTCTCCCATGGAGTCTGCTAATGTATGTCCAGCCACTGTGGTTACAGCTCTTACCTAGTGCAATTTGCACAGCATGACTGTTCTCCACCGCAGAGAGGAAAGTGGGATACCCCCATGAGTTAGCGTTTTTCCATCAAAACAACTGTTGCTAAAACCAACCCGGACCACTAAATTGCACGAACGTGTCCTGAGCATATCCAATGTTTGTTTGTATTGTATTTTCAGACAAGCACATCCATCCATCTATTCATTCATTCATTCATTCATGTCACATTAAACAAATATTTATCTAGCACCTACCACGTAGTAGTCTGTTCTTTAAAATATTTAGAAAATAGATTTTCATGAAGACAGCAAGATTGAAAAAGAATTACAGCAAAGGTTGAGATTAGCTTCAATTAGAAGCCTTGCCCAAGACTCAGTTTTAGACTCTGTACTCTCCTGAGTCATAATTCTGAATCTCATTGCTTAGCTCTTGACTCTATGCTGATGACTCCAAATTTATCCCATTCTGCCTTCTTACCTAAATTTTAGTTCCATTTTTCCAATCTTTTCTAGAAAATTTCCCTGGGATATATATTCTCCACCTCAAGCTCAACCTGCCTAAAAACATTTTTTGAGTCCCAATTTAGATCTTCCCCTTAACTTTATTCCCCAGTCAACAAGAGTGTGAGACTCCGCTAGGCAAAGGGAGCAGGGAAAAGGCACCAAAGAAATCAAGCAAGGTTTCTGCACTAAGGGAAGAAACAGAGTGCATAGAAATGCTACAAAATGACTAATAATATGGAGTGGTATACAATGAGTGCCTAAAAAGCAGTAGGAAGGTGAAGTGGTAGAAGTTGCAGAGACTGGAAGACTTCAGAGTGAGAATGGATAGTGGGACAAGGATTCATGGAAAAAGATGATGCCAAGAGGTCTCCAAAGTAGATGACCAAGAGGCATAGAATTGGGATGGGGGTCCGAGGCGGGGAGAGCACTGGTAAATTGATATCTCTGAAGTTCCCAAAAAAAGAGTTAAACTAAACAATTGAGCAAAATCTTCCACGTTTCATAGGAAAACAAATAAACGTATATTTCCAGAATAAGCTTTGCAACCTAAAAATGAAATCAGACAAGCATAAAGAGCTATTGCAAACTGCTGCAGACTAAGGGATTTCTCAAAGAGTGGCGAGATCAGGGGAAAGTTCAAAGCCCTCAACTGAACTGAAAGGCTGGCTGTGATAAAAGGGCTTACCAGAGCCTTGAAGTCCCCTCTTTTTGGATCCGCCTTTCGTTACAGTGCTCCTAGGCTTTCCCCAAGGTCTCCTTCCTCTTGTGCAGATCCCTGCACCCACACCCCACAGCCTTCCTCCCCGTGCCCTCCTTGCCATCCTCCCACTTCCATGCTTTCCTGAGTGGTCCTCTGTCTCACTCCATCTCCACCCGCCCTCAGCAAAGTTAAGTAGTTTTTCCAAGGTACACAGACTGAGAACTGACTGGTATTTCTATGTTACCTTTTCAGTACGTTTGAATAATCAATTCACGTCTCTGTGATGTCGACTTTAGATTTTAATTCATCGTAAGGAACACTTTGGAATTCTAAGGAATTCCAAGTCCTACCTGGGTTCCAGGCCCTCTGATCAATCAAAAACAATTACTATTTCTAAAGCTTTGAAATCTCTGAAGGCTCAAAGCTTCCTGTCTCAAAGACTAGTCCTCCCCTTTGGCTTTCTGGTGAGACAGGACAAAGACCCCATGAGTATTTTGTTCCCATGATACTTTCTGCTCTAGGAGTCCAGCAGCATTGCCGACTTCCTTTCTCACCTTGATTTTTCCTGGTATTGTCAGTTGATCACAGCTCGAGCGTTAGACAGAACCCATCTGAGATGCTGCTGTTGACATTTTTGAAGATAAACAGGTGCAGAAGGGAAAAAAAAAGGCACAGCCGCTTTTTAGGAAGTCAGATGGCATTGTACAGCAAACAGAAGGCAAACGACAGATTTCAAAGCCCCAAATCAGATCCTTTTATTTGTGTAGAATATATCAATTTGGAATGCACAATTTGAAATTGCTGGTTATAGAATTTGATACATTTGATTGTAGTATAATTTTCCAAGAGCTGAAATATCCAAATCCCACCCTAGAGATGACAAGCTCATGTTCAGGTTTATTTCTTTTGGAATCGTCACCTGGTGTCCAAAGAAATGTGTTTTGTAGAGAATGTTATTTCTGCTCCTCTGTTTTGGGCATGTGAATAACTATCTTAGGGTATCTTTGTTTTCCTGAAGCATCTCCCTACTTGTCATATGCTACTTCTTACAGCTTTTACGAATGGATTTTTGTGTTTTCACATTCTTTCTTATTGATTTCTGCTTAGCTAAACTTCCATATAAACAAAATAGTGAAAATATTCCATATTACAACATCTGCTCTCAACTCTTTAAAATCTTGAGCCACCGATTCTCTAGACAATGGCTTATATTCCAGGAAGCAATATCAAGCTTAGAGGAGAAAAGAGTTACAACCTTCTCTAGAAACACCACTGTCATTGTATAACTGCCACAGCACCTGCCAGTCATTCACAAAAAAGGGACAAATGTCCATGCATTTTTGAGCCCTCAGATGGTTAGTCAAGGAAGAGATCATTCATTGGAGAGAGATCTGGAAGATCTTGGAATAACAGCAGAAACTTTTGGTTTGAGAAACAGAGGATGAGCTACCTTAGGTAATGCTACAGGTTCCTAATGGCTGGTGTGGGCTCTGTCATCCCAGCCTGGTAAGAGGTGAAAGATCTAGTCTCATTTCATCAGCTCCAGGATGGTGTATGTTGACCTTCACAGGACCACCTCTGACCTAAGCCTCATCTGAACTTGTAAGGTCCTAAGCCATGAAGGGTTCTTTGCCATCTGACTCTGACATTGCAGTATTTGCATTCAGACCACCATGGGACAGATGCCAGAGCTCACAGTATCCACTCCAGCTGCATTTGGGAGTTCTCACTAGTTACCCTCAAATGCAGTGGTCTACACTGGCCACAAGTGAAATACAAAATCAGACTCAGTCAGCAGGAAGGCCAATTCTTCAGTAGAGATTTTATTTCCATTTCCTCCTTGGCTTCAGTTTCTGAATTGGCAGGGGAACCATGCACAGAAGGGTTTGTTTTAGAAAGAATAAAAAGAAGATAGAAATAGGGAGAGGAGACGAGAGAGGGAGGAGGGAGAGAAGAAAGAAGAAAGTTAAAGGAGAGAAGGAAGAAATAAAAAAGAGGGAAGGAGGGAGGGAAAGAAAACTCATCTTCATTATTTCAGTCATTAAATAAATTAAGAATAAACAAGATATGCAAATTAAAATACTTAGCAGATATGCTTCCAATTTCACAATTATCTGTAAGTAGTATTATAAATTAGAATCAAAGATGTTAAGAAAGCTCTAAACACCAAGTCTTTCCTTTTCCTGTTATGCTCACATGTTTCTTGTGCACATTGATTTATTTCTCTGAAATATACACCATCATATTTTTAGGAATAGAAAAAATGTGGACCATAAAGTCCCTCAGATAAGTCATAGAATACATACCTTATTTTGTCTTTTAATAGATGCATTGTATTTGAATGTACAAAGGATTTTATAGTTTATTTTTTAAACCAGTCTCTCACTGAGAGACATTTGAGTTACTTCCAAATTTTGTGTAACTAATTTCCAATTTTTACAAACAGCTTTGCAAATGGAAATCCTTGTACAGATATTTATACACTTTGGGAATGTTTATGTGGGATAAAATTCTAGAAGTGGGAAGGTGAAAGAGTATGAACAATTAAAATGTGAATGCCATTGCCAAGTTGTTCCTAGTATACTTCAGAATGCCCACTTTTCCCTACCCTCACCATCTTGGTGTCTGTCATTCAAAAATGTCATTTTCCATGGCTATAGTATGGAAAACATGATCAAGAAGTCATCACACCCATTATATTTTCTTTTGCTCTCCCACTCTAAAAGCAATGCCTCTGATGTTAACACAGTTCAGAAGTCTTAAAAAAAAAATGTGCTGGTTCTGCAGGTCAGAATTTCTAAGTTTTATTAAAATCAATACTTGTTCTATTCCTATTCATAATTAATTCTAGGCCCTGATTCCACTATAGACATACAAGGCAGTGTGAGTTCCTAGTTCTTATCTTGATCTGTGGTTCATCTTCACTTCCTTTTTATTTTTGTGTGTGATAACTAATTCTAAGCTTTCCTTAATTCCATCAATTAAATTTAAATTTTCCTAAGCCGTATATTTAAAAGATTTAACTGGTGCACTGATGACCAGTCCTTTGCACATTTTTGTCTTCTGGGCAAACCCCACCTGCAAATCACCATCATTAGTTCCCAACAGCCCTGGGAACTGGGGAGGGCGCTTTGCCAAAATGCCTGGCGTTCCCCAGGGTCTGCACAGATCCCAGGCTTTTGTGCAGTGGTCAGGCAGAGGGCATCTGAAAGAGACCCAGGAAGTACCCCACCCACCTCAGAATTCTGTGTTTTTAAGGTCTCCTACCTCACAGGGTCATTATGAGCAACAAATGAATTAAATGGGTTAATACTTGTAAATTGTTTAGTGGGCTGGGGGAGAGTGTAAAGTACAATGTAAACCACTATCCATGTGGTGCAGCAGTGCTCCAAAATGTATTCACCAAATGTAATGAATGTCCCACGATGATGAGGGAGGTTGTTGGTGTGTGGGGAGTGGGGTGAGGGGGGTGGGGGGTGTATGGGACCCTCATATTTTTTGAAAGTAACATTAAAAAAAAAAAGATATGGGGGATTCCCATGTGCCCCACACCCTCCCCCTCCCACACTCTCCCAAATTAACAACATTTGCCAAAAGTCATTTATTTTTGAAAATTGTTTGAAAGCTATAAATCGTTTAGATATATTGCTTTATTACTATCAGGGTAAGCTCATTTTAACTGAAGTGGAAAGTCATTCCCTTTAGTGAATTAGCATAAGGTTGGTGATCAAAATGAACTTGAAGATAAGCAGTTTATAAATTAAAGAGAACAAACACAATTCTCTATAACAAAAGTTTAAACAAATGAAGTTCTTGAAATAAACCTTGATGACATTGATATTATGTCAATAATTTTTGGACCTAAGGAAACCAACTTTACAATATTATGGGAAATTTATTTACTTTTTTAATAATAGATTTACACGGAAATTAAACATTATAATAAAATGATAGGGGGTTAATAGAGATGTAATGGGAATTGATTTTTATGGTAAAAAAAGATTATACATTCAGCATTAAACATTAATGGCATGGCGGCGGACTTGGCCAGTGGTTAGGGCATCCGTCTACCACATGGGAGGTCCGGGGTTCAAACCCCGGGCCTCCTTGACTGGTGTGGAACTGGCCCATGCGCAGTGATGATGCGCGCGGGGAGTGCCCTGCCACGCAGGGGTGTCCCCTCATAGGCGAGCCCCACGCGCAGGGGGTGCGCCCGGTAAGGAGAGCCGCCCAGTGTGAAAGAAAGTGCAGCCTGCCCAGGAATGGTGCTACACACACGGAGAGCTGACACAGCAAGATGACACAACAAAAAGAGACACAGATTCCCGTGCTGCTGGCAACAACAAAAGTGGACAAAGAACACGCAGCAAATAGACACAGAGAACAGACAACCGGGGTGGGGGTGGGGGGGAAGGGAGAGAAATAAATAAATAAATAAATCTTTAAAAAAAAGAAAAACATTAATGACATTTAAAAAAAGTACTTTGCACAAAGTAAATACTATATACTTGCTTGCTAAATAAGTAAATAAAATAGGAGCCAGCTTTTTGTATTATTTTCCTGCAATTTTCAATCACCACACCTTATTTTAAACAAGCTATATTCATGGGTTTTTTCCCCAGCCAGTTTAAGAAGTTTTATCAAGTATTTCAGGTACAGTAAACATTTGAGTTAACCAGAAATAATTTTATGGTGGATAGAAAATTGACTTTGCACAGTAACAGATTAATTAGAACAAAACAATGTGATATCAGGAATTTATTTTTAATTCTTTACTCATAACACAATTAGTAGAGAGAACAGTAAAATGAAACCTCGTGTACCCTTCACCCAGCTTCTACAATTATCAATATTTTGCTGTTACATTTCATCAATTCCTCCTCCACTTTCTTATTTTCTTTTTTCTAGAGTATCTTAAAAGAGTGCTTCTCAAACCTCTAATGTGCTTGTGTAACACTTGGGGATCTTGTTAAAAGGCAGATTTTGTTTTGCTAAGTCTGGAGCGGGGCCAAGATTCTGCATTTCTGACAAACTCCCAGGCGATGCCCGGGCTGCTGGTCTCAGACCACAGTTTGAGTAGCAAAATTTTTAAAGCAATACCTGTCCATCATAGCCATTGCAGATGCTGAGAATTTCCTTTTCTAAAGTTTGCAGAAAAATAAATTACTAAATTCAAGCCAGTACCTTCTACCTTCTACATATACACTTTATCACCTTGTAATGAGAATTAATATTCAGGATGATGAGTCACTCGGGATGAAAACTGCAAAACCCAGAATCAGCAAAGAAAAAACTAAATCATGTATTTACAAAGACAGGAAAATATTCTCACACAATTTACAAAGGTATCTAACAGCTTTTCTCAAAAACAAAAATCATATCTGCGTTACCTACATTAATTAGGGAAAAAATAAAATTAAACAAAATACCTCTTCTCTGAGCATTCTAGTCACTAAGATTTTCTGGCCGAATGGAGCCTCAGAACTGTGACATGCCATCAGCTGTGGTGCGGTTATGTGCACCTTGGATGGTAGCAGGCACTTGCTGGCACGTGCCCAGCCACTTCAGTGGGGCAGCTGCCCTAGCTGACCTCAGAGAAGTTCTCCTTTGCCCTCTCCGCTTTTTCCTATATCTGTGTATTGCCACTTTCTCAGTGTTTACTTCCCAGTGTGGAAAGGAAAGAAAAATATTAAGCATATGGCAGTACAGGTGGTCTGAGGTAGGGGAGTATTTGTGAGGGCAATAATCAGGTGACTATATCCTGGAAAACTACCACCTTTTGTTTTCTTCTATTTAAGAACCCTCCAATTTTGCAACACTTGGCTTTCTGAACATTTACATGGGAACATACACACAGGCAAACACATACACACATATACACAAATAAACACAGATAGCCAACTTGAATTTTCTTCTTATTTGGAATTTCTGATTATAACTGAGAGTTAATCCTGATCTCTTTACTCTTTCAGAATTGATGAGAACTTTTGCAAACATTTTTAAAATTATCTAAACATGTTTATTTATAGGAATACTATTCGGATCGTAGAATTAATGCATGCTTGTTACCAAAAAATGCAAATCATATGCTTATATACATACTGAAAGGATATTTCTCAGCAACTGCAGCCCAGGAAATAAAAACCTCTTTCTCTCTCACTCTTTCTCTCTCCACATCCACAATACATAATTTGTGTGTGTCTATACAGTCAATCCTTACTTTGCCCTTTTCTCATATGTATGAATTTCAGTTAGCACAGTTTATTTAAGGAATACCAATTCCCCAACAATACAGTTCAAATTCCACTTGCCATGTTATATTAACTCTTAGTAGTTACATAAAATACCAATATCACTGCCAGCTCTTCAGTCCAAAATAGCAGATATGCATCATGATCAGTGACCAATCATGACACTGCTTTCAAAATCTGTGGGTGATTGGTCACTGTGTATTTGTTATTCAGGTTAGGCACAGACAGCAGAGTGTGTAGTTGTATTCCTCCTTGTCTCCCAGTATAAACCCACATGATGTTTTTACAAAAATGGATAATCAAATGAGGAAAGTGGTCAAAAAATATGGAATGCAGCAAAAATATCTAAAGAGAGAACACTAGAAGTGAAATTTGACTTGAGCTTGAGTGAACGTTTGGAGGAATGGCTGACTGTGGGATGTGCTCGAGTGTCTCTAGGTAAGCAGCTAGAGAAGCTTTGAAGAGGCAAACTTTGAGAAATAAATGAGGAAAGTGGTCATGATAAAAAGGATGAAGGTGTCCCAGAGGATGTGAAGCCAACACAAAATTTCACATTAATGGCAACCTCAGATTATTTCAAGACATTAAAAGTGTAAAAGTAAAATATTGGAAGCTATTTCAAATTTACAATGCAATATAAAAATTCACCAAAGCATAGAAAAAAATGCTCACTCTGTATTGTAAGTTTATAGTGAGCAAAAGGCAAGGATTGTTCAAACCACTTTTTTTTTTTTAATATTTATTATTATTATTTTTTAATTACATTAAAAAAATATATATGAGGTCCCATTCAACCCCACCGCCCCCGCCCCCCACTCCCCCCACAGCAACACTCTCTCCCATCATCGTGATACATCCATTGCACCTGGTAAGTTCACCTCTGAGCATCACTGCACCCCATAGTCAATGGTCCACATCATAGCCCAGACTCTCTCACATTCCATCCAGTGGGCCCTGGGGGGATCTACAGTGTCCCGTAATTGTCCGTGAAGCACTATCCAGGACAACTCCACGTCCCGAAAACGCCTCCACATCTCATCTCTTCCTCCCGTTCCCCACACGCAGCAGCCCCCATGGCTACCGTTCCCACACCCATTTCACATTTCCTCTGTGGACATTGGATTGGTTGTGTCCATTGCACACCTATGTCAAGTGAGGGCTTAGATTCCACATGGGTACTGGATGCACTCTTCCCGCTTCTAGTTGTAGACACTCTAGGCTCCATGTTGTGGTGGTTGACCTTCTTCAACTCCATGTTAGCTGAGTGGAGTAAGTCCAATAAGTCAAAGTGTAGGAGCTGAAGTCTTCAAACCACTCTTGATAAGTATTTTTGTTTTGCCTTTTTTTTAAAGCAAGAAGCAACATACTTTAATTGTCAATGTTTCTATTATTTTAAATTATAGGGTATTAAAGAAGTATTAGTTTTCCTTTTTTGTTTGTTTGTTTTCCTATGCATTTATAACTGACAGAAGAGAGTTTTTAATGCTTTAACAAAAATTTTTAAAGGTCACAAAGTAAGTGTTCTTTTCCCACCATTGATTAGGAATTTCACTTTGCAGGATTTCAGCTTGCACAGTTGTGTTTATGGTCCTGCATCACCGTGCAAATAGAGGACACCTATATATAAAAAAATGGAATCATTCTGCAATTAGGTATTTCTCTAATGATACATCTCACCTTTCTTCAATGTCAACACAAATAGATCCACATCATTGTTTTTAATTGTTGCATAAGAATCCATTGGTTCCCATAGGATTACCATAACTTGCTTAAACAAATCACTCTTGATGGATCTTTTGGGAAGTCACATTTACTTTAAAAAATCCTTTATTATTACACATAGTGTTACAGAAGAACATCCTCATACACAATTCTTAATGTAATTGTGAAAACATTTTCATAGAAAGTAGAATTGCTGGAGCAAAGGGTATATACCTACTGATAGATGTTGCCAAATTACCCTTCAAAGAATAGTACCACTTTACACTTTCACCACCAGTAAAAGAGAACATCTATTTTCCACATAATTGAAGCTGTTTATTATTTGCCAATATGGAAGTAATAATTTCTTTTAATTTTGCTAATCTAATTGACAAAACTGATTTCCCAATATTTTAAATTTCCTCCAATTACTAGTGTGGTAAAACATCTTTACATTAATTATCTATTAGCCATTTTTTTCTCCTGGGAATGTATGAACTTTGTTCATTTTTCTGTTAGATTGTTTATACTTTTCTTATATATTTACAGGATTTCTCTTGTCATATATGTTTCAAATAAATTATCCAGGTGCCATTTCATTTTCAACTTAGCTCATTTTCTCTTTTTGCAGTTAAATTTAAATCTTTTAGGTATATAAATCAATGGGTTTTTTTCCTATATATTAATATATATATATTTAACCCTGGTTATCATGTTAAGGGGAAAAAGCTCTTCTGTACCCCAAGACTAGAAAAATAATACTCCACTTTTTAATCCATTTGAGGCTGATTATGAGAGTTCGGGCTCCAGTTTTTATGTATTTGTTTGTTTGTTTGCCTGTATGTTAAGCCTTATTAACCAATTGTCTTATCACCATTTATTGAATGCTCCATCCTTCCTTTCCCTACTGGTATGAAATGACATCTTTAACACATAATTAAGCCCCTATACATTTGGGGAGTATGAGTTTGTGCACTCTGTTCAATTCATTATTTCTGTCTTTCTGTCACTGTATCAGTAGCAAATTGATTTCATTGTTACAGCCTCATGGTCTGCTTTTATGTCTGGGAGGCAGACATAGTATTGTGCAAAAGACTTTTTTAAATTGTTTATGGCTCTTCAACCCCATAAGGCTTCCCAGTAAATTTTATAATCCATTCATTATGTTCCCCCAAAAGTGGGATATTTTATAAATATATTGTATTTACAGTTAAAACTGACATATTTACCACGTTGAGTCTTCCAATTCAGGAACAAGATTCATCCTTCCATTCACTCAGTCTTTGAATGAGTTTGGGGAAAGAGTGGGGGCAAATCCTGTCCTTACTCATGAGGCTGACCTCATTGAGTTTGAAAACATTTCAGAGACTTAACATAAAATAATGCACTGTGAATTAGCTTACACACACCCACAAATAAGATGTGTGGGGACATTCTTTCTGCTTTTCATAATGTCCCCAATTACCTGGGCTAGAGCTTGATTGGAATCCTTCCAGACTCAAAACCTTGCTGACCTTACTCCAAATGTTGTACTGAGGTCAGTGTGTCTCAACATGCATTGTTTATTGGGGAGTGTGTGTAGCTCAGTGATTGAGCTCCTGTTTCCCATGCATGAGGCATGGGGTTCAATCCCCCGTATCACCTGAAAAAAAATTGTAAAATAAAAAATGTGTGGTCTATTGACCACCTTTTCTAAAATAATCTGGGGTGCCTGTAAAATATGCAGATTCATGAATCTCACCCACTGGAAACTTACTGAATCAACTCACTCATAGGAGTGGAGCCCAGAAATGTGCTGTTTTAACAAATATGCTAAGTGGCTCCTATGCACTACAACAATTGAGAACAACCCTCATAAGGGTTTCTATCACAGGGAGTCTTGAACAGTAGAGTAATAAAAACATGATAACCTCCACAGAATGTAAAATAAAAATAGTAGGCATGGCAGCAATAGATGCTTCAATAAAATATATACATTATCTAAACAAACTGATAAGTCATTCAAATGTGGGTGGGAATTTAACAGCATAGAAATTGAAATTGGGGTAACTGACTCTGATCTTAGCTTCGCAGTTTTCTATCAAACAAGTTCTTTAACCTTTAAAAGCCAACAGTCTCTCTTGTGAAGCTAACATTATGTTGGGATTGACTTTACGGGAAGTTTTGGATCACAGAGTGGTTCAGCAATGGCAGCGGAGGAATACTGATATAGGATGTTATTGACAGGATATATATGGTTGACAGGGAGTGTTATACAGGGCATATGCCCAGGGTATATAGTAATGTCTAGATATACTCATAGTGAAAACAATTAAAAACAATAGTTGGGGGGGGGTACTGGGCCCCTGGCCGGGGAGACACTGTCGTGGACCCTAGGGGAGCAGCGGCAGTCCCCCAGGTGCAACGACAAGAACCAGGAAGGAAGGAGGGCCCAACAGTGGGCTCCTGATACTTATGGGCATGCTTTTGAGCCTATACACCTGCAATAAGAATAAGGACTAGAGTAGCACTGTGCCTGGGAGTTTCCTCCTGACAGCCTTCATGTTACTCAAATGTGGCCACTCTCACAGCCAAACTCAGCATGTAGATGCAGTGCATTCCCCCCAGCGTGGGACATGACACCTGGGGATGAGCCTCCCTGGCACCGAGGGATCACTACCACATATCAGCTGAAGATGCAACTAGAAAAGGACCTTGAATTAAAGGTTCAACACGGATCAGCAGAATATCCCTATCTACATATAATAACATGACTTCAAAATGCTGTTTGACCTAATGTAAGGGGGAAATGGAAAGGAGAAATGAGAATATAAGGCTATGAGTCTCTAAAAAAGAGTCTGGAGGTTGTCAGAAGGAATGCCCTTATGCACAACTGAGCAGAGTCTGAGAGACAGATAAAGTAGATACAACCCCAGGTATTGGTTCTTTTGAGGGATAAAGAGACCCACGGGTCCTATGCTCATGGCAGATGGGGTTCACTGCCATGGCAGATGGCCCTTCTTTGGAGCTGGTGTTTCTGAGTGATGGAATTGTACTCAGAGGGGATCTCTCTTCACAAGATTTGCATGCTACTTTAATGGAATTGTAGTTGGTGCTGGGGTTTTAGATATATTTAGGGGTTCTGACTCTCTGGACTTATAATATGACACCCAGGCCCAGAACTTCAACAGACTTCAGCTCCTACACTTTGATTTATTGGACTTACCCCATTCAGCTAACATCGAGTTGAAGAAGGTCAACCACCACACCATGGAGCCTAGAGTGTCTACAACTGAAAGCAGGAGGAGTGCATCCAGTATCCATGTGGAATCTAAGCCCCCACTTGACATAGATGTGCAATGGACACAACCAATCCAATGTCCACAGAGAAAATGTGGAATGGATGTGGGAAGGGTAGCCATGGTGGCAGCTGGGTTTGGGGAATGGGAGGAAGAGATGAGATGTGGAGCGTTTTCGGGACGAGGAGATGTCCTGGGTGGTGCTTCACGGACAATTACGGGACATTGTAGATCCCCCCAGGGCCCACTGGATGGAACATGGGAGAGTGTGGGCTATGATGTGGACCATTGACTAGGGGTGCAGTGATGCTCAGAGATGTACTTACCAGGTGCAATGGATGTGTCACGATGATGGGAGAGAGTGTTGCTGTGGGGGGAGTGGGGGGTAGGGGTGGGGGGGTTGAATGGGACCTCATATTTTTTGAATGTAACTTTAAAAAAATAAATAATTAAAAAAAAATAAAATAAAAGCCAACAGTCTCATCGTTTGTAAAATTGAATGACATGATATTAAACATTTACATAGTGCTTAGCACATAACAAAAGCTCAATAAATGGTAGACAACAAGAATAACTACTTGAATTTCTGTGGGATAAGGTCATTAGTTGGCATTATCAGTGTGCTATTAGATTGCATTACAGCTTTTTTTGAAGTTAAAAGTCAAAATGGTGGAACCACAACATTTGAGCAACCTTTTACAGGTATAAAGGTAATATATTACTGAGGCTCAAATATATAGAGATATAGATTTCAAACTGAACCAAAAGAACACATAGCCATTTAAAATTATATCATAAATTTGAACAGCTATCCAGTGCCTAAGAAGACTCTGAAAGGTGGAGGATAAATAAAAATTTGCATGTGCTCTGCCTGTCCCTATACCCATACCCTTATCCCTCTGCCCCCGTGGCCCTCAGACAGACATTGATTATCTGCTGCAGCGACTGGTGACAATTCTACTCTACCTCCCCCAAACCCCTCAAATGTCCACAATTCCCAGCTTCAGTACCTGTCACTGCCCTTGCTAAACCACATTTCTCTAGTCGAGAGTTGCTGACTGATGCCACTCTCATTGTCACCTCATTGTCCTTGTTCCTCATCTCTACTCCATCCTGCTCATGGATTGTCTCTAGGCTGGTACAGAGCCTCTCAGCAGGCTAGTGCTGTTATTCTTTGTCCTGAGTCTCGTGTCCTTGACAAGTGACCTAATCTCTCTGGTGCTCAATTTTCTCATCTGTAAAATGAACCAAATAACGCATACCTCTGAGTTCTGTGTTAAGATTAAGTGAGGTGTGAGATCCAGGGTGTTGCAAACAGTGACTGACGTATAGTAATTACTCAATGATGTCCTAATTAAAGAACCATATCGAGATACCACTTATTTTCAGAACCACAGAAACTTTGTTGGCCCCACCTATCATCCTGTATCCACTGCCTATACACTAGAGCATGGTCATCTACCTGGATCTCTAGAAGAGACATTTAGCCAAATAGTGACATAAGCTTATCCTAGCAATGACACAGAAAAATATCAATTTAAGGAAAATATATTGCAAAACAAAGCTGGAAAATGTGGTAAGGGGGAAGATATGGAAAAACTTCAAGCACCAAATAAGCTGCTCAAACGTGGCTTCCTGTGGCAAAAAGGAAGCAGGATTTGGCCCTTACATTGCCTGCCTTTCCTGAATCAAGGAGCCCTGTACCAGGCAGGGCTGGGCCCATGGACCCCATTTTCCAATCTCTCCTCTTCCTGGGAGTTTGGGAAAGGTGTTATAGTTCTCAAGCTTTCAGGATATGGAAGATAAAATGAAGAAGAATGAGAGATGTTACAGTCCTTTGTTCCAGTGCTTTCCCCAGGCCTGCAGAGCTGGCCCCTGCCCCACCCCTCAGTACTCTTTGATGCTATAGGGTCAGCTCCGTGGGATTGGGGCAATTTAGGCAGCAGTGCCCTGAGCAATGAGGCTGTGTTGATGAGGAAGTGAGCAACATCAGACTTGTGAGTAGCATCAGAAGCTGGCCAAGCAGTAGACAGAGTCCAGTGGGAGAGACGCTGAGGAACTTGCTGCAAGAGGTAACCTGGCACCCGCAGTCCATCTGCTCCCAGTGTGTTGGTAGCCGAGCCTTTCCTTGGTCAGGGGTCTCAAAGGCTGTCCCTATCCCCGAATGTAAAAAGGCATACATTGCCAAGTTGTGGATGACACTGGTCAGGAGCCAGGGATGGGAAGGCTGAGAAAGAGGAGGCCACCCGAGTAGAGCCACAGGCCAGCCTGGGGCATTGGGGTTTCCCTCTTGGTGCACCATCCTACACTTATCCTGCCAGCTTTAGAGACCTGTCTGGCCTGGGGCACAGCACTCCTATTTAACATATTTATTAAACATACAAATTCAAAGGGTTCAAAAGAGTACACAATACCAGGTCTCCTGCCCACCCTGCCCTCAGTCACCCAGCATCCCCTCTCAGGAGGCAGCCAGTGTTGTTACTACTCCATCCCCAAAAACCCACAGGAGAAAATTTGCTTCAGTAAAATAAGTGCTACAATGTCATAACATCATACTTTTTTTTTTTTTTAACAGATTCACCTACCAACCTTGCCAGTCACTAAAGAGCATATATGGAGTTTATTGAAATGCAGTATGTGTTCTGCCAGGCTAGCAAGTAAATACAGCCCACTAAAGATCAGCCTGTTTCTGCCTTAGCAGCTAAGTCTCCTATCTCCTGGACTGATAAAAAATCTAGTTCCATTTATTCTGCTATTACGTACTAAGATTATCTGTTACCCAACCCTGAGTGAGTGACTGTTTGCTAATCTGATATAAGCACATTTGCAGTATCTGCTCATATTTCCATTCATTTTTGTTGGTTGTCCAATGCCCCATAGTATTTAGTGTAATACAAATTATAGGATTCTCTTACTATATATGAGCAATGCATACACCGTAATGTGTAATTTTATTTGCTTTTTTTAAAATTAAGGCTATTTATTATTTGAGAGTTGTGACTGCAAGCTGGGAAAGATGTATGAAATGAAAACTCCCTGGCAAGAACCCACAGAAAACAACTAGTATGAGATGGCGATTGTTCCACTGAGTTATCCCTTATTCGCAAAACCAGCAGTGTCTTCATTTGAAAAGGTCTCCCAATAGGTCCAGGAAATCGAGAATTAAGGCCTTGTACAAAATGGAACACTTATACTTTAAAAAAAAAAAATATTTCCCCATTCTCTTCTTTTTTTCTTTGAATATCCCTATTCTGACAGTGTCATATCCTTCCCTAGCAAATGCCACAAATCTCTTAGTAATGACTGCGGGTTCTATTTCTAATCCAGCACACTTCAGAAAAGATTTTACCCCTTTTGTTTTTGAACGGTCTGATGTGAGGGAAAATGTGATAAAATTGCTGGGGTTTCAAAAAGCTGAGCAGACAGAGGATCACATGAATGAGTCAGATCACAAGACTATTTCATTCATGCTCACATTCAACAAGTACAAAATACTATATAAATGTTCCATATTATCATTACTCAGTTTAGATACGTGTCAGAAAGGTCAGGCAATTTTCAGAGCAATCTGTGATTCTCAGCCTTTCTGTGAGAAAGGACGAAAGAAGGAAGAGAATGAAAATTATCTTCTGGTTATTGATCTTATTACAGCACATTACGATTATCCGCATATGATTACCTTCTGTGTGGATTTGCATAAGACGTTCTCACTCATGTGGAAGCTCCATGGAAGCTAACTTGAAGACATTTCCTCTTCCCTCTAGTCAACACACTCTAGGGTCAGGTTGCAGCTGAATTCTGGAGTGATTTTCTGCCATTATCCCAATCCTTCCATGCACACTCAGTAGGAGGATTTCCTCATGACTATCTCCACAATGAATTCTCTGGGTAGGACTATGGGAGGGTGTTTAAAAGCTCCATCTTGGGGCCTCCTTTGAGCCCTAACAGTTTTCGCCATCCACCACCCCTGCAGTGGTCCTAGGAAGCTGCAGCATGTGGATGTCTTGGCATTTTAAGAGTGGGGAATCTGGAGAGCGCTGATATCAAAAATGAAATCGCAATTATTATAAATTCTTGTTTTAAAGAATTTGAAAAAACTGTAGCTGCTTAAAAGCATTCCATGGTGGCCCTGTGGGAAATGGAAACAGATTCCACAGAGGAACAGGGGACCTGTACTCTGGCTGGTGCTGCCCACCCTCTACAATAGACAAATAACTTTCACCAAACCTTTTCACTTTCTTGGTATCATTCTTAATATCTGTGAAGATAAGAGAAGTGAGAAGACTCAAGGATGATGAACCCCAACATATAGAACAAATAACAATGGGGCTGCTTCGCTAAAGCAGAAGTTGAGGTCAGGGAACTGGATCTTCCTGCTGCATCTTCTCCTTCTCCTTGGTGCCTCCTCAGAGACTCCAGGTTGAAAACCACTGGACTCCCTTACTTTAAACATCACTTAGAACTCTAGGTCATCTTATAATGAATTCACCTCTGAAGTATATCACAGCACAAGCTATGGCAAGAGTGTTAGATGTGTTTAAGGAGTAACTAGCGTTAACAGTGTTTTTCTATATTGAAGGTGTTTGTGTTGTTTTTGAGCACATGTGTGGGTGTGTGCATGTGTGTGTAAGAGGGATGAAATTGTTGGCATCTTTCGGGCTTACTTAAGTCAATTTGTAAACCCTGACCAATGTGGATTTTTTATGTCTACTTTCTCCATCCATCTATGTAATTTACAAATGTTCAATCCCAAGTAAGGCAGAAGAGCTCAGCTTGGGGAGGGAGGAAGCCTTGACTGACCCAGGCTAATTGGCCATCCACAGCCTCAGCAAGAGGACATTTTATTGGACACATCCTCTTGGAAATGATTTTACAGCTGGTTTCCATATCTCTATTCTCTTTCAACTTCAATCTATTGTCCAGCCTTCTTGGGTTAACAGAAAAGAGGAAAGTTGAGAGAAACAGAGCCTAAGTTCCGTTATATAACCCATTACTTCTTAACTTGGTAAAGATATATCCCCCTCGACATAAATAACAACCCTGTGACCTCCAGCAATATGACTTAAAACACCTAAATAAACTAAACACCACATTTCAAATCAGTTACAGGTAATTATCACATTGAAGATTCTTTGTCAAACTCTGCACAGCCAAGTGTTTCTGAGATAATAGGGGTTGGAGAAGAGGAGGTGCCATGCTCCTGTTTACATGAAGAGCCACTCTTATTTAAGATTCTTTATGATGCTACAAAAGAAACACTGGCCTCTCAAGTCAAATTTATTCTGCTTTTTGCTATATGGTAGTTAAAATAATTGAATTTTATTTTAAAATATTGCACATATGTCCTACTGGACAGCCCTTCTTAGAAAATACACCACTATATTCTGCTTCACATTAACCAAATTTGCAAAAAAGGTTAAATGGTGATGGGGTTAATTCTTGTTTTCAATATATAAATATTTCTCACCACTTCCTAAAGAGCAAGATTTGCCCTGTGTATTTAAAGTAGGATAGAAGCATGTGTATAATAATTGCCATCTGCCTATATATGCATGCAATAGATTCATCAGTGTATGCTAAGTAAAGTCATCACCATTATCTGTAACTGTTACATTCATTTACTGATTGCAATAAATGAATGTCCAGTGCAAGCTGGCATGAAAATAGCTTGTTCCTTACTTCAAGTAGTTAACATACTGGTGGGAGCTGGTGAGACATAAAAATAGTCAAGTCTACTATGACAGAGGTAAACAGCATAAAGCATCTGAGGTTTGGAAGATATGCTCTGAGATCACAGGAGAAAGTGATGAGTTATCCTGAAGGGATTATGACAAGTTTGTAGAGAAGGTAACATCTGGGTTGCACCTGGCAGAGGTCAGTAACTCAACAGGAGAAGAGATGTTGAAGGAAAGGAAGTGCCATGAGCCCCAATTGGTGGGGTGCACTTGCTTCAACACGTTGTAGATATACACTGAGTACATTTTTTTGTGCCAGCTACACTTTTTGCACTTCTTGTCCCTGGAACTACGGCGCTGCTGCTGCTGTTGTCCAAGCTCAGTGCTCATCAAGTGAACAATGATTAAAAAAAGATGTATAGCTATCAGTTGCCCCACCCATATCCTGACTGTTTTCCTTACAGGCCAGAAGCTTTTGTCTGTGACTCTCCCTGAGGTCCTTCTCTGGCAGCAAGAGTATGCCAACCAGATGGACTGGGCCATACATACCAGTGCTTCACCAGTGGGGGGTGGGAGTTGGTGGATAGACATCACAACCTACTCGCCATTCAGGTGGAACAGCTCCAAGTCATGTTCCACACAGTCTGCCAGAGGCCCTAGTGGAATTGAGCCCCAGTTGCCCACTAATAATCTGCTCATTATGGCACCCTGAATTGACTTCCTTCCATTCTCTGCTACCTTACCAGTGCTTCCTGGTACTGCCTCCCAAATAAACTACTAGCACTCAAACCTATCTTTCTGAATCTGCTCCTGGAAGAATCCAACCTAGAAGAGTTTAGACGTGATTTGGAAGGCAAGGGAAGCCATCAAAGATTACAAAGCAAGGGAGTGACAGGCTAAGATCAATGTTTTAGAAAGATAATTCTTTCTGGCAGAAATGTGGAGGAAGGATGAGCCTGGAGACAGGAAGACCTGAAAGTAACTGCTGCTAAAGAAATTATATGGAACAAATAGAAAAGAAGTGGAGGTTGAGGATGGAACTCTGGAGAACACTGGTGTTTATGGAAGAAAGAGACTGAGAGAGAACAGCAGAGTGGGGAGAGGTCAACCAGAGGCTCTTCTGCCAGCTTCTCAAAATAAATCAGTGGGAGTGTTATATTCCAGGTGTCCTGATATTTTTGTAACCTGGAACTATTTTTCATTTCTCCAAGGCTGTAAGTTCATTCTGATCCAGTGTACAGACAGTGAAGTCCCTGACATGCAAGAGATGGTGATGGAGGAGGGAAAGAACTCCTGGCTTCCCTTTTCATTACAGAGTTGGACTTCAAGTAAGCTGTACAGAGAAATGCTGGTAGAGAGGGCAACAAAGTCACAGTAACTAACTTAAAATGCTGCCCCATACCAAATACACAATCTAACATTTCCCCCGTTAGTCACATTCAGATATTTATTTCAGCACTGTTAATTAAACTCACAATGTTGTAACAATATACATTCATGTTAAATCCATGGAACTACACCACACATGGACTATATAGTTAGCACAATTATAAAAATGTGCTATCATCAATTGCAACAAATGAAGTGTTAACAGTAGGTAGTATATGGGAATCCTGTATTTTATGCATGATTTTTCTGTAAACCTACAACTTTGCTAATAAAAAAAAAAATAAAAAATAAAGTTGCCTAAAAGATCTTCTGAAGCTGAGAAATTCTGATTGGCAGGTCTGACACCCTTGGTAGAGGTGAACAGGGGAATATGGTGAAATAAAATGTCTTTGTAAACAGAACACAATTCCTGGTATGTAGTATGTTTGTAATAAATTTATATTAAATTTAATTAAGTATCTGTCTAATCTGAAAGTGATGATCTTTAGTCATTTATCTTCAACTTTGACTCAAAACTAGTTTGATAAAACTAGTTTTATTGAGGTGTTTTTGGTGGAGAGCTATATGCCAACTTCTTAAGCATTTTCTAGAATAAAATTAGCAAGATTCTAAATTTTCTTTTCTTTGTAACTATCAAAAGATGAACAAATAATTGTATGTTCATTCATTGATGATTTGTTTAATACACAAAGCAAGATAGAGAAAATTGTATTCCCCAAAATGCTTTTTGGGGAGAAATACTTTGATAGATCACTTGAGGTAGAAAGTGAGTCATCAAGGGGAGGGAATGCGCAAGGATTGCAATTATGTTGCTAAATCTCTATATGTAATAAAGAGGTTACATGTTTCAAGTTGCTAATGGAAGGAGGGTAGAAAAAATGGCACACAAACACTTGACAACATGGCAAGGAGAAGCAAGGGAAGTAAAGAAAATTAATAAGGGAGAGGGATTCTAGTAAAATGTACATTGTACACTTTGTTTTTTGTGTTTTTTTTTAAGATTTATTTTTTATTTCTCTCCCCTTCTCCCTGCCCCCAATGTCTGCTCTCTCTGTCCATTCGCTGTGTGTTCTTCTGTGTCCTCTTATATTCTTATCAGTGGCATTGGGAATCTGTGTCTCTTTTTGTTGCATCATCTTGCTGCATCAGCTCTACGTGTGTGCGGTGCCACTCCTGGGCATGGTTGTGCTCTTTTCACACAGGGCGGCTCTCCTTGCCAGGGGCACTCCTTGCGCTTGAGGCTCCCCTATGTGGAGGATACCCCTGCGTGGCATGCCACTCCTTGTGTACATCAGCACTGGGCATGGGCCAGTTCACCACATGGGTCAGGAAGCCCTGGGTTTGAATCCTGGACTCCTATATGGTAGGCAGACACTCTATCTGTTGAGCCAAATCTGCTTCCCCATTGTACACTTTGATTCCTTTTCGTATCCTCACTAAATTATCAGAAGAAACAGTAAAATTTATGAAATGCTTGGTGTGATTGGTTTTGTTGTAGCCAGTGGGGAAAAGCCTGAATTCTGCATCCTGGTTGACAGAAACAGCCCACAGCTATGTAACTGTCTGGTAAGACAGAAACAGCCCACAGCTATGTAACTGAAAATAAATAAATACATACATACATACATACATAAATATAAACAGTAAATAAAAATAAATCTGTGCTAAACATTGAGGTCTTTATGAAATAAAGATTAAAATGATGTTGATATAAATAAAACTTTTTTAAAAAATGATGTTGAAGAGGTTGTAATATAGTTGACCAAATGAAATACAGACATAAAAAAGTATCCATTTTGTTTTATTAAAAATATATATATTATTGAGTCCCTTCCCTATACTTCCGAGGTCAAGAGAAAATATTCAGTCAAAACAATAAACAACAATAAAAAAGGAGAGAAGTGAATCACAGAGCAGATTTACAAAGAGAACGTAAATATGTTGGTAATTGTAATAGAGTTCAATGAAAGAGGACTGGCAAAAAAGTTTTGTGCCCTCAGGTGAGGCTTACCCCTCATATTTATAGTCTTAATGTATACAGTGATTTTCCGTGCAAACAAATGACTCTTATATTGGTTTTTTTGTTTTGTTTTTCTAATTTTTAATTTTGTCTTCACAAAATTTTAGATCACAGTAATTCACATATACAATATAGAGGACTCCCATATATCCAATATCAAACCCTTTTCCCATTCCCCAGCAATGATCTTTTTACATGTCCATGTTACATTTGCTGCAGTTGATGTACAGATTTTGAAACATAGCTTTCAAACATGGTTCCATTTTGGTTTATATTATGGATTATATTTTATACTGTACAAATTTCTAAATTTTTAGTTTCTTGATGTTTTGCATTATGATTTACATTTTAGCTTATAACCTTTTATACATTTTTGGTGTATGTTAATATGTCCTATATACCATGGGGCTAAAATTCTATAACAGTCTGATATAGACTGATTCTATAACAGTCATGTTTGGTTTGATACTACTTAACTTCAATAGCATGCACTTATCCTGTTCCTATATGCCTTTCTCCCCACCTTTTATTGTGCTTGTTACAAATTTATTTTTATATATTGTATTTCCTAAACCATGGATTTATAATTACTATTTATGCATTTGCGTTTTATAATACGTAAGAAGTAAAAAGTGAATTTACATACAAAAAAACATAACATGATAGTACTGGCATTTCAGTTACCCATACCTTTACCAGAGTTCTTTCTTTCTATTGCTTCAGTCAACTTTCTAGTATCCTTTCCTTTCAGTCTAAAGAACACCTTTTAGCATTAGCATTGCCTGTGGTGACAAACTCCCTCAGCTTTTGTTTATCTGGGAATGCCTTAATCTTGCCCTCATTTTTGAAAGATAGTCTCACTGGATATAAAATTCTTGGGTGGAAATTGTTTTCTCTCAGCACTTTAAGTATTTCATCCCACTGCTGGCTTGCCTCCATATTTTCTGATGAGAAATCAGTATTTGATCTTATTTGTACTCTTTTCTACATAATACATTGCTATTCTCTTGCAGCTTTCAGAACTCTTCTTGTTCTTTACATTCAACAGTTTGACTATGATGTGTCTGGGCATATTTCTCTTCTAATTTTCCCTGCTTGGGGCTCATTGGGATTTTTTTTTTTTGCAATTTTTTTGTCTTTATTTATTTTTTTAATGTTACATTAAAAAAATATGAGGTCTCCATATATTGTTATATACATGGTCCAGATCTGGTTGTTGTAAATAAGTCGTTCTTGTGTTTAAATAAAACAAGGCTGTTTTTTTTAATCTTCCCTTCAAAAAAATTAAATGAACTAAATGTTTTGGCTAAAATGAAAAATTAGAATTCAGATTGAACTAAAAATCTCAAAATCTAGCCTTAGGTTTTAGAACATGCACACCTAAAATATAAGACTGTAGAAAGGTGAAGAGTAAAGAATAGATAAAGATGCACAAAACAAATAACTAAGATTAATGTAGTATATCTATGTTAAGATCAGAAAAATGTATTTTAAGTCAAAAAGCATTACTGTCAATAAAGAGGGTCACAATAACAATTTTCTAGAAATATGTAAATATTCTAAATGTGAATGAACCTAAAAATATAGCCCCAAAACACATAAAGCAAAACTTGATAAAGCAACAAAGAATTTTTTTTACAAATTCATCATTACAATAAGACTTCTGTGACCTTAGCATTCCTATCTCAGGAACTTATAGATCAAGTAGACAAAAAATATCAGTAAGGATATAGAGATTTGAATAATACAATTAATAAGGTGTCTAATGAACATGTCTAGAACACTTCACCTAAAATCTGCAGAGTCAAGTACAAATGAAACATTTACCAAAACTGACCTCATGCTAGATCACTAAATAAGTCTAAACACACTTGAAAATATTTGTATCATATAGTTCAGTTGTCAGATTGTAATGAAATTGTTTGAAATTAACATAAAAATACCTGTTTGGAAATAAAAAATCATTTGTAAATGACTTATGATTCAAAATATAATTCATAATTGGAAATTTAAAAATATTTAGAAAAAATCATATTGAAAATCCTGCATAACAAAAGTAGGATGCATCTTAAACATATTTAGCCTAAAATGCTTTCCTGGGAGAGAATTCAAAAAATTGAGTTAAGCATCTAATTTAATAAGTTAAAATAAACCCAAATTTATTAAAAGAAAGGAAGCAATAAAGTTAGGAGCAGAAAATAATAAAATAGAAAATAAAATTAAAGATTCAATTATCTTCAACAAATGGTGATAGGAAAACTGGAGTTAATGCTCAACGGGTTCAACGTTTGAGCTGATGAGAAGTTGTGTCAATGGATATTGGTGATGGTAGCACAATATTGTCAAATAAAAACATATCTATTATCAATATAATTAATACCACTGAATTGTACATTTGAAAGTGGTTAAAATGGGAAGTTTTGAGGTATATATCTGTTACTACAATAAAAAAGTTTTTAAAAGAGTCAAAACAGAAAACTGGTTCTTTGAAAAACAAATAAAATTGACAAGCCCCTGACAATATTGATCAGAGAAAACAAGAGAAAAAGCACATATAAATGAGTATCACAAAACAAAATGATAGGTCCCAACAACAGACACTGCAGAAATAAAGTAGAAATAAGGAAATATGTGGAAGAATATTATGCAATTGTTGGTCATAAAGAGAAGTACTTAAAGAGATGACAACCCACTCCAACTCAGGTGTCTTGGTAGTCAACAGAAACATAATTCATCAAGCACTGGATGGAACAATGTTTTACTCATCTAGCAAGGAGACAGAGCAAGGGCAACTTCACTCGGGGGCACAGGTTCCATAGCCAGCAGATCTCAATCCTTTGCCAAGGCTGGGGGCTGTTCTAGCCCGAGCACCTGTCTCGTGTTTCTGTGCCTTAGTGGAGGAACCTGGCCCATCCTCACCAGGGATACTCTGGGTTTTAGTTGGATGTCATAATAAACCTGCCCTCCAGTCAATGTGTACATATGCTTGGGAGAGTAGTGGAAGGAATGTAAGCAGTTCCTTTATCTACTGGGGAATTGTGTTTCATCTCAGAATGGTGACACACCTGGTCCTGAGCAAAGGCCGTATTTTGGGTCCAGGGAAAAGCAGCAGCCCTTATGCTAGGTCTGTCCCCTATCACACTAGTAACTTAGAAAAGTCTGATAAAATTGGATTTCTTCAACAAAAATTACCAAAATTGACCCAAGAATTAAAAAATCTGTATTGTTTTATTAACATTAAAGAGATTGACTCCATATTTTTTAAATATTCCAACAATGAAAACACCACACCAAAAATGTTTTTACCAGCACATTTTTCTGAAATTGAATAAATAATTCGAATCTTACACAAACCATTCCAGAGTATTAAAAGAGAGAGAGAGAGAAAAAACAACAACACTCTGACTCATATCTAACCCTAACAAAACCTGATAAGGTTAGTACAAGAAAAGAAAGCTTATGTTCATCTTACTCATGAACAGAGGCAAAAATGCTAAAGAAAGTACTAACCATCTGAAACCAGAAATGCATAGAAAAGAAAAAACACTATTACCATGTTGGGTTTATCCAAGAAATTGGCAAGTGGTTTAACTTTAGAAAATCAATTATTAAAATGTATCAATTAACAAATTAAAAAAGAAAAATAATATGATTAGCTCCATAGATGCAGAAAAATAATTTAATATTCAAATTTCTTTCAAAATAACAATTCCTAGATCATTCCTGATAAATAATATCTACCAAAAAGTCTATAGCAAATAGTATGCTTAATAGTGAAATGGGGAAAAGGACTTGGCCCAGTGGTTAGGGCATCCGTCTACCACATGGGAGGTCCACAGTTCAAACCCCAGGCCTCCTTGACCCGTGTGCAGCTGGCCCATGTGCAGTGCCAATGCGCGCAAGGAGTGCCATGCCACGCAGTGGTGTCCCCCGTGTAGGGGAGCCCCACGCGCAAGGAGCGCACCCCATAGGGAGAGCCGCCCCGCGCGAAATAAAGTGCAGCCTGCCCAGGAATGGCACCGCCCACACTTCCTGTGCTGCTGACGACAACAGAAGCGGACAAAAGAAACAAGACGCAGCAAATAGACACAGAGAACTGACAAGGGTGGGGGGGGATTAAATAAATAAATAAATCTTTAAAAAAAAATAGTGAAATGTACAAGGTAAAGGATACCTGCTATCACACTTCTATTCTGCATTGTACTAGATTAATATAATATATATGGAAAAAACAAGCTATCATTATTTGCATGATTTAATCATCTACATGGAAATTCAACGAGTTCTGCAAATGTGTTTTTAGGTTTAAAAAGAGAATTTAGTGAAATTTTCTAGATACATTATCAGTATACCAAATTTCTTTATACCAGCAACTAAAAATACAATAACATAAGAAATATAAAGTACCCAGATATAAATAGGCCAAAGGTTGTATACAGATTTTGTGGGGAAAATTATGAAGCTTTGCTAAAAATCATTAGAGAACATCTAAATAAATGGAGACATGCACTATGTTCATTAATTGGGAAGTATCACAGATTTGTCCACGAAATCTATCATTTTGTTTTTGTAGACCTTAACAAATTGGTTCTAAAGTGAATAAAGGGTCAAAAGTAGTCAAGTTTCCCTGACAAAGAACAAAGTGGGTGACTTGCCATACTAGACTTCAAGAATTACTAGAGTGCAGGAAGCGGACTTGGCCCAGTGGTTGGGGCGTCCGTCTACCACATGGGAGGTCCGCAGTTCAAACCCTAGGCCTCCCTGACCCGTGTGCACCTGGCCCACACGCGATGCTGATGCGCACAAGGAGTGCCGTGCCACGCAGGGGTGTCCCCTGCGTAGGGGAGCCCCATGCGCAAGGAGTGCACCCCGTAAGGAAAGCAGCCCAGCGCGAAAGAAAGTGCAGCCTGCCCAGGAATGGTGCCACACACACGGAGAGCTGACACAACAAGATGACGCGACAAAAAGAAACACAGATTCCCATGCTGCTGACAACAACAGACGGGGACAAAGAAGAAGACACAGCAGATAGACAAAGAGAGCAGACAACTGGGGCGAGGGCGAGGGGGGGCGGGGGCGGGGGCGGGGGCGGGGGTGGGGACGAATAAATAAATAAATAAATCTTTAAAAAAAAAAGGTTGTACACAGTGGGAGAAAATATTTGGCAACCATATATCTGATAAGAAACTTATAACGTGCATATATAAAGAACTCCTATATCTTGAAAATAAAAAGATAAACAACCCATTTAAAAAATGGTAAAAAGATTTAAACAGACACTTCTCCAAAGAAGAAATACAAATGGCTAAAAAGCACATGAAAAAATGCTCCAAATCTCTAGCTATCAGGGAAATGCAAATCAAAACTATAATGAGATACCATCTTACTCCCGTAAGATTGGCAGCTATGAAAAAAACAGAAGAATACAAACGCTGGGGAGGATGTGAAGAAAGGGGAACACTCATCCACAGCAGGTGGGAATGCAGAAGGATCCAACCATTCTGGAGGACAGTTTGGCGGTTTCTCAAAAAACTAACCATCGATTTGTCGTATGATCCAGCAATACCACTGCTGGGTATATACCCAGCAGAACTGAAAACAAGGACACAAACCGATATATGTACACCAATGTTCATAGCAGCATTGTTCACTATCGCCAAAAGTTGGAATCAACCCAAATGCCCATCAACAGATGAGTGGATCAATAAAATGTGGTATATACACACAATGGAATACTACTCGGCTGTAAGAACAAATACACTACAAACACACGTGACAACATGGATGAATCTTGAGAACCTTATGTTGAGTGAAGCAACCCAGGCATTGAAGGACAAATACTACATGACCTCAATGATATGAAATAAGCAAGCTGCCTCAGAGAGCTAGAGACTGAACGATAGGCTTACAGAAAATTGGGGGGTGGAGGAAGGATGTGAGCCGACGTCTGCAGGGGTGGAATTTATGATGAGCTGGTGGTAAGTATGAACACAAAGAAGAGATAAAATGGGGGCAAGAGGTTGCCTTTGGGTGGGGCTTTGTGGGTTTGAGGGGGGCTGGGGACGGGCAGATGGGTAATATTGCCCAAAAAATGGGGGGAGGGAGGGGTAGCATACGAACATAGGAGAGCGTCAGGTGTTGGTTGAGAGTAAAATGCTGAGAAAATCGTATCAAAATATAATTAAGAGGGTTACCTGTTTAGGATGCTCGGAGGGGATGGTCTGATGTGGGACGGGCTCCTGGGGAATGTCTGAATGCTCATTGTGCCAGAGTGGGTGGTACCATTGGGTAGAGACCCAAGTAGTGAGAGTGGGGGTGGACCCACATCCTGGGGAGGACGAATGCCATCAAATAGAGGGAACTGTATCTCTCGAGAGAAAGGGTGGCTCCCAGGGCATTGGGGCAGTTGAGCAAGTTAGGCCCTGAACACTGTTGCAAGTATCTCTGGACGTGGCTCCTCGGGAAACGGAGGTTGGATGTCACTGTGGGCACCAAGGGGATGGGAAAATGGATATTAAATGTGTGGAACCAAGGTAAATGTGGGGTAAGAGAGGAGTTTCGCAAGAGTACACAAGGATGGATATAAAACATGTAATATTACACCATAAACATATAAGGGACGACAGACTGAGAATGTAAACCATAATGTAAAACATAGGATAACTAAAAATTTAGAAAACTGTGTGTCCTAAAGTATGCACCACAATGTAAGCACAGATGTCACCTTGTTTGAAAGCTATTGTCTCAGACTCTGTACATCACTGTAAGTAAATATGATGTGAATAGTTTGTAAGAGTATCGCTGTGGAAGGGAAAAGGTTTTGTGGTGGATGTGTGGGAGTGCTGTATATTGTATATATGAATTGCTGTGGTCTAGGGCTCTTGTGAAGAGAAGTTCAATAATTAGGGGAAAAAAAAAAAAAGAAAGAAAAAGATAGGATGTAGAATTTTTCCAAGTCAACACATATTCTATATTTAACCTTTAAACCCACCACTATATGCCATTTTGCTAGTAAGGGATCCTGACATTATATTGGACTTCAATTTTCAGGAAGTTCTGGATCACAGAATGGTTCAACAATGGCAGCGGAGGAATACTGGTATAGGATACTATTGACAGGTGATATATGGCTGACAGGGAGCTATACAGGGCATATGTCCAGGGTGCATGGTAATGTTTGGATATACTCATAGTAGCAACAATTAAAAACTACAGCTGGGGGGGTACTGGGTTCCTGGCCGGGGGTGCTCTGTCATGGTCCCTAGGGGAGCAGCAGCAGTCCTCCAGGTGCAGCGGCAAGGACCGGGAAGGAGTGAGAGTCCAACAGTGAGCCCCTGATACTAATGACTATGCTTGTGAGCCTATATGCCTGAAATAAGAACAAGGCCTAGAGCAGCACTGTGCCTGGGAATTTCCTCCTGACAGCCTTCATGTTACTCAAATGTGGCCAGTCTCGAAGCCAAACTCAGCATGTAAATGCAATGCCTTCCCCCCAGCGTGGGACATGACACCTGAGGATGAGCCTCCCTGGCACCGAGGGATCACTATCAACTACCAACTGATGATGCAACTGGAAAATGACCTTGAATTGAAGGTTCGATGCGGATCAGCAGAATATCCTTGTCTACATATAATAACATGACTTTAAAATGCTGTTTGACCTAATGTAAGGGGGAAAAGGAAAGGAGAAAGGAATTTATATGGCTACGAGTCTCTAAAAGAGTCTGGAGGCTGTCAGAAGGATTGCCCTTATGCACAACTGAGCAGAGTCTAAGAGACAGATAAAGTAGATATAATCCCCAGGTATTGGTTCCTTGGAGGGCTAAAGAGACCCACAGGTTCTATGGTCATGGCAGATGGGGTTCACTGCCATGTCAGATGGCCCTTCTTTGGAGCTGATGTTTCTGCGTGATGAAGCTAGACTCAGATGGGATCTCTTTTCATAAGACTTTCATGCTACTTTACTGGAATTGTAGATGGTGTTGGGGTTTAAGATATATTTAGGGGATTTGAATCTCTTGACTGACAATATGATAGCCAGGCCCTGAGCCTCAACAGACTCCAGCTCCTACAATCGGATTTATTGGACTCACCTCACTCAGCTAAGATGGAGTTGAAGAAGGACAACCACCACACCATGGAGCCTAGAGTGCCTACAACTGAAAGCAGGAGGATTGCATCCACTATCCATGTGGAATCTGAGCCTCCTCTTGACATAGAGGTGCAACGGACACAACCAATCCAAGGTCCACAGAGAAAAGGTGGCATTGGAGTGGGAAAAGTGAACATGGTGGCTGATGGGTATGGGGAATGGCAGGAAGAGATGAGATGTGGAGGCGCCTTTGGGACTTGGAGTTGCCCTGGGTGGTGCTACAGGGGCAATCACCGGACATTGTAAATCCTCCCAGGGCCCACTGGATGGAATGGGGGAGAATATGGGCCATGATGTGGACCATTGACCATGAGGTGCAGAGATGCCCAGAGAGGTACTTACCAAATGCAATGGATGTGTCATGATGATGGGAGTGAATGTTGCTGGGGGGGGAGTGGAGGGGTGGGGGTGGTGGGGTTGAATGGGACCTCATATCTTTTTTAATGTAATATTTTTACAAAATCAATAAAAAAGAAAAAGGTTGTGATTTAAAAAAAAAAGAATTACTACAATGCTGTAAAGTATGGTGTCGGAGCAGGTAGATAATAGTGAGTAGGCAAACGGACTTAGCCCAGTGGTTAGGGCGTCCGTCTACCATATGGGAGGTCCGCGGTTCAAACCCCGGGCCTCCTTGACCCGTGTGGAGCTGGCCCATGCGCAGTGCTGATGCGCACAAGGAGTGCCCTGCCACGCAGGGGTGTCCCCCACGTAGGGGAGCCCCACGCGCAAGGAGTGCGCCCCATAAGGAGAGCCGCCTAGCGCGAAAGAAAGTGCAGCCTGCCCAGGAATGTCGCCGCCCACACTTCCCACACTGCTGACGACAACAGAAGCCGACAAAGAAACAAGACGCAGCAAACAGACACAGAGAACAGACAACCGGGGGAGAGGGGGAATTAAAATAAAAAATAAATAAATCCTTAAAAAAAAGTAGTAGTAAAAAAAAAAAATAGTGAGTAGGCAAAGTGAGCATCATCTAGGGAAGGGCTTCCAAAGCCTGGTAAGGAGATGAGGCTTCAACCCACAGGATGAAACCATGACGTTCAGCATGGAAACAACTGTAAATAAATCAGGATGCTATTTTATGCATCCTTGTGAGTGGAAGGAATGTCACTAATGAAATAGCAATGGGGATGAAAAGATAAGGGTAGGTATTTATAGCTAATAGCAATTGGTTATCTATCCAGTTTGAAAGAGAGAGAATAGACGTGTTGTCTTCAGGATTTCCAGCTTGGGCCAGTAGAATTGGGACCTTCAATAAAAGTTGAGTCTAAAGGGACCATTTTTTGGTGAAGGGAAGAGGGGAGATGATGAGTTCAATTGTGGGCTGTCTTAGTTTGAGACAACAGGGAAGTGTATGGAAATGACCTCTGCACAACTAGCAACAAGGATTTGTTAGATAAGAGGTAAAGATCGAAGACAGTATAAAGCTGGAAAGAGGATTAATTCATGAAAAGTGTGAAAAGAAAGACAAGAGGGCTAGGACAATGCCAACCATCTCTCTTCCGCTATCTCCAGACTTCCCTGCTGGTCAGTGCTGATTACAGGTACCTAGTTCAGAGGAACATGATAACATGAAAAGTTTCCCCTCATTATTATCAACCACATTTTTTCATCAGACCTTGACGACGGTTGTCATTCTGTTTGACTCTGCCTCTCCTTTTCTACCTGCAGCTTTGATTCAGATAATGCAATGAGGAAAGACAAAGTGGGAAAGGAGGCCCACATATATAGCGTTCACGTGCTTTTGCATGTGCTCAGGAGAGAAATAAGCGTTGAGTGAGTGGTGGGAGGAGAAACTGTGGGAAAGGCTGGCTGCGGGTTAAAGCACAGAGTGAGTGGGTGGAGTGCAGCCCTGGGCGAGTGCCAGAAATAAGCAGAGTTGAGAAAGCATGTCTACAGAGAAAAGCTAAACACGTTGCTCAGGGTGAGATCTACCTAGACAAACACTCCCATGTGACTGGTGCATTTAACTACACAGACACGCAAGGTCTTTTTGACAGCCACCAGATTTTTCTGCTTTGTTTCCCTGTGGGTCTCTGCTGGGCTTTTCCTTTCCCTTTCAGTCCTGGCTTGTTAGATTTGCAGCATTTCATCAAGAAGAGGCAGGACAGTTCTCTGTGGTACCAGGCCCCCAGCAGCAGCTTATGAGGAAGAGAACCATAGAAAGGAGCACAAAAGCCTGTGAAGAATGGCTGCGCCCTCGTATCTCTGTCATTTCTTGCAAGGTTCCATACAGGCAGCTGGCCTGCAGGAAGTTCATTTATAACTGTCAATTTAGCAGTTCATTTATTTCTCTGAAGCAATGAGCCGCAACAGGGGTGTGATCAACGTGAGTTAATCACACCTCAGGGGTGTTCCCAGGCAGGGAAACAACCAGTTCGTGTTAATGCCACAGGGGTATGATTAGAGCTCCTGATAAGTTTACAACTGAGGGGGCTAAGGGAGAAGTTGTGCCTTTCTCCTCCTGGGAAAAATAAAGCAAGTGGAAAAAAGAAATTAGAACATTAAGTGGGCTCAGAAATGCCATCAACATGGATGGAGTCCACAGAACTTCAGAGAACTAGGCGTTTAAATAGACACCCAGGCACAGAATCTTTCCTGTTTTGTTCAGTTTCTTCAGGACTTCCTCATTTATCAGAACCTATGAACATTAGTGATGAATTAAGACATTCCATTAATAGCCAGAAAGTCATTAGACATGTACCAGAATCAAAAATCCAAAACTGATGCGGAGGGATGTCAGCCGTTGTGCTCTTTGGTTGTGAAGGTCCCTCACATGTCATTTCCCAAGTTGTTCTTCTTGAGTCCAGTTTCTGCAGGATTCTATTTGTTAATGCCTTGGATCCATAGTGTTTCCTTTTTAAACCAGTGGGTTTACCACCTTAGATCAGCAGAAATGCCTGGCCCCAACCAGGGACTCAGAGGTTCCTTTTCAATCATTCTAGTCCCGCTGGCTCTGCACACTCTCCATGGGAAAGTACTTCGATTCATCCCAAAGAGACATCCATATTCTTCACATCTTCAGAAAAGGAACTTACCTTTGCTTGAGGCCCACTTGAATCACAGAGCAAAAAGGAAAAGATAAATGATAGTACACTAAATTTTTCACTGTTCTGCTTCCCCTCACTTTTGGGTTTACATGTGTCTTAAATAACAAAGTAGAAAAGTATATAGGCTCTCAAATCTATTTTTCTTCTAAGTGTGCATTATGAAAAAGGGTTAGAAACCACCAGTAGCACTTATTCTCTTATCTTACCCAAGTTCATTTTTTAATTTGAGAAGTTGTAGGTTTACAGAAAAAAAAAATCATGCAGAAAATACAGTTATGATATACCCTCCTTGCACATACACATGCACTATTTTCCCTATTATTAACACTTTACATTAGTGTGGTACTTTTGTTACAACAAAAACTCTCTACAAATTAAGCATTCAATCCTCATTCCTCATCCCCACCCTGATAACCTGTATTCTATTTTCTGACTCTATAAATTAGCTTATTCTTGTTCCATATGAGTGAGATCATATAATTACTGTCCTTTTGTGTCTGGTTTATGTCATTCAACATGATATAGTCAAGGTTCATCTATGTTGTCACATGTATCGAAACTTCCTCCCTTTTTACAACTTTCTAATAGTCCATTGTATGGATATACCACATTTTATTTATTCATTCATCAAGTTGATGGACACTTGGGTTGCTTTCACCTTAATGCAATTGTGAATAATGCCACTATGAACATCGGTGTGCAAATATCTGTTCGAGTCCCTGCTTTCAACTCTTTAATGTATATACCTAGAATTGGGATTGCCAGGTTTCATGGTAATTTTATTCTTAACTTTCTGAGGAACTGCCAAACTGTTTTCTACTGTGGCTGTATCATTTTACATTATCACCCACAATGAGCCAGTGTTCCTATATCTACATATCCTGTCCAAGACTTAATATTTTCCATTTTTAGTAGTAACTTTTCTAGTGGATGTGAACTAGTACCTATGGTTTTGCTTTGCATTTCCTTAATGGCTACTGATGTTTATTATTTCATGTGCTTTTTGGCCATTTATATATCTTCTTTGAGAAACGTCTACTCAAATACACGGTAACTGGGCAAAAAAAAGTGCCCAGTTTTAAATTGAGTTGTCTCATTGTTGAGTTGTAGGATTTTATATATGTTCAGGATATTAATCCCTTATTGGATATGTTATTTCCAAATATTCCTTCCCAGTGTATAAGTTGTCTTTTTACTCTCATGTTAAAGTGTTTTGATACACAAAAGTTTTAAATTTTGATTAAGTCTCATTTATTTTTTTTCTTTTGTTGCTCATGCTTTTGGAATAACATTTAAAAAATCACTCGCTAACCAAAAACCATTGCTTCCCTATGTTTTCCTCTAGGAGTTTCATAGTTTTGGTTCTTATATTTAGGCCTTTGATCCATTTGGACTTAAATTTTGTTTATGGTGTGAGGTAGGGTTTCACCTGCATTCTTTTCCATGTGGATATCTGGTTTTCCCAGCATCATTTGTTAAAGAGACTATTCTTTCCCCATTGACTGGACTTGGTAGCCTTGTCAAAAATCAACTGGCCATAGATGTGAGGCTTATTTCTGAAATCTCAATTCAAGTCCATTGGTCTATATGTCTGTCCTTATGCCAGTACCTTGCTGTTTTGATTAATTAGCCTTGTAATGAGTTTTAAGTTGGAAGGCGTGAGTCCTGTAAACTTTTTCTTCTTTTTCTTGATGGTATCATATATTCAGGACCACTTACCCTTCCATATAAATTTGATGGTTGGCTTTTCCATTTCTATAAAGAAGGCTGTTGGAATTTTGTTGGAATTTTAAATTGCTTTGGGTAGAATGGCGTCTTAACAATATGAGACTTCCATCCATGAAAATGGAATGCCCTTCCATTTATTTGTCTTATTTATCTTTTTAGCAATGTTTTATAATTTTCTGTATATATGTCCTTTACATCCTTGGTTAAATTTATTCCTAGATACATGATTCTTTTAGTTGTTATTGGAAATGGAATTTTTTTTCTTTATTTCCTCTTCAGATTGTTCATTACTAGTGTATAGAAATACTACTGGTTTTTGCATGTTGATCTTGTATCCTGCCACTTTGCTACGTTCATTAATTTGTCCTAGAAGTTTTGTTATGGATTTTTCAGGATTTTTTTAATACATACAACCATGTCATCTGTAAATAGGGAAAGTTTTACTTCCTTTCCAATCAAGATGCCTTTTGTTTCTCTTACTTGCGTAATTTCTCTGGTTAGAACATCCAGTACAATTTGAGTAAGAGTGGTGAATGATAGAGGGCACCCTTGTTTTGTGCCTGATTAAGCTTTCAGCCTTTCAATGTTCATTAGCCGTGGGTTTTTCATATATCCCCTTGATCGTGTTGAGGAAGTATCCTTCTACTTCTGGTGTTCTAAGTGTTTGGGTTTTTTATCAAGAAGCAGTGCTCAATTATGTCACATGCATTTTCTGCAACAATTGAGATGACCATGTATTTTTTTTCCCTTCAGTTACTGTGGGGTATGGCATTAATTGATTTTCTTTTGTTGGGCCACCCTTGCATACCTGGGAAAAAACCCTCTTGATCATAGTTTATTCTTTTAATGTGCTATTAGATTCAGTATTGCTAGAATTTTGTTGAGGATTTTTGCATCATATTCAGAAAAGATATTGGTCTGTAATTTTGTTTTCTTGTGGAATCATTATCTGACTTTGATAGTATCATGAATTTGGCATCACAAAATGGGTTACAAAGTATTCCCTCCTCTTCAATTCTTTGGAAAATTTTAAGCAAGATTAGTAGTAATCCTTGAAATGTTTGGTAAAACTCACCAGGGAAGCCATGTGGTCCTGGGCTTTTCTTTTTTGGGAGATTTTGTTTTTTGTTTTGTTTTTTAAGATTTATTTTATTTATTTCTCTCCCCTCACCCCCCCCCCCCCATTGCCTGCTTTCTGTGGCCATTTGCTGTGAGTTCTTCTGCACCCACTTGCATTATCCTGCGGCATGGGAAACTGTGTCTTTTTTGTTGTGTCATCTTGCTGCGTCAGTTCTCCATGTGTGTGGCACCACTCCTGGGTGGGCTGCACTTTTTTCACGTGGGGCAGCTCTCCTTGTGGGGTGCACTCCTTGTGTGTAGGGCACTCCTATGCAGGAGAATCCCTGTGTGGCACGGCACAGGTCAGGAGGCCCTGGGCATCATACCCTGGACCCTCCATATGGTAGATGTATGCTCTATTAGTTGAGTCACATCTGCTTCTCTGTTGGGAGGTTTTTGATACTGATTCAGTGTCTCTTCTTCCTATTAGTTGATTGAGATGATACTGATTCAATGTCTCTTCTTGCTATTAGTCTGTTGAGATTCTGTTTCTTCTTGAGTCAGTGTATATACTTTGGGTGTTTCTAGGAATTTTTCTGTTTCATCTAGGTTATCCAATTTGTTGGTGTACAGTTGTTCATAGTGTCCTGTTAAAATCCTTTTTTTATTTCTGTGAGATCAGTAGAAATGTCCCCCCCTCCAGTCCTTTCTAGTGTTACTTATTTGTAACATTAGAAATGTAGCATTTATAACTCCTCTCCTTTTATCTTTATCATTCTAGCTAAAGGTTTGTTGATTTTGTTGAAATTTTCAAAGAATGAACTTTTAATTTCATTGCATCTCTCCATTTTTTAAATCATTTTCTTTTATCTTTACTCTGATCTTTGTTATTTTCTTCCTTTTCTTCATTTGTGTTTAGTTTGCTCTTCTTAATCAAGTGCCTCCAGTTGTGAGGTTAGGTCTCTGTTTTGAGAATCTATCATCTTTTTTTAATGTAAGTATTTAGTACTACAAATTTTCCTCTTGGCACTGCCTTTGCTGCATCATGCAAGTTTTGATATGTTGTGTTTTTGTTTTCATTTGCCATGGGGTGTTTTCTAATATCTCTCGTGATTTATTCTTTGACCCATTGGTTGTTTAAGAATGCATTGTTTAAATAAAAAAAAAAGAATGCATTGTTTAATTTCCACATTTATGAATTTTCCAGTTCTCTCTCTGTTACTTGTTCCTAGCTTGATTCCATTGTGTTTGGAGAAGATACATTGTATAATTTCAATCTTTTTAAATTTAAATTGATTTAATTTTTAAATTTTAAATTGAGACTTGTTTTGTGACCTCACATATAGTCTATCCTGAAGAATAACCCATGTGCACTAGAGAAGAATGTGTGTTCTGCTGCTGTTGGGTGAAGTGTATGTCTGTTAGGACTAGTTGGTTTGTGGAATTTATTCAAGTCTCATATTTCCTTATTGATCTTCTTCTAGATATTCTGCCCATTACTGAAAGTGGTATATTGAAGTATCTTACTATTAATGTAGAACCATTTCTCCCTTCAAATCTGTCTAATATTTGCTTCATTTATTTTGGGGTGCTGCCATTAGGTGAATATATATTTATCACTGTTAAGGTTTCTTATTGAATTGACCCCTTTATCAGTATATAGTGACCTTTTTTGTGCCTCACCATAGATTTTGACTTCAAGTCTATTTTTTCAGATATTAGTTTAAGTACTTCCAGCTCTCTTCTGGTTATTTTTTACATAGAATATTTTTTTCTATCCTTTCACCTTAAACCTACTTGTGAGTCTCTTATAAACAACATAAAGTTGGGTCATACTTTTTTATCCATTCTACCAATCTCTGCCTTTTGACTGAAGAATGCAACCATTTACATTTAAATTAACTACTGATAATGCAAGATTTTCATCTACCATTTTGCTATTTGTAAGTCTTATACCTTTTTTTTGTCCCTCAGTTTTTCCATTAATGGGCCATGGTTTCCTATTTGTCTTGCATTCTTTTTTTGCTGCTTATTGTACATTTTAATGTGTTAATTCTTGAATTCAGTCCATGAGCTGTCTCTTCCTTGAGTTTGTATCCAGCCAGTGATATGACAGAGATTACCTTTACTGCCAGAAGCTAACAAAAACAAACAAACCCAAAAAACACCTTTCACAGTCTTGGAAATTGGCTCTGGGTTGCCTGCTTCTGTCCTTCAGAATTTAACCCTCTGATCAAGAAGATCACCTTGAGGCAAAAATGAAGTGTAGAGTCCTCTCTGTCTTTTCTCAGCCTGCATCTTGTCCAGGGTTTCTGCTTGCTCATGGCCTTAGGAATCCCCCTGTTATAGGAATCCAAATGTCCCCTCTACTCCCTGTGAAATAGACTCCTCCCACTCCCAGGTACTTTGTTGTATGTCTTAAAGCCAGAAATCCCCAAGCTGCTTTGACTTAATTGTTTCTTATACGGGCTTTAGCTATCCACAAGCTTCCTCTTCCTGCAAGACAAATTCCGGGAGGGTGAACCAGCGACAAGTTTCCTGGTTCAGTCTTTTGGGCTGCTATCTAATAGACTGGCACTGAGGGACAGTCACCCACATATGTACATATTACTCTGCTCCCTCTGGAACAGGGCCAGGGGCCCATAGTGGGAGCGCAAACTAGCTCCATACCACGCTGAGGAAGAGTGGGGAAGAGCTAGCAAGGGTGATACAAGTTTCTCCTTCTCCTACTGTTTTTAGAGCTATGTTTCTTGATTTGGCACTCACCCAGTTACTGGTTCCTTTAACTGTTTTCTGGAGTTTTGAGGAAAAAGGCTCTGCTCATTGCAATTTTGCTAATTGTTAAAAAATTCTGTGGGGAAATGACATTCTGGGGTGATATATACCACCATCTTGGTCATCCAGTCCAAGTTCATTTTTATACATACAGTCTAGTATGTGTAATGTCTTCAATCATTTTTCCTTTGTGTGCATCAAGAGGCAGGCATCATTGTTAATTTTTTCCTCAGGAAGTACAGAATGTTCTTCATACAGTATTTTAACATTCTTAAACATTTCATTTTTTTCTTTGGATTCACTTGCCTAGCTCATTCAATACTGAATTGTTAGAGTTTGAGTATTTCCTCAAGAATAAAGTAGGACTAAAATCCTCCTGATTAAACTAATTGACCAGATGGGTATGAAGGTTGAAACATTGGGGAACAATCAAAATACTTCTGGAAGTTAAGTCCCAGGTGGACAAATGGTTTGGCTGCTATCAGGGAGATTGAGAGAAAGGGATAATGAGAAGGAAGCTGAGCATAGCTTGAGAGGTACTAAATTAGAAAAGACTTGTGTGAACTGTTTGGTAAGTATGGTATAGGCATATGGCCCTTAAACTATGATTAAGTGGGTGATCTTCAAAATAACTCATTAGTAGATGCGTTTGGCTGTCAACAAGTTTAACCAGAAAAGCCCTTTTTCTTCCAGCCTTTGAAAACATTAGCATATTTCTGAAAGCTCTTAATCTTCTTTCCTGCTTAATTATCAAAAATAATTTATTGTCACTTAATGGTTTAAGAGTTGTGTTCTTTTCCTTCATAGTACTTCCTTAAGCTTGTGATAATGTACTTTCTTTGGCAAAGACTTGATTAATATATGTCTCCTATACTAGACTGTAAGCTCCTAGTGAGAAGTGACCTTTCCTGTTTCTAATAAACCACTGTCTTTTCCAACATCTGGCATGGTGCCAGGCACTGTGCTGTAGGCACTCAAGAAGTATGTATTGAATCAATTACTCACTTAAATAATTTCCAATACTCAAGATTACCCTTCTCAATATTAGTTCTCATTGACAAATACAACAGTGTGGAATATATAGAAGATCGACTGAATTAATATCATTCAGGATTTTTCCATTTTTTATTTGTTTTTTTCAAATCTCTGATGCCATTTTGGGGGTTATTCATTCTTTAGTTATTTAATAAATAGTAGACTGTGTCTAGGAGCTGGAGCTAGAGCAGTAAACAAAACAGAACAAGCTTCCCACCTTGCTATGGGGAAAGGCAGGCAATAACCAAATACATAATAGTAAAATGGTGATAAGCACCATGAAAAAAACCAAACCAGGCTAAGGAGCAGGGCATGAGGAAGGGCAGGGAGGTCTGTACTAAGAAGATGACTTTTGAGTAGAGACCTGAAAGGAATAAAGACGTGAGCCATACAGATATTGGAAGCATTCCAGCAGAAGGAGCAAGAGCAGCCGCCATATGATTCCAGCCACCGCTTTATTTTTTTAATGCTGTATCTTATTTCTCCAGTGTTTTGACTCTTTCTCCAAAAGAAAAACAAAAAAAAAACAAAAACAAAAACAAAAAACAAAAAAATCAACTTAAATGTGGTTGTCAAGTAGTTGTGCTCCAAGTGGTATATGCCTGGCTTTCTAACTTGGGACATGGTGGCTAGGGTCACAGGAGCCATCTGAAAGCAACATCACAGCAGCAGAGTGGGACTCTGCAGTCCACATGGCCCTTGTGAGCTGCCAGCCAGTTACTGGGGATTGGAGAAAATCCTGGGCAGTGTCCTACACATAGTGGGCATTCTCATCTGTTCTCAAATAAATTGAGGCCCTTAAAGGACTTACAGTTTAACTGTTTCTGTTTCTAGGCCTCTTAAAAATATATTATTATTTCAGTAACAAACAAAAAATAACTTATTAATACAAAACACTCATGATTATGATTCAGAAAATCTAAGGATGTTTCTCCTCTCTCCTTGAGAATCAGTACATGTGCTCATGGCCTGTGTCTTCCTACAGGTTCTTAGATTCTTTATATTCTTTTTCCCACTAAGTTGAAATGACTGATAAGACCATAAGGCATTCTCAGGTGGTTTTGCATATTATTAAGGGGCAAAATCTCACACTAAAGAAAAAAGCTCTAATGATAGAATATTCCAGCAGCCAATGGGTGGGATGGGGAAAGAAGGCATTGGAAATTTACTATTACAGCTGAAATTGTGTTAAAATCACCAGTCCTTAACATGAGCTTCTATATCATAATATAAATAAGCAAAGAGAGACCTGGGTTATATGTCTGATTCCATCACTTATTAGTTTTATACAAGTTACTCAACTTCAGTTGCTTTGCAAATACTCTTCCCACTGCCCAGAACACTCTTTCCCAAATATCCACCTGTCTGGGTCCCTTGAATCAAATGTCATCTTCTCAGTGAGGCCTTCTTTGAGGACCCTAAGTTAAACTGGAAACCACCCCATGGGCTTCCGTACTGTGTTTTTCAACATAGCCCTTCTCACCATCTGGCATGCTACATCCTTTATTTGTTTATCAACTCTTTCCTCCACTAGAATGTACATTCCACAAGGGCTGGGATTTTTGTTTGTACCCTAGTGCTTCCAAGAGTTGTAGTAAAGATATTTTAACATGTGGTCAGCAAGGAAGCTGACCAATGAGAACAGATGCAGGGAGAAGGCCCAGGGCAGCCATGCCCGTGTGTACCTGCCTGCCAGCATCCTAACCTGGAGCAGTGCCTAGCCCAAGGCATTGCGGGGTTCATTGCTGATTTGGGTTAAGTGAGGTATGTGTCTCATCCCAAGGCTGGACCTGGGCCAATGGCCCAGGCACAGCTCCCAAGATTTCAAAACCAGCTCACCTTCCATGATTACCTATAATGGCTCCTCTGGGGGCAATTTCTCTAACAATAAAAATATTAAATATTGAAAGGTAGGATTTCAAATCAAAGCACTTCTACAACTCCAAGATGACAAGGTTTGGCCTTCATCTGTAGAACACTGGAGTCTTTTCTAAAGGGAAAAACAGAGAACTGACCCTCAGACTCCTGGGGCACATACCACAAAACTCTAAGGACCAATTCCCTTTTTAAAATCATGTACTTCCTAAGCAGGGTGTGAATTATTAAACCTTTTATCACAATTACAGGGAAGACAGGTTTAACTTCTGCACATGCCATCTCTCCAGCCCCCGAATTTTCAGTTGTATCATGATACAAAGCCCCATTATTTTTAATATATAAGAGCAGGAAGAATAGCAAACTCCATGACCACATGCTTGGAAACGAACCCTTCACAAAAAGGGTGGAGCTTCCTGGTGCAGCCAGTGGCATGGCCAATCTCCTCCAGTTCTTTACTGTTATCGCAATCAGCAGGCGTTAGGCTGGAGCCTTATTTGGCACAGATGTATATTTGGAACCAGAAGATGGAAATGCCAACTTCTGGCAGAAAGAGGCATGTCTGAAAAAAGAGAGATGCCTTTTCCCACCTGGGTGGGCCAGGCAGGGCAAAGGATGGAGGAAGTTGGCTTGGTTTTGTTTCTTAGGGTACCTTGCTCTTTATCCCTCTTTAAGATGGAATTATTCCTTCCCCCTTGACTTTGTGTCTGCCTGCCGAATCACTGGCCTCTGTGGCACTCTTGGACCATGACCCAAAGTCATTATTTTGTCTTTCATCTTCATCCCTGAACATATTACAGTTTTTTAGGCCAGGCAGCCTTGATATTAGGCTTCCCAATGATGCTATCCATTACACTGTCAGGAAAGCAGGCTGCCTCAGTGTAGGCCAAGTGTCAACAGAAGGTGAGGAAGAAAATCAGCCACAATCTAAAGCTAATTACCCTGCCTAGAAGTTAATTAAATACTTGTTAGGAGCAGCGGGGTAGATCCTAATTAAACTTGTCTAATAACAGTACACTGACATTCCCTGACACTGGGAATTCCTACAGGGCTTAAATAATTGTACAAAGGGCAATAATACCTGTCACATCCCAGTGTGCAGACGAATACTGGAGATGCACATTTCTCCGTATTTTCTGTACTAATTTGCCACATATGGAGCACTTCACGTGTGTTTAATTTACATACATTTTAATTTGGGAGACCCCGGATTGCTCCTAATGATTTTGTCGTTATCCCCTTTTCCAAGAGGAAAAGAAAAGGAACAAAAAACAACCCACGAGCCACTGAAGCGGTCAGCCGTATTATTTTGAATGATTTGGTGTAATGATCATGATTAATGCTTGTTTATTGTGATATCTCTTGTGTTATGTAAATAAAGCTGTGGCCCTTCTCCTTCCAATTTCAGGGTGGTGGAGCTGCTTTCATTTGGAAGCAAGCAGAGGGAGACAGGGAGGGTCGGCAGAGCTCCTGCCAGCCTTCAGCGGGCCCTCCAAGAATCCAAGCGTGCCGTCTACCCACCGGTTGGCAGCACCCACTCCAGGTTTCATGAAGCCAGAGAGTACGAGTTGTCATTTCAGGGATGTAGCGGCAGCCCCTCCCCTCCTTTCCTTCTTCCCTCTGGCACTTGGGCTGTGCCAAGGAGTGCAGAGAAAGAGTAATCACCACCCCCAAATGAGGCTTTCAATGATAAATGCCAGCTAGCATCACGCAAGAGAAGAGGTGGAAAGCAGTTGGGTGAGGAGTGGGGGTGGGCAGCTTATAGGCCACAGGCCCCAGCCTCTTAGCCAGAGGGGAGCATCTCTGCCCTTCTGTAAGCCTGAGTGCAAAAGAAATGGAGAACACAGAACGAGAAGTTAGGGACTTGTTCCGTATGTTCATGGCGTTTGGCAAGAAAGGAAGCCCAAGTTATCTCCAATCGCTTCCAGGCATTTAGAATTAGAAAAAGAAATGGAACTGTACCACCACGAGTAGGAGTTTAAGATAAACCCAGGTCTTTTCTCATCCTAGGAAGGTTTGTGGGTCTGTGTGTGTGTGTGTGTGTGTGTGTGTGTGTGTGTGTGTTTTAGCAGCATATTAATGCCTGCACAATTTTAATGCCTATATATAATTTTTTAAAATCCTGACTTTTGGCTAGGCTTTGCAGTTCAGCTGATGAACTATCACACTGTTTTACATGCAGGAAAATACTCCATTGGACTGATTGTACCCTGAATGACAAATATGCCATTGCTGATAGAACACATCCTTTCTGGAAAGCCCCAGAGAGGCTTTGTCCAATTTTAATGGTCTGTTGTTTCAGGGAAGTGCTGAATGTCAGATTTAGGCAACATCATGTTGGAATGACATCAGTTTGTTTTTGTTTTTGTTTTTTATTGCAAAATGAACAGGTACTTTAGTCCTCTAAAAACTTGAACTTGGGCACATGAAAATGACATGTTAATTAGTTTTGCATGTGCAAATGGAGCCCTAGTTTGATTGTGCAAAATTGAGCAGCAGATGTTTCTCAATATTTCTTGGAGACTAGATAACGAAAGAGTTAAATCAAGCAGCGCTTTCTTATTTTTCACCTCCTCACCAAACAGCATGAATTAATGAAAAGATGTAAGCACTCGGGTCTTTTCTGGCGAGAATGCTTGTTGAAATAATCAATTAACCTTGGAAGATCAAATTGACAAGGCTTAAGTGCAAAGTTATTTAAGATGCCAGATTATCTAGCCAAATGATTACATTTGCTGCAATGCAAGAAAGCAGCAAGAACGCTTTTGCGAAATTTCAAGGCTTCAGAAAGATTTAATGTTATTTCCCCACAGAATTAATCTGCCCATTAGAATGTACTTTAACCTGTTATGAGTAATATCCTGGGATAACTTTAATTTACTTCTTTCCTCTATTCACACAGTGAAAATGATTGGAAGAAAGCAAACATAAATTAATTTCTAGCTTTTGCTTTCATTTATTTTTAAATGTTTTTTTTTCATTTAAACAAAATCTCAATTTGCATCACATTTTTATTTTATTTCAGAGAGCCTAAATTTTCCAAAGTGCTTTATTTTGCAGTAGACTTCCCTTGCTGTTGTATAATCTAGATAAGAAAATGTTTTCCAAGCCATGCCACTATGAAAAAAAAACTACCACTTTACTAACTCTCTGGCCAACCTGATAATTTGTAAAGAAAATAATTGTACACTCCCCAGGAATAAAAAAAATCCCTGGGTGATGTTCAATGGGTGTATGTGACATGGTGTCAGCCAAGTAACATTACATTAAGTAATGTGGGTGTGAGGGCACGTTTGCTCCCAGGCAGACACAAGGCAATGATTGTTTTCTTTTAGATTCACACTCGTAAAATGATGTTATCAGCAGTTACATTTTTACATGGTGCTTAACTTACCCTACTTTTAAAAAGTCATTCACAAGATGTAAGTATTGCTATAATTTGGAATGGTAACTCTGTAATAGAGAGTATAATTCAGATTCTATGTACTGCAACCCTGGCTAGTTCCATGACAGTTTTTGTTTCCTATGAAAGCAGGCTGCTTATTGGTAATTCCTTTAAATAAAGGAATTATTATCCTAAGCAATTTGTTTTGATTGTGTTATGTTCTAGCTTGTCCTCCTCTGCTGTGATGGAAGAAAAGCTAATCTGCTGGTTTACTATCTAGCAGCACATAAAAGACAAGTGGAAAATGAAATTTTCAAAAAGCTAAAGTCCTAATTTTTGTGACAAAATGTGAATGAAAATGATGAACTTATTCACAAGAAATGAGAATCTTGGAATGAATGATTTAGGGGTATAAGCATTAAAATATATTAATTTATTATGGGAGGCAGCAGATTTAAATGTTATTTGGTAGCTGAGCACAAAGGACACACACAATTGTATTGAAGTATAAATGATGCACTTAACCAGTTATGCCATTTGAGTGAGTGTGGATCTATGAAGGCTAGCAGTGAAAAGGCTTTGGGTAAGGGGGTTGGTGAACCAGTTGGTAGCATGCTTCAGTAAAACACAGCCAAATGTTTATACGTTCATCTTGATGGTGCCTGAATTTTATGGCTGCATCCCATAAACTATATTTTGAATCCTGTATGTTGAGTTGACTGATTAGTGGTTTTAGCATTCTGTAAGAGTACATGTCTAGCTATAACTCAGGGTCTACTGACATTTTGGACCAGGTAGGCTAGCTCTTTGCTGGGGGGGAGAGGGGAAGGGGAGAGGGGCTGTCCTGTGCATCATAGGATGTTTTGCAGCATCTCTGGCTTCTACCCACTAGATGCTAGGGGCACACCCACTGCCCTGCACTCAGGACAACCAAAACTGTCTGCAGACATTGCCAAATGTCCCTGTTGGGGCAAAATAGTCCCTGATGGAACACCACTGCTGTAACCTACAATAATCCATGAGCTTATGAGCATCGTGCTAAGAATGTTCCATGTGCTAAAAATGCACCAGGAAGCTAATGCAGCTAAAGATTCAGGGCCCCCTCACTTCCCTAGACCCCTGCCAAAGTTCCAAACCTAATTTTGTATTTATAATTTTATATTTACAATTTGTAATGTTGTTAGTAAAGAGGACACCCAAAATTCTAGATGCTCAGGGTAAAATCAAACCTCAGCCTTGTGTATTAATCAACTTACTTTACTTTCTTAGACCTAAATCTGTTCAAAATGGTCTCCTACTCTTCCTCATATTGGTCAGTTTATTTATACAGTCAGATACTCTGCGCAAAACATGCCTGCCCTCATGGAGCCCAAGTTGGTCTTCAGCAAAAGAATAAAGGCTCATCCTGACGTCATCTCTTGTACTCAGAGAATATCTTGGTGGGATAAAACTTTCACAGGAAGGAAGGTCCTATTTTTCTGGACTTTAGAATTCCACACAAATGTTGATACCTAAAAGTTCTACATTATATATCTTCATAAAGTTACCTTCGGCTTAAAAATTCTTTGCAGAATAATCCCAGCCCCAGCCAAAATCTTTTAAACTTTTAATGGAGGAGAGGCAAGAAGCCTGTACACCATCGAGAGGACATCTAGAGGACTGCCCTGTGGACAGTTCAGGGCTCAGGACTAACCAGGGGCAGGCCAGGCCTGTTTAGAAATGATTCCAACTGACGGACAATGGATCCTCTGTTGAAATCTCAAAGCCTTCTTGATTGTTCATTAAGATTAAACCTGGGATGGACAGGTGGATAAAAGAACAGATAGAGATACTGTCCTTTCCCTTTTATTTTCCCCTGACAAGAAGCATCATCCATGATTTACTATTGTCAGAGTATCTAGGAATTTGTGAGGGATTAGAGTAGCTGTGAGGGATTTTCCCTTTCATTCTGTACTTTTGTCATGTTTGCATTTCTTTGTGATGTGTGTGAATTATTTTTCACACACGTGGGGTATCTGATTGATGGAATAATGGACTATGTTTGTTTTCTTCTTTAAACATTTCAATATTTTTTGTTAAATGATTAAACGTTGAGAAATGGACCCCTCTAGGAGCTTCCTGTTGTGTAAAATGGCTTAGACCACTGTGCTTGTGTTTGCTAAATTCAGTGGATACACTTCGGTCCTTGGTCCTCTTCTTACAGCATTTTCCTCTACCCCTACCCATCGTGATGTCTCTGAGACGTTAGGTTTTCCTCCTGCGCCTATGGCCATACCTTCTCACGGCCCTTTGCTGGCTTGTTAGCCTGTGTCTTCTGGAGGATCCATGGGCAAAATTCTCCTCACATTTGTGAATCCAGAGAGAATCCAGAGAAGCTATGTCTCTTGAATAAGCCATTTGTCATGGGAAACAGCTTTTGTAAATCATCGTGCTCCCTCCCAAGAACCTCAGAGCCATTTTTTTAAAAAAAGAAGGCTTAAATTACATAAACGTTACTTAAAAATATAGGGGATTCCCATATGCCTTATCCCCTCCCCTTCCCAAACTTTCCCATATTAACATCTTTCCTTAGTGTGATACATTTGTTACAATTTTGAACACATATTGGGAGATTGCTGCTAACCATGGACTATAGTTTCCATTACAGTTTACATTCTGCCCCACACAGTTTTATAGTTTATGACAAAATGTATAATGGCCCATACCTATCATTACAATATCATGCAGGACAATTCCGATGTTCCGAAGTTGCCCCCATGTTACACCTTTTCTTCCCCCCCTGCCCCTCCCCTTTAGAACCTGTGGTGGCCACTACCTTTATATCAATGATAAAAGTTCTTCCATTGGTAGAATAATAATAAGTCTACTTTAGTCCTTTGTTCATTCCCCAGTCTTGAGGATTTGGGGATGGTGATGCCCACTCTGCTTCTAATGGAGAGGGGTCTGGGGCAGATGGATGGAACTATCTTGCATGCAGTTGCAGACACTCTCTGTTCCTTGGGATAGGTATTGTCCATCATCATTTCTTTGTTAGTTGTCCTGCCTAAGTTCAAGGACCTGGAGAGTAGGTGTTGCTACTCTGCTAATATTCAGGGCTCAACTGGCCCATGAACAGACCAAAGATTTAAATCTCTGGAACATATATTTAGCAAGTATAGTGCTAGTTATAAGTTCAGATAAAAGGGGTAGAAGGGTCATGTGTAAGGAAAATATAAATGAGTCTAACTCTGTTACACTGGGGAACATAAATTCCAAAGTAAGGCCCACTGACAGGGTGCCAAATTCCAGAGCTTGTCTGCCCTGCTTATAGTGTCTGGATGTCTCTAGAACCCTCAGGAGCCCCACTGTTTGCTGTGTCAGAGCCAAATTTGTTGCCTACAAGACTGAATGGTGAGCATTACTGTGTATGATAATCCTGCTCCAGCTTTATAACTTTCCCTTTACCCTCAATTACTTTTTAATCTTTTCATATTTGTGGGTTATTTCAAGCTGCCTCAAATGCTTTGGTGAATGAGGCAATAAACAAATGTCAATATAATACAAAATGACTTTGTTGTACCTAGGATAAGTTTACAGAATAATGCAAAATAAATGTTTTCGCTTCTTCTAATCCCAAACTGCACAGTCCACTCTGAAGAGCAGTCATCATCTGTGTGACTTGCACCCAAGCCCACCAAATCAATCCTCATGTCTATAGATACCAATGCAAGACGTAGGAACTTGACTACCTGTGAGTTAGTTCCCTGTCGCCTGGCTGCTGCTTCCTCTGTAAGGGGGACTCACCAGGGCTGGAGATGACACAGCTCACATGACTCTCTTCCCCACTCTCCAGCTGGGCACCCTGCAGAGCTCAGCTCAGCCTCAGGCCCTCCCACACTTCTGAATCTGCTTGACCGTAGACTTCCCTGTCCTTCTCTTCCACCTGGGCTTAACCTTCTCTGCCCTTTCTCGAACCTAAAATTAAATATTCTGGTGTGGATTCCCTTGTCCAGTGTCTGGCTCCCCCACTAAACTCCAGCTCTGTGAGGACAGGTACCTTGTCAGCTTTTTAAAAATATATATACCACCATTTACCCAGTGCGTGGTGCAGGTCCTCTCATGTAGTCAGAACTCAATAAATGCTTGATGAATGAATAAATGATTTGATTCAATAGATAATTGTTATTATTTCTCCTATTTGCAAATTAGAGCACTCTGAGCTGTAAATAGTCTCTCCCTTACTGAAAGTATACTTCCTTCTACAAAGCCCTTGTTAGAAAGCCATTTCTCTTCACAATCTTAAACTGCTACCTCCAATCTGGAACACGGAGCACCTTTTCAACCTAAAGAATCCCTTTTTAAAAAGCCATATTATATTTCCTTTGTGCCATGTATACATGGCAGAATGATATTGGTAACAAAAGCTTGTTGTTCCTGAATTTCTGTAAGATTTACCAACCATGAGGTTACTTTAGCATTACTCAAATTCTGCTGCTGTCTTGACACCCCTTTTCTGGAAGGCCTCCAACCCTCCTCAGAGCTCCCCGTTATTTCTGGAGGTCGGTGAGGGGTCTCCGTGGGCTCTCATGGCGTCCCAGCTGCCTCTGTGGTTGGCATGCACGGCCTGAGAAGCCCAACGGCATGCCTCTCTGCCCTCTGCTCACGGCCCCTGGCCATCTGTGGGGGTGCGAGGTGTCTGCTCAGCGTGCTCCCCAAAGCTGCACGACCTTCCATACCAAAAGGGCCCTGAATCCCCTCCACCTTTCTTCAAGCCTCACTGAGTCCAAATCTGCACCATTATATGACAAACGAGGCCCATACACTAGAGACTTCCATAACTGACTCTGAGATTTTGAACCTTCAGTGCTAGGTGTTTGCCCCAAGACAGCTGAGAGAAGTGTCATTCCTCTGACAGGTTTCAAGGGCTGAGACATAAACCCAGGGTGACCGGCTTTGCATTTCCCAAACAAAGCAGCAGTTTACACAGAAAGGCTGATACAGTATGGAGAAAATAAATGAAATTGTGGAATAAAGCAAAAGAACTCCCAAAGCATTTGGAGAGATCCTTGACCATCTCATGATGAAGTGCAATCTGCCTTCCTCTAGAGTGCAGTGAAACTTGTTTGGAGATCCTGCAGTGGGCCACACCACTTCCCAGCCTGGAGGTTCTCTTGCCCTGAGGCTTAATGTGTCTTTATGATCAGCTGTTCTTTACTTGCTAAATCATGGGACTTCACACTACCTTTCCAAGACAGGCCTCTCACTTAAAAGAAGCCTATTTCTAAGTTTCTCTCTAGAAAGAGGATTTTTAACTCCACAACTGGGAGAAAATGAAAATGGGTTCAGAGTAGGCATGCAGTCAAGTCCCCTTATGCTACATAGCTTCATTGGCTCCCTACCCCCAAATCAGGGGGGCATTTGGCACATGATTGAAGAGCCTTCTGTCTTCTGCCACCATCTTTTGACACCCCCAGCAGTTTTAGCTCACAAGACTGAAAATCATGTTCTCTGTGCCTGGTTCAGGTGCCGGTTCACCTGCAGTGGATGTTCTACACATAAGAGTTTGCCAGTTTAAGCTAAGCCCCACCTTCCAGATAAGCTTGCTTTTTGCAAAGAAACAGGCTTCAAATAAGTTATTCTTTGATTTTCACATAATATAATCTAAAAGAAGTTCAGTCCAAAGTGATATTTTCCCATTAAATCCCTATTTAATTCCTGTTAAATTTGTTTTTGATGGGATTATCTAAATAACTATTATGTCTTTATATAGGTTATCAATTTGTCAATAAACTCTGTAGACCCAATATTCTTAATATGCAGCATTTTGGTTTTCAAGGAGGCTAGAGAGCTCCCAGGCTTTGGATGAACGAGACACTGCTACTAAAATCAATGACCCAGGTGTTCAAAGCCAATCCCTTTCTGCTGCATATTCAAAGAGCCCTTTGCTACTGAGATTCTGCTGTTAAACAACAATCAATATCAAGTTAGAAGCACAAGCAGCAAAAGTGTCTTCACTCAGTATGCCTTTTCATCAAATTTATTTCTTCAGAAAGTCCAATCTTAGAATGATTTAGTCCAATAAAACTCTAAATCCCTACCACCCATTCATTTAAATGAACCTGGGAATCTGTCACATGGGAATTTTACTCCAGGTGGATCGGTAAATAAAGGAGCAAGGTACAAGGGTGGAATCAGTGGTAGACTCTCCAAGCCAGACTTTCTGGACTCCCAAGTCCACCGGTGCACTGCCATGTTGCTAGACAAGGGCTCTCCCCAGGTGACTGCAACCTCTGAGGGTTAGAAATGATGATGAGCCCTTTATGCCCTGAGAACAGCAGTACAAAGCCTGTGGGAAGCAGTATAACATAATGAAAACAAGTCCGTCCCTAACACAAGAGGAGCAGAGGTCAGACTCCCAGCCCTCGGGCTGTGTGACCTCGGGCAAGTTACATCACCTCCCTGAACCTCAGTGTCTGTCTCTATATAAAGGGAATGGGGAAGCGGACTTGGCCCAATGGGTAGGGTGTCCACCTACCACATGGGAGGTCCACGGTTCAAACCCTGGGCCTCCTTGTCCGTGTGGGGCTGGCCCATACGCAGTGCTGATGCACCAAGGAGCATCCTGCCATGCAGGGGTGTCCTCCGCGTAGGTGCTCCCCATGCGCAAGGAGTGCGCCCCATAAGGAGAGCCACCCAGCACAAAAGAAAGTGCAGCCTGCCCAGGAATGGTGCCGCACACACGGAGAGCTGATGCAGCAAGATGATGCAACAAAATGAGACACAGATTCCAGGTGCCACTGGCAAGAATAGAAGCAGATACAGAAGAACACACAGCAAATGGACACAGAGAGCAGACAACTGGGGGGCGGGGGGCGGGTGGGGAAGGGGATGGGGAGAAAAAAAGAGGGAATGATACTTCCCCTTGGACCATTATGACAATCAAGTGAGAGACGAAGTAAAAAGCACTGAGTACCACACTTGGCACATAGTAGGAGACTTGATAAATGATAGTTGTTTTCAATGAATATGGTTGGGGAACTGACTTCTTTGTGTCTGTTTTTACACAGGCAAATAGACTGAAGGGGCATGAGATGTTAGCAGTCAAGATCCAGTGATCCTGCATCAAAAACCCCTTGGAGCTTACAAAACTGCAGATTCCCAGGTCCCATCCCAGAATTGCTATATCGGTATCTCTGGAGGGTGGGGCCTAGAATTTTGCATGAGGCCCCAGGTGATTTTTACATACGTGGGTGTAGCTCTAGAAGAATATCTCTGTACTGAATATACTGTGATTTGGTTTGGTTTGGTTTATTACCCATTCTCTTCTACCAATGCATCAAATATTCCTTGACTTGGAAGTACCACGGATTGGTGAGAGCAAATTCCCTAAGTCAAGTAATTACCCAAATAATTTCTCTCTCTTATTGTTGGGAATATGTGTGAAGCTACATATTGTTGGGAATATGTGTAAAGCCACTGCCCACAGCACAGCAAGGTACTGCAGGCCCTGTTGCTCGGTTGCTCCATGGGGTTGTCCAGCAGGCCAGCTGGGGAACAGAGCATGGCCCGAGGGAAGGAGAGATTCACTCTGAATAATGTGTTGATCACTGCAAGTATTTCTGTGCCTTAAAAACAGGGATTAATATGGAGCTCCTGCCTGCTGAGTTGATCACCTGAATGCTAGCCACCACATGCTAAATATTCCCCTCTAAATGCCAGCTTCTTTATTGGAAACACAATTGCACATTCTGCTCCTGGTAATTATATCAAAGACACCATTTCTTACCCTTTAAATGTGTCCCCGCACATGAAGTCACAAAAGGGGGTGGACAGAAGAGCAAAGATATGGAAGGAGGAAGTCAGGCCTGTAGAACCGTATATGAAACTTGGACTCCTAATTCAGAAATCAAGGAAATAATTTAAATTCTCACCAATTATAACCACCTCGCATCAACAGTTTATGCAGAGCAAATTACAGTTTCTCAGCTTCTCGTCACTTCGGCAGTAACTACATGACCTTAAAATATCTGCCTGAAAAGTGAAAAAGTCAGTCTGCATTCAGAGGCTGTGGACTCATAATGCCAAAGAAGCCTCTTCACTTTAGGTGGTTTGTTTTGTTGCTGTTATGCACACATCATACTAAGCCCGGGGAGGGAGCCAAAGGAAGTTTATTTGATACCAAATGCAGATAATATTGGAAATAGGAGAATCAAAGAAAATGATCAGAAAAAAATGCTTTTAAAGATTGCACCTGTGCAGGGTGGGCCACACCCACGTAGACAGGGACCAGGTTTGGTGACCTGCTCTGTGAAAATGCCTGCTCACTGTGTGTCACGTCTGCTCTGCTGGGTGCAGGTCATTCTGACATTACAGAAATAAAAATGATAAACTTTGCTAACACATAGCACCTTCTATGTGCCCAGCATGAGGCTCACTTCTTTTCACAGGTTAACTCAATTAGTCCTTACAAATGAGTAGGTGTCATTTTTATTACTCCCATTATGAAGAAACTGAGGCAAGAGATGTTAAGTAACTTGACCAAGGTCTCACAGCTATCAATTGACAGAGTGAAGATTTGAATCCAGAGTGTCTGTCTGCAGGGTCTTCGCCACAAAGTAAATGTCTAAACCTTAGTGGTTTACTAAAGATTTCACCCAGATGCATCACACCCTTATCTACATACACAGATACACCACCCAGAAGTGTCCATGAGTGTCATTGCTACTTATATTAGGAAACTGGGAAAACACCTGACCATCTTGGCTGAAGGTTGGAAAGGACCTCCATCTACCCAGGACCTGTCTGCACCTTCCTCTTCTTTACCTGTTTCCACAGATTCCACCTCCTCTGCTCCTCTTTTACCCTGGTGAAATGTTTGATCACTGCCTCATTCATTGGAAATGGCACAGTTTGAAAAAGGAATCAAAAATTTGCTGCAGTTGTCCAAGGCTCAGAACTTAAAGTAAAGTATTTATATCAGCTCTAAGTGTAGAGATGCAACTAGTTGCCTGTTTGCTCCTGCAGTGTACTCTCTACAGACTTTCCTGGGCCAGCATCTCGTCCAGATCAGCTCAACAAATAGTTAAAAACGACTGTGCCTTTCTGGGAGAAGAAAACTTCCAGATAAGTCAATGTATGCAATGAAAAGTTCAGTTTAATAGACATGGACTGTGGTCCTACTGTGTGCCAACTAGAGAGAGAAAGATGGCATGGTTCTTGCCTGTGATTAATTCATATGCCAGGAGGTAGACAAGTCCGTGTGTTAAGTGCTGCTATACTGGTGTTCCTATTACAAAGGAGCAGCACAGAAAACCATCCCAGAGCAAGCACAGAAGGAAAAAATTTGAGCCTAACTTGTCTAGGACTGGCTGGATTTTGGTATCAGCTTTCATCAAGAAGCTCAGATATGCAAGAAATGGAGACATTTCTTTTATCTAAACAAACTTTAAGTCCCCAACCTACTAGCTGGGAAAAACTTGAAACTATACCTTCTTAGGACTCTCCACATTCTTCATGTGTGTATACAGTTCTAGAATCTTTTGTAATAAGTTTGTTGGGTTCTGGTTTGTTTGTAGTATTTTGGAGGGGGTTATTAAAGGAAGGGGAGGGTTGTCAGTCTGTCTGGTTGTTCAGGTCCTATGTCTCTCTGCTGAGTCCATGTCACAGTCATGTTCCTAAGACTGGGATCTAGACCAATGCTATGAGATAGAAATATAATGTAAGCCAGATACGTAGTTTTAAATTTTCTAGTAACCATATTAATAATACCAAGAAATTGGTGAAATCAATTTTAATAATATACATTATTTAAATCCACATATTAAAATGCATTCCTTTTTGTAAGACTTCTCATTTAGGACTAGCGAGATTTCAAGTACTCAATTACCACTTGTGGCTCGTGGCTCTGGCTCCAGGCTATTTCAGCTTTTCACCCTGCCATGACCTTCTCAGAGGCAATGAACAAAGGGCTGATTTCCCATTGGAATGGGAGAGAAGGAAAGGTGAGAAATACAAGGTTAAAAGCTTAAAATACTATGTCACTTTATCACTGACCTCATAGAAATAAGAGAGATCTTAAAAGAATAATATAAACAACTGTATGCCAACAAGCTAGACTATAGATGAGATGGACAAATTCCTAGAAACACACCAGCAACCTACACTGAGCCTAAAAGAAATAGATGACCTCAACAAACCAGTCACAAGTGAAGAGATTGAAACAGTCATCAAAAACCTCCCAAAGATGAAAAGCCCAGGACCAGATGGCTTCATAGTTGAATTCTACCAATCATTCAAAGATGATCTAACACCAGTCTTGCTCAAACTCTTCCAAAAAATTGAACAGGAAAGAATGCTACCACACTCATTTTATGATGCCAACATAACCCTAATACCAAACCATAAAGTTACTACAAAAAAGAAAATTATAGACCAATATCTCTAATGAATATAGATGCAAAAATCCTCAACAAAATACTTGCAAACCGAATCCAAAAGCACATTAAAAGAATTATACACCATGATCAAGTGGGTTTTATCCCAGGTATGCAAGAGTTTTTCAAAACAGAAATACCAGTTAGTATAATAAACCACGTTAATAAACTGAAGAAGAAAACTCACATGATCCTCTCAATTGATGCAGAAAAGGTGTTTGACAAAATATATCATCCTTTCTTGATAAAAACCCTCCAAAAGATAGGAATAGAAGGAAGCTTTCTTAATATGGTAAAGTGCCTATATGAAAAACCTACAATTAGCCTTGTATTCAGTGGTGAAAAACTGAAAACTTTCCTGCTGAGATCAGGAAAAAAGACAAGAATGCCTGCTGTCATCACTGTTATTCAATATCAAGCCAGAAGTTCTAGCTAGAGCAATTAGGCTAGATAAAGAAATAAAAGGCACCCATATAGGAAAGGAAGAATTGAAAATTCATTATTCACAGATGATATGATACTTTATCTAGAAAATCCTGAAAAATCCACAACAAACCTACTAAAACTAATAGACAAGTTCAGCAAAGTGGCAGGATACAAGATTAATACCAATAATCAGTAGTGTTTCTATTCACTACTGATGAGCAATCTGGGAAGGAAATTGGAAGAAAATTCTATTTATATTAGTGACTAAAATAATCAAATATTTAGGAATAAACTTAACCAAGGACATAAAGGACCTGTATTCAGAAAGCTATAAAACATTGCTAAAAGAAACAGAAGAAGACTTAAATAAATGGAAGGACATTCCATGTTCATGGACTGGAAGACTAAATATCATTAAAATGTCAATTCTACCCAAACTAATTTAAAGATTCAACACAATCCCAATAAAAATCCCAACAGCCTTTTTTGCAGAAATGGAAAAGTACATTATCAAATTTATCTGGAAGGATAATGAGTCCCGAATAGCCAAAAATGTATTTAAAAAGAACAAAGTTGGAGGACTCTCACTTTCTGAGTTTAAAGCATAATACTTAGCTACAGTGTTTAAAAACAGCATGGTACTGGCATAAAGATAGACAGATTGACCAGTAAAACTGAATCAAGATCTCAGAAATAGACCTTCACATCTACAGTCAAGTAATTTTTGACAAGGCTGTCAAGCCCTCCCAGCTGGGCCAGAAAAGTCTAGTCAACAAATGGTGCTGGGAGAACTGAATATCCATATCCAAAAGAAAGGAAGAGAACCCCTTTCTCATACCTCATACAAAAATTAACTCAAAGTGGATCAAGGATCTAAATATAAAAGGTACAACCATAAAACTCCTAGACGAAAATGTCGGAAAACATCTTCAAGATCTTGTGGTAGGAAGAGGATTCTTAAACCTTACACCCAAAGCACAAGCAACAAAAGAAAAAAATAGATAAACGGGACCTCCTCAAAATTAAACACTTTTGTTTTTCAAACAACTTTGTCAAGAAAGTGAAAAGGCCGCCTACTCAATGGAAGAAAATATTTGGAAACCACATATTCAATAAGGGTTTGACAAATACATGTTATATAAAGGGTCATACAACCCAATGATAAACTGACAAGCTCCCCAATTTAAAAATGAGAAAAAGACTTGAGTAAAATGAGAAAAAGAAGAGATACAAATGGTCAAAAAGCACATGAAAAAAATGTTCACCATCACTAGCTATTAGGGAAATGCAGATCAAAACTACAATAAGATACCATTTCACACCTTATAGAATGGCCATTATTTAAAAAAAAAAAAAAAAAAAAAAAACAACCAGAAAATTACAAGTGCTGGAAAGGATGTGGTGAAACAGGAACACTCCTTCACTGTTGGTGGGAATGTAAAATGGTGCATTCTCTGTGGAAGACAGTTTGGCAATACCTCAAGAAGCTGAATGTAGAACTGCTGTATGATCCAGCAATTCTGTAATTAGGAATATACTCAGAAAAACTGAAAGCAAAGATGCGAACTGACATTTGCACACCAATATTCATAGCAGCATTAGTCATAATTGCTAAAATAGGGAACCAGCACAAGTGACCATCAACTGACAAATGGATGAACAAAACATGGTATGGGGAAACGGACTTTGGCCCAGTGGTTAGGGCGTCCGTCTACCATATGGGAGGTCCGCGGTTCAAACCCCGGGCCTCCTTGACTGGTGTGGAGCTGGCCCATGTGCAGTGCTGATGCGCGCAAGGAGTGCCCTGCCACGCAGGGGTGTCCCCCGCGTAGAGGAGCCCCACGCCAAGGAGTGCACCCATAAGGAGAGCCGCCCAGCGCAGAAAGAAAGAGCAGCCTGCCCAGGAATGGCGCCGCCCACACTTCCCTTGCCGCTGACGACAACAGAAGCGGACAAAGAAACAAGACGCAGCAAATAGACACAGAAAACAGACAACCGGGGGAGGGGAGGGGAATTAAATAAATAAAAATAAATCTTTAAAAAAAAAAAAAAAAAAAAAAAAAAAACATGGTATGTACATTCAATGGAATACTATTCAGCTATTAAGAAATGAAATTGGGATGCATATAACAACATGGATGAACCTAGAGAATATTATGTTGAGTGAAATAAGCCAGACACAAAAGGACAAATATTGTATGGTCTCACTAATATGAACTAAATACACTGAGTAAACTCAAATAAGAAAACTCTAGGATATAGGTTACTAGGAAAAAGAAGATGAGTTGAGAACGGGAGAGGATGCTTAATGTATAAAGCATTATTAATAAGGTAAATTGAAAAGTTTGGAAGTGAATAGAGTTGAGAGTAACATGTTATATAATGAGAATGACTAACACTGCTGATTTATAAATGTGATTGTGGTGGAAAGAGGTAGTCTGTGGAAGTAAATGTGACTTTAAAAGAAACTAGAGAATTATCTAGGAATTGTACAACAGTAATTTCTGTGGTGGATGAATATTGTGGCTAATAGTATGCTTATAAGAATGCTCTTCATTTACAAAGTGCTAAGAATATGGTGATATATAGGAAAATTATAAATAATGTAACTTAAGGTCAATAATTAACAGTACTATTGTAATATTTTGCAACAATGGCAAGAAGATATTTTTTCAATACTAACGGACAGCAATGGGGGGTATAAGGGGATATGTGACTTTTCCTTTTGGAGCAATGAAAACATTCTAAAATTCACTGAGGTGGTGACAGCACAACTCTGTGATGAATATGAGAGCCACTGAGTATGCACTTTGAACAGACTGTATGAAGCATGGAACTGTGTAACGCAGGGAATCCAGTGGTGGATGATGGACTGTGGTTAATAGGACAAATAAGAGAATGTTTTCTCCTGAATGATAACAAATATATGGTGGGTTGGGAGAAAAATACACCAAATGTAAGATATTGGCTGTAGTTAGTAGTAATATTTTGATGATGCTCTTTTATAGTCTGTAAAAAATGTTTCACGACAATGCAAGATGTTGGTGGTAGGGAGATGTATGGGAGCCTTGTATGATGAAATGCATGTTTGTTTTGTAATTCACACATTTTACTGTACATTTATTGTTTATGTATGTTCATGTATAAATGATACACTTCAATAACATTTTATTTTATTTTATTTTATTTTTAAAGATTTATTTATTTATTTAATTTCCCCCCCTCCCCTGGTTGTCTGTTCTTGGTGTCTATTTGTTGCGTCTTGTTTCTTTGTCTGCTTTTGTTTCTTTGTCCGCTTCTGTTGTCATCAGCGGCACAGGAAGTGTGGGCAGCGCCATTCCTGGGCAGGCTGCACTTTCTTTTCACGCTGGGCGGCTTTCCTCACGGGCGCACTCCTTGCGTGTGGGGCTCCCCTACGCGGGGGACACCCTTGCGTGGCACGGCACTCCTTGCGTGCATCAGCACTGTGCATGGCCAGCTCCACACGGGTCGAGGAGGCCCGGGGTTTGAACCACGGACCTCCCATATGGTAGACGGACGCCCTAACCACTGGGCCAAAGTCCGTTTCCCCAACATTTTATTTTTAAGAAACACTACGGCACTATCATTTGAGCAACCACCTTCTTCATAGAACAGTGGGGAATTCATTCAGTCATATTTTTTCTGTGGTATGAAAAATTTCATAATGCCTATAAAATCATGGATGAGCTACATAATGTTGCAACTCACCACTGGGCACAAATAAGTTTGTAAATCAAGAATCTGTGTTTTCCTGATTTTATCTTTTCTCTCTTAAGAGAAAGATTTTATCTTTTCTCTCACATCACTAGGCTGAACGCTTTATGTTTGGGTGTTCAAAGCTTACCTTCTAAGATATTTACAGCTTTTTCTCTCCATTTTATTTCATGATAAAGTTTCCACTAAAATAATGGTGCTTTGTAATTGTCTGATACATATTCACTGAATTGAATGGATAACTATTTATTTTAAAATGCCTGTGTTTTAGGGCAATTAAATAAATAGGTATCAGAAATTTTCTTTCTTTCCATATAGTGAGTTGAGAAGTTATTTTTAAAATAGGGCTTTAGAAAAAAACACAAATCATGAAACATCAATTATTTTATATTAGAACAGACTACTAAAAACGTTTTAGCAAATATATTAGCTATCAACTGCACCACTGAAAATTAATCTTGTTACTAATTAATAAATCTGAGATAGTACCAAAATAATCTTTTTGTGGATGATATGAACAATAACAATGAAAGCTTATAGCCATGAAGCCCTTTCCATTTTTAAATCATTGCCCAATCCTACAGCTCAGTGGCCTTCAAGGCATTCCAAAGAGTAAGGAAGAGCTGTCCATTCCACAGATGATGAAACAGACACTGAAGGACACAAAGTCAAGCAGTGCTGGACTTCTTTCCACTACAGGCATAAACTGTTAAATTTTAATTGTTAAATTAAATTATTAAATTTTAAAGACTCAGATCCATAAGACGGATGATATACCAACAGACTGGTGTAGTACAGTGGCTACTAATGAGCTCTGGGGTCTGACTGCCCGGGTTCAAATCCCAGCTCAGTCATTTATTAGCATGGGTAAGTCACTTTTCGTCCTAGCTAAAATGGGGCTAGTAAGCACCCTTACTTCAGAAAGTTCTGGAGGCTTCAATGAGAGTATTCACAGAGAGGAACAAGGTACCTGGCACCTAGTATATGCTCAGTAAGTGCTAGCCATTATAGTTATGATTGTATACTAATAACATCTTACCTTCAAGGTCGTCAGGAAAGGACATAGCAGGCATTCGATAAAATTTATTGAAGAAATGAAAGAATGAGTTAATTTTTTAAGGGGTTGAGAGGGGAAAAATGAAAACGAAGCAGACAATTTTTCAAAAAGTGAAGAAGGAAGTGGGAACCTCAGAACAAGAAGAACTGGATGGCAAGGAAGAAAAGGGGATGCCCTCACTTCGTGGAAGCAAAGAAAAGTACGGGAAATGCTTGTTGGTGAATGAGAGGGCAAGACGCCAAGTTCTGTAATAAAGAAGTGATTAATTGAGGCAGCCCGGGAGAGGATTAGAACAGAGAGCTTTTGATACCGTGCAGTTGGGATGGAAGACTGCAAAGAATTTTAAAGCATATGAGGAGAGAGAGAGAGAGAGAAGAACTGCAAAAAATGAAAGACTAGAGAATTGGTTTTTTAAAATAGGTGTGCTGCTTAATCCAATGAAGCTGCTAATAATGTGAATTTCTCCTTTGGCTACTTTTCCTATAGAAACAGAGAACCTTGTTTGAAAATGAAAGTTGAGAAATATGGCCTGAAGCAGTCATGCTATTTAACCTCTTGAAGGGACTTTCAATATCAAAATGATGATAATTGAATTCTACCTCTTGTGCTTCCATTGTACAAATTTGGATTCATGCATGTCATCTGTGAATGAAATGGATGGACTTCTAACATTCTCTGCCTAATTTGGGCTATAATATAAGGTAGTTGAATAAGAGACTCTAAACTATTTAAGACAATATGAATTAAACGGGGAAGAGGACCATGTGTGATGACAGCGTGTGAACATTTCGTGCCTACCCCTTCGAATGTAGGCTAGAATTACTTAGAATTTATATAGCACCCTTAGAGCCTAAACTGCTTACATATTTCTAAATGCATTATAAGGACATTTATATCTCTAGATAATATGTGGAAGTGAGAGCATATAAGTTGATGTACATAATTTGTCAAGACCATTTTGAATTGGCAAGACCATTGGAGAATTGGCAGAGGTAAAATAACTTGTCTCAGGTTTCCAAAACCTGAGCTCATTTCCTAATTCCAAGCCTAGGCTCTATTTACTGAATCTTTGGCCTACTCATCATTTACCAAGTAACCAAAAAAATCAGAACTATATGTATTACAGACAGTGGCAGTCTGTTATTCCTCTAATTGCTTAGAAAAAGAAATCTCTTTTTAAGGACGTGAAAGTAATTCAGTTGCCAAACCCTCTTTTCTTTGTCCATGAGTTAGCCCAGGGCTAACTGGAAAGTTATGATGGGAGAAGGGTAAGATACATCTAGCGTGTTCCTATAAGCATAAGCCACTAATAAAATGGTACTTAGTACTTTATTATCAAACAGAAAGGAACTCACAGAAATGAAAGATAACCCAAACTATAAAGTCTCTTGAGTCATCATTAACTTGATAATAATCAACCATGTTATTCAAGGTCTTAGAATCTTGTGTACAAAATGGAAAATTGCAGAGAAGTAATGGATATTTATTAGAAACTTTATATACCAGAAGTAATTATATTACTATCTTTCACTGCTGCTTTTCAGAGTGTATGGTTTTTTTTTTTTTAATTTAAGTACTTGAGTAGTTTAAGAGATTGAAATCTAATCCCAATTTGTCTACTAACTAATCTTGAGCAAGTCACTTAATCTCTATGGATCTCAATTTTGACCCCTGTAAAATGGGAATATTAGACCAATTGATGCTAAAATTTCTACCAGGCTCTTTTATTCTATGAGCTTTGGTGGCTGACCTCTGGGGCTCAATTTTCTTCACCATAAAGTGATGATATTGAACTAGATGATCTCTGAAGCCTCTGGATCAAACACCTTCCAAATAAAGCTAATACTGTGGATTTGATCAAATATATATTTTTTGGTATATAGATAGTTGCAGTAATTATATATCCCCTCCTTGATGTCAGACACTGTCTCATTTATCTTTGTATCACCAGTGTCTGTGACTTATACATGGGAGGCTGAAATAAATGTTTGCCTAAAAGTAAAGGAGAACAACTGCTATATGTAAGCCTCATTAGACACTGAGGTAGGACTTATTTCTCTTTTTTTTTTTTTTTCCCAACAATCAGAAGCTTTTATGCCCATACAGCTAAGAAGTAATGGAACCCCAATTTGAACTCTGTCAGCAATGCTCTTTTCCCCTTATGCCACACTATTTGGATTTTTGCAAATGGTAACTCTCACTGTCCCACTTTTAAAGATGAGAAAACTGAGACTCAGAAAAGACAAAAACAAGTCCCTTTCAAAAAGAGAAGTAAGCCATACCATTCCTAGTGATCCTTGATATTTCATTGTCTACTTTGGCTCATCAATCAATTTTATGACTTTTTCATTTTTTGCTGAGTAAAGCATTTCAGTAAAACCTCAGTCTTGTAATCTTTGCACATGTAGAACTCTCCAGAATTTGTCAAAATGTTGGCTCTAAAGTCATTGAAAGAATTCTGATTTTAGAATCTATGTTCTGGTATCTATTTCTGTTTCTATCATGGGAACTAATTAAATAATTTTAAGAGGGGTTTTTAGAAATGTCCCAGTATAAAACCTAAATCACAAGGTGACTCTTTGTCAGACTTTTACAAATTCCACAGGAATTTCTTGATGGCACAGAGGGAAATGTCTCACATTTCCACTACTAAGAAACATCGAAACTCACTCTCGAGAAGGTGGAGAAACACCATAGACACTGAAAGGGTATGTGCGCCTTTAAAACACTGAATTTGTTGGGCTGCCATTGTTTAAAAACAGCTAGAGGTAGGAGTTGGGTTTTTTCAACCTAAAGTAAGAAGCGTTGATTTGTTAACTTAGAACGAAAAATTAAAATATGGTCCCAGATACCCAGATAAACTGAAGTAAAATTGTCCGTAGCTGGTGGGGACTAAGACCCCCCAGATTCTCTGTCAAGTGGCCTTGGAAAGTCTCTTGACTTCTCAAAGCCTTGGTTTCTTCATTTGTAAGGTGTGAACATTAAAAGTACTTGCCACGAAGGGTTGTTGTTGGGACTGTAAGAGTCTGTAGTGCACCACCTGGGAAGCCCTTGATGAATCTTGACTGGCTGTTATTCTTATTAGGTTTATATTCACCTGGGGAAAACAGTGAGTGATACACTGTTTCCCAATGACCAATACAGTCACCACTTAGTGCAAAAAAAACACAGCCACTTACTTGTTGGGGGGGGGGGGAGGGAGGGAGTATATTCCTTCTTTGATATCTTTTTAAACACAGCTCAATTCTAAGCAGGCAAACAGGTTTTTAAGATGCAGTTCATTCCTCCTAACAAGAATGTCTATTATGGGGTAAAAGTGTATATACTGAGGCAAAAGGCAAAGAAACTATTTGAGGGCTCCCTTCAGAATTCTAATTATTTAGTGAGGGACAATGGTCTCTGTGTTTCCCTATAAAGGGACAAGAGTCACAGTAAAAATCACTGATTTGTTTTTCATCTTTCCCTGTTGGTATGAGTGTCTAAAAATGTTTTGAAAGAAGAAAACCAAAATTCAAAATGTGTTTTTACCGAAAATTTGCAAAGGAAGTGGGAAATTTGCAGTTTGTAAACAAATGGCCCTTCTCTCACAAATGTACTAGAGTAGTTTTACTAAAAAAAATAAGTAGGTTTTAAAAATCAAGAGCTCAAACAATGAGTGACTGCCCATAGGCAGAAACGGAGAGGCAGGCCAGGGGCAGAAGTATCCGCTCCAGGATCCTCAGGGAGCGGGAAACTCGGCTTTAGGGAATGCCAAGTCCATCAGGTGCCGTAACTGACTCCCTGCCTGCGTCCCGGGCTGGCCCGGGGCGGGAGGAGGGACGGCTGGGAAAGCCCACTCCCGACCTGCCCGGCGCAAAGAACGCTGTTCCCAACTGGGGAGGCTGGTGTCCTCCAAGTAGAGAATTCAGGAAGTTGTCGGAAGGGTTAGGACGCCTCTTCCTCCCGCCGGTGGTTCCCGGGCTCGGGCAGGACCGCTCGGCCCGCGGGGTCCGGAACGGCGGCGACAGAGCGCGTCTCCAGCCCGCAGGCCCGCGCTCAGCCCCGCCCGGCGCCCGGCGCTGCCCAAGTGGGCACCGGCCAAGTTCCTCCAGGTCTCATTCCGGGCGGATGGACGAGGAGCAGGTGGGCCAGGGCGACCGGGGGCGCTTCTCGGCCGAGCCTTGATCAGATTAATTCAGATAGGGGATTTTTTAGCTGATGGAAGGTTTATTTTAAAAGCATTGGATTTTACCTCCCCAGAACTGGCGGAATGGTTGGATCGAGCACGGCCTCGCTGCCCATATGCCATTCAGCTTCTGTCTGTCTTTTTGTTTACACTGGGAATACAATAGAAACTATAGTCCCTCCAATACATCATTTATAAGTGTATTCTACCTCTGAATGTACAGACAGAACTGGCTGTGTGTGAATAAGCTCTGTGAATATTGCCAAGACACTGTGCTTTGTTCAGCATTATTCTTCACAATAGATACCACACTTTGGAAGTAATTTTAAAAAGGGAATCAAAATAGTGGTACTTTTAGCCTTTGTTTCTTTTATACCACACTGCATTCTCTGTCTCTCATTCAGCCGCTCCCATTATACTGACAAATTAAATAAACCACTCCATTGCTAAGAGAGGCTTGGGCAGGCAGGACTTCTCCACTGCAGCCCTGGGAAGTGGAAATAAACATTGATGCGGCTTCTTCTTGCAGTTTCAGTTAACTTTAGTCAAGGATTAAAAAAAAAAAAAAAATGGGGGCCGGGGGGTTTGCTTCAGCATTTGAGTTGGTCAGCAGCACCAAGAGCTGGCATCCTCGGCAGTGGCAGGACGAAAGGGCCCAGGTAAACCGACCGCCGCTTTGAGAGGGGCAGTTTCTAGGCTCTGAAAGTTCCTTCCTGCGCCGGGCCCTCTAGGAGCATCAATGGGTAAGTTACAGGAGGGTTTGATGCACCAGGAGCTGAATGTCTAGCGACAGGCTAGGCTGGTGGACACATGCAAGGTTCAGCAGAAGACTGCTCTGGGAGACCATGGAGTTTCCCCCATAACAAGCATCTTGTTTTTTCTCTGCTTTTCTGAAGGCATAATTTATTCAATCATTTGTTGAATTCTTTCCTAAGAGTATGTTACTCCAGGGGGAGGAGAGTCTCTCTCTCTCTCTCTCTCTCTCTCTGTATTTTAATCTCTACTTTGACTTTTAAAAGTTTTTATTTGTGTAGTCGCAATCTATTTTCGAAATATAGAGGGGAAATAGAAAAGGAGAAGAAATGGATAGAATTTTTTTAGGGTTCTATTTTTTTGGCCTTTTTAAGGTCCAAAGATGCTCTAGAAACAGGAGTGCAAACTTATACGTGATAGAAGCATGAGTGCAAACTTATGATACCCCTCTAACTTTTAGCCTGCAAGCGTTTTTATTTTTATTTTTTAGGAGAAAAAAAGAGTTTATGTCTTTTGGGTTTTGTTTCTTTCTTTTTTGGGGGGCAGGGGCGATTAGCTCTTTTAAACTAATAACTGATTGTAAAAAGAAAACAAGCACAAATGTACTTTGCAATAGAGTAGCAGAATTATTTTAGTTAATATCTGGGTTTTAAATTGCTAGTAAGATACGAAATGTGGTGACGTATATTCTTTCTTTAAAAGCAGTTCTGGATTTACTTGGAGAAATCGTTGTAAATGTTGTAAAAATTATCTTCCAGTGTTTGTCCTCAGACCCCACATTCTCCTTACCCCTTTTGCTCCCACCCCATTCTTAACAAAAGGAGTGGAATTTGTGTAGAAGTCGAGCCAAGAGGGTTTGTTGTGAGGGACCTTAGAGGCAGCCCGATTTCCAGATGAAAACAGAACTCCAGTAAATGCCAGTTACAGGAGATGGCTTTGAAGACTTCAGCCACCAGCTAAGATGACCTCATTTAAAATGCGAGGAGTCTAAGACATCGAGTGGGAACTCTGTGTTCCAACAGAGACGTCCCCTGGCTTCTAAGTCAGAGAGCACTGCAGGCAAAGGAAAATATTGAGCCAAAGTAGTTTGAACAGAACCATCAGGGTTCATCTTTTATTACTAAAGAAAGACTTGAAAAAGCCCAGGTGAAATTTTCTTCCATTGTCTAGGAAAATTCTCTGTAATTTGCCCCAAGGGAAATCCAACTGCCTGGTGGCTAAGGCAGCCCCACCCCCACCTCCCTCTGTCCATCTCTCTCTCTCTAAACGCAAATGTCTCTGGAGTCCCCGGAGAAAGGAGTGGGCTGTGTGGGGGAAGCTGAAGGTCAGGGTTGCCCACTGTGGCCTGACTTTTAAGCTAAAGAGGTTTTTATTTCTCTTGTTGCCATGTCAGGTCTAATTTGGCAGACGTTATGCTAAAGGGGTGGGCCTGCTCATGACAGGAGGGGGTTAAATGAGATTACAAGCTTTAGAGGTTGTCAGCAGCTACCGCTGCCTGGGGATGGTAAATTGCGATTTAATGGTCAGCTTTATCTGTATAGTATCAGTGGAAATCTGCTGTTTTCAGCAACTTAATTGGCACAGGGCTTGCAGGAGTTTTGTCGGTGAGGTAGGAGAGTTGACCAGATTTTAATGCTGAATTATTTAAAGATAAAACTGGCAGAATGTGAGTGGCAATCTGTGGAGTTTTTTGTTTTTCTGGGAACACTGAAAGCGCATGAATGGGCAAGACACCCAATTCTGCTGCGATACACTAAACTTTCTAAAAATAATCATGGAGCCTGATGTAGCACTGTGAGTTTATTTTTAGATGGAATAAACAAAGAGTAACAGTTGTTACCACAACATATGTACAGTGTCTGATTTCCAAGGGGGCAGCGAGAATGTGAGCAAAAAGAGGCAAACGGCTGTAAACAAAATAAGTGTGTTTGGGTCTTTTTAAAATTTTAGCAGATGGAAGCAGAGTGTGGAGCTGAGTATTCCTGGGGCAAAGCACAGATGAGGAAGGCAGTGAAACCAGCACCAAACTAACATCAGAGCCGAGGGTTGTGTGTGTGCATGTGTGTGTATGTAATTGAGCATAGTCAGTGGCAAACATGCTTTTTGTCTATGTGTGTCACAGCTGTGTAAGTGAAGGTTGAACTCTACGGAATTGTCAACATTGGACGGTTTGACCTACATACACATCATTACCTATGGTTTCACCCAGTGTTTGGATCTGAATGGGAGTAGGTGAATGATTTGGGATTTCTAAACACATCCTCGCAGCGCGCTGTGGCCTTGGGTGCTCTTTTTTGTTCACCTGCACGGGAGAAGCCTGCCTGGAAGCCTGGATGTAGACGGTGTCTGCATGTAGGGCTGAGACTGCAAAGAGGGAAAACAAGGGTATTCTGTTGGGAGGGAGGGGAGGGGTGGGGGTGAGTGTGGGATGGTTTGAGGAAAAGAAGAAGGAAGAAAGAAAACAGAGAAAGTGTTTTACCGGCAGATATCAGTATTGTCTGTTCCCGAGTTAGGGGTCAGTCCAGAAAGTTCAGGATTAGTAAATTTAATATCCTGTCAAAATTCTCATGATAATGAATCCTGGCCGGCCGGGCTGGCACAGCATCTTCGGCACTGCAGCCGGCGAGATAGCGCAGCTAATTTATGAGCAAGAAATTGTGCTGTGCTGGCACGAGCAGGCTGGGCCGGGAGCGCCGGGCAGTGGGCCGGGCCCCACTGATCAGGGAAAGGTGGCTCAGATTATCCTCCCGGAGGGCGCCTCAGAGATGGCCGGACCACACCAAAGGGGGTGACCCCCACAGGCTACGAGATGGGTGGTTTGATCCCTCTGAGCCCCAGTTTTTACCAGGAGAATCGGAAAAAAATGCCTTTTAGAAAAACCTGATATGAAAAGGATATTTTCTCTGCCTGTTTGTAATGCATCATTATTTTCCACCTAAAAACGAGTGTAGAAATCAGAAGGATGGCCCCAAAAGTTTCAGGTCCAAATGAGAGAATGGCGGCATCAGAGAGGTGGAGAGATGGAGTAAGGCATCGGGGGAGAAACTCAACAAAAAGAAGAAATCGCAGACGTTGGCGCTGCCCTGATGCATGGCATGGACTGGGCAGTTTTTAAGCCGCAAGGGTAATGCAAAATACACTGCCCCTTAGCAAGTAACATATAAAAAAAGAGAAAGTTCCTGTGCACTTCGTTCAAGGTTCTGCACCTCTCTAAGCAGCTGTCACATCCGTACATTATGGTACATTGAATCTGAATGAGGCTCTCCACATCAAAACCTTGCATCCATTATGATATCATCTCCTGCTCTAAGCTGTAATGCTTATTAATTCTGCACCCATACTCTCCCGGCTTCGGCAAATGTATTCCATCAGCCTAGCATTTAATTTAATTAGTACAGCTGGGCTCTCATTCTCCTTTCTGTGTCAGAGGTATTGTCAGCACGTTCTGCTGTAACACAATTACTGATTGCTTTTAGATAGGCAGAAATATGATTAGGGTATTGGGTGACTGTATCATAAGCCTTATTAGATTCATTTGAAATCTGGAGATAAATAGGAAACTTTTATTTGCAGTGTAATGAGATTATGCTTATTAGGCCAAGGCCTCACAACCTTTTGCAAAGAACATAGTGTATCAGTAGGATTATACTCTGGAACCACACTTTTTGCTCACAGCATCCCAGCCATTTCTCAGCGCCTTGGAGATTTAACTGTTGTGGCACTGTATACATTTTAAGATTATGGTCACTTTGGTATCCTCCTCTTGATAAAGAACATGGATATTCGTTTTCCTTCTGAATGTAACCATATCTGATAAAATAAACACATCTTGAAATGGGATTTTATTTATTTTAAAAATGGTTTGAAAATTCAGTGTGCGGGCTAAAAGAAATTATTCATTTACCTGTATTTATTTGCTTTAAACATGTCTGAATTTATTAACTGTAGCTTACAAAGATTGGTATATACTGAATGTCTTAAAAATCCCTAGTGTTCAATCTCTAAAACATATATTGCTATTGTTATTAATATTGTTTCTATAACAGCTAGCAGAATCCCAGAAATATTTATTTCTCCCTTGGCAATTATTTGATAGTCTCAAATTTTTAATATTTCTGGACAGTTTATGAAGGAATTCTCACTGACCACTGTAAATCACTTCTAAATATCATAGAACTACCACAAAGAGACTAGCATAATTTCAGTAAATCTACTGAAACAGGAAGGATTTGGGAGGACAATGTATTTAACTGAGCTAAAAGTTGTCAAATACACTTGTTGGTTATGAAATACACTTTTATACACAGGGAAAAATATGGTGATTTCCTGGATATAAGAGTTTTGGAATAATATATAAATTTATAAATATTATTTATTAGAAAAATCCAAGCTATAAAATCTAAATTCGCAAAATGCATTCATTTCTTTAAACTATGAATCTTCTCCAATTTTCACTCCCTTCCCCCATCCCACTCCATCTCTACCAGATAATTTTGTAATGTTATTGGATTTAAATAAATCTAAGAACATTATTTTCACGAATCCATTTATTTCATAACACAAGACCACAGGTACAATGAATGTACTTCAGTGTTAACTTACAAAAAACAAGGAGCATTTATTTTTTAGTGAAATATATGGTCAATTTCAAGATATGTACCAAGGAAAATCTAAAAAGAAGATGTAATGAACTGTTGACTCCTTCTTGCAAGTTCAACTTGATCATTTCCTGCCAAATCAAATATAAGACACTCAAGTAGAGACATTTGTTCTTTACCCAAAATGGCCCATGACAAACATCTTGTGTCATATTGGCAAGTATTCTTAATGGCATAATTTGCATCTGGGATTAAAACCAGTGGATTATGTTCAAGTACTAATATTCTAGTTCACAATGAATGGAGAAATGAATAAAACCAAGAAATATCAAAAATGTCTCAGTGGATTTTTATTTTTTCAATGGCACTAAGGAAAAAATAACAGTCCTGCTATCCATTGCCAATTTTGAGTGGGATGAACTGAAAGACAGGATTCTAAAAGCAGAGTATATACATGGAAAGAAATAAGATCAGCGATAGCTGAAAAGGGGATCAGCAGCTAGTCTGAGCCCTTTATAATCCACCTCAATTTAACCAACTTTAGCAGAAAACTACTTTTCATTTCTTCAGTAAATAAACTGACCTACTTCTGTTCCTGCCATATGAGTTGTATATGCAGGTGTATTTCTGTTTGTTCCAATGCATTTTTTTATGGCAGTTGTACTCACTGTCATAATTTTGTAATTTAACTAAATATTATTTTTTTTCTTTTTTTAATTTTTTTTAATTTTTTTATTGACTTTGTAATAATATTACATTAAAAATATATATGTGAGGTCCCATTCAACCCCACCCCCCCCCCCCACCTCTCCCCCCCCCCCCCCCCCAGCAACACTCGTTCCCATCATCATGACACATCCATTGGATTTGGTAAGTACATCTTTGGGCACCTCTGCACCTCATAGTCAATGGTCCACATCATGGCCCATACTCTCCTCCATTCCATCCAGTGGGCCCTGTGAGGATTTACAATGTCCGGTGATTGCCTCTGAAGCACCATCCAGGGCAGCTCCATGTCCCAAAGCCTCCACCTCTCATCTCTTCCTGCCTTTCCCCATACCCATCAGCCACCATGTCCACTTTTCCCAATCCAATGCCACCTCTTCTATGTGGACATTGGATTGGTTGTGTCCATTGCACCTCTATGTCAAGAGGAGGCTCAGATTCCACATGGATGCTGGATGCAATCCTCCCACTTTCTAACTAAATATTATGTGAGCCACTGAAGTATGAGTGCAAAATGAAAAAATTGCTTCTTTATGAAAACTAAATTGGGTATTTTAGAACAACTAGATAAAGATAAGTTGCTTTTTAAAATGTAGAATTAGATATGGATGAGAAAACTGAATTACGGGAGTTATGGGGGAAATCATTGAACTATAACATTGTCTCACAAGTAGCTTTCATTTATTGTTTTATGTTTAGGAACCTTAGAAGATGTGTTACATAGATGGGTGTCATTTATGCCAAAGGAGAACTCTAAAAGTCAATCAGGAGCCCTAAACTCAAATAAAAGACCTTGGCTAAGTATTATTTATTTTTAGTTAAAATGCTTGAGGTATAGATCTGTTTTTTTTTTAAGGGATTCCCTACTCTAACATATTTTCTGATTAACCACCCAATTCCCAGTCCCAACATCATAAGCTTAGAGGGCTTCTGTGCTAGTGGGAGCCAGGGAGAAATTGTGAAGAGGTTAGCTGTGCTGTGCCCCTTTGATTGACACTTCTGAGTCTAGGGGATTTTCCTGTGTCCCATAGAGGTTAATGGGAGATTGCCATTGAGCAAGAATAAGCAGGTATGCATAAATAAATGCCCAACGAAGCCTAAGTGGAAGAGGGGGAGCTAGATCCTGTTATCGTGGTCCTGAGAATGGAGACAAAGAAGCGACTAGAATGGAATGGATTGGGATGGGATGGGATGGGATTGGATGGAACGGAATGGACAGAATAGAATAGGATTGAATGGATGGGATGGGCAGAATGTAATGAACTGGAAGAAAATCATCAATAGGTGGCAATTTGACACACTTGGCCACTTTCTAATCTAGAAAACCCTGTTATACATTGCATGTATCAGTGTTTTCTCTCTGTTCTCTGATCCAATCTCAAAAGTGAAACCTCGCTAGGTAAACGGAAGTGCCCAGATCTGCAGGGACACAATCAATGACTCATTGGCAGAGATTGGGGAAGGACCAAGGCCTGAGTACTAGCCCTTGGTTCTTGGCCTAGGACACTTTGTCAGTGTCCCTGAGCTCAGTTCCTCATCTGCAAAATGGAAGGACTGGCTCTGATCTCTTCATAGCCCTCCCTGCAATAATGCCACATGTTCTGTGGCCATATAGACCTCATGACAAGAGAATAAATTATCAAGTCTCTTATTTACTTTGATTTCTTCTACTACTTAGAGAGCTTCTGCCTGTGGTGCCAGGGACAAGTTATTAATTACTCTGAGTGTGCTTTATACATTGGTAAAATGAGGAATTAATAATAGTTTTTTTGCAGGGATATTGTTAGAATTAAATAAGATATTATATAATAGTGCTGAGTGATACGTATGATATGTAATGATTTATATGATATGTATGATTCACATGCCTGCGTGAGTATATACATATATACAGGCACACATACACACAATATCTGTAAAGCTATATACCCTAGCACGATGCTTAACTCATGGTCAATTTCTTTCCACTTGACATTACTGCTATTGTCTGGCTATTCTATACTCACTCAGAATAACTAACTGAAAAGAAAATATTTCCTAAACTGGTTATTTCTTTCCACATACATGCAAAATGAAATGATTTTATTGCACCACTTTAGTTTTAAATTAATCCAGTTAGGCCAATCCAGCTCAGCCTTCCTACATTTTTGTTTTTACCCACAGAGAAAAGTTTTGAAAAAATAAATAGATAAATAAATATAGGCAGTGGGTGAGAGAAGAAAAAAATTTTGCTCAAAAATGATTAATTTCACAAAGAAATTTAAAAGGAGAAATTGCCATGCACTCCAGATCCTTGGGACCTGTAACGGCCCCAACCAAAGCTCACCACACTTGAAGTGGCTGGTCCTTGAAACTGCACGGGAACTTGGTGACCATGACCTGCTTGCTGTTCCGGGCTTTTGTTTTAGCATGAATATGTTCGGCAATTGGTTGTTTCTTTTCACCTGAAATAAGATGACAGCCTCGGTCTGTTACCCAAGGGATCTCCACTTTGGAAAAGTGCAATACCATTGCAACTTTTTTTGCACTTTAAGGCTAATCTCAGTAAAGAGAGCATTTGGACAGAAGTAGAGACTGGTCATCAGTAGTCACAGAGAAACCATTCACCCAGACAACTAGCTCACACCTAAGAACCAGGTTAGCATCTGAACCTTTGAAGTTTGCATTCGGTGTAGACTCCAAGGCAGTGATTCTCCGCACTGGCCACCCTTTGGAATTACCAAGACAGTCAAGCAGCATCAACTGCTGGACCCCACCCACCCCACTAAATCGTCACCCCCAGACATGGAGCCCAGATATCTATGTAGAGAAGGCTTCTCAGGTGGTACTAACTGACAGCCAGTGTTGAGACCCTTTCTCCAGATGGCCAAGGACAGGTGAGTTATATATATTTCTGTGTTCCAATTCTATCCGTCTGCTCTAAAATAATAGAATTAGGCAGTGGTGAGTAAAGTCTGTCCACAGCATTTCCTGCCTCGCAGTCATACATGACCCTTCCAGCAGCCCTCTTGATGCTCTCTGGTCTCCCAACACTTCATCCTATCTTACCTTCCTTTACCTGCAGCCCCATTGTCTGAATTTTTCTCAGCCACCTTCTACATCAAAACTGCCTAGCCTAAACCAATTGCCCCAGGGCACATTCAATTACCTCGTGCCCACTGTGTGCTTAGCTGGTGGGTCATGGTTCACCCTTTCACCAGGCTCCTGGTGCAAATGCTATTTGGCACCTATGCCAAGAACTTTACATCTCTATTATGTCATAACATTTTTCTGGGGTGCTTGTTAAACATACAGAGCCTCACCCTCCTATGCTAAGACCTTCTAAATTAAAATCCCTAGAAAAAAGGCGGCAAAGTGTGTATTTTTAAAAAGCACCTCTGTGACTCATAACAATCCAGGAAGTTTGGAAAATGCTGTATTTTCTCAGTTAATTTCCCACCACAACTCTTTGAAAGAAGTACACATTACTCTTAGTTACTGATTGGGAGACTTGGTTTCTGAGGGGAACTGGCTCAAAGTCCCACACCTAGCAAACTGCGGAGGCCACTTTGGACACAGTAGTGTCACTTACAGACTCTGCGGCAGAGTCAATGGAAGATCTTGGTGGTGGCAAAGTGGGAGATTCAGGGCCTTTGCGTACCTTTAGTTCACCCTCATACACATATATCCCCCTCATATTTTAGTCCTGGTGAAGAATAATAACCATCAAGCTGTTTTCCAGAAGAAAGCTCTGAAAGTACTCTCTGACCACAAAGAGTAATGCCCTGGTGGGGTGGGGACAAAAGAAGTACTGCATTATAGGAAATTTCCCATTACTGTTACCTGCAGGATCCATGGGTCGTTTTGTAAACTCTGAGGCCGACAATATTACAGTGGCTTTCAGAATAGTAAGTGAGCTAAAATTATGCATAAAAAGAAAGTGTATCATTAGGCACTAAATACATGTTTACCACTAAATAAAAACAATTTTTATCTCTGGCCTTGTTTTCCAGGCAAAAGTGTGTAAGAAGGAAATAATGATAGTCAGTTTTCCTAGAACTAGTGGATTAAATGAAAGTGTAATAATTGTTATATGCTTGTTTGATGTAGATTCAAAGGTAGAATCACAACAGAAGTAATTAGAGTAATTATTAAAGTCTGCATTTAATCCACAAGCCCCAGGGAATATTACACGTTCATTCATCTGAACCTGATATGCTTCCTATTAAAAATATACAGCGCCTCGTGAACCTTCCACCAGTCTGTTCTTTTATGAGCATGGAATATCTTCTCCATGGGTTCATGCCTCTCTGGTGATGTCCTCTGTGACTACTTGATATTACCATCCAAGGAAGCTAAAAATAATAAAAGAAAGCCCTGATCCTTCTAGGATTATCGTTCTTGTCATTCATGATGACTATGTTCTTTCTAGATTTAAGTCAATGATAGAATGCTGGGGGCAAAGTATTCTCAGTGAAAGAGACTAGACTCTTCAATGTTCATACTTGCAGGTCTGGTAGAACCAAGTGTCCTTCAGGACTGAGTGATTAATTTTGACCCACTAGGACAGAATTTTATAATTATCCTCTAGAACAAGCTCACTTTTGGGTGATACTATCCTGAAAATAACAGCTAGGGGAAAAGAACAACTAATGCCACCGACATCAATATGTTCTTAGCTTGTTGAATTTTTCTTCATTTTATATGAACCTAAGATTTCAGTAAAGAGGGTAATTGTCTTCTCCATCTTGGATTAAAAAGAACGATGGCGTATATATTAAAATATGTCACATGAGGTCATGGTATTCACATTACAACTTGTACTTATAGTACTAATTTTTATTTAAATGGGAAAGAAACTGATTAAATAGCAGGTCAAATTGGATAATTTGTGGGTGTGACCAATTCATTCCTTCATTTGTTAAACTATCTATGTAGATGTTATAGGAATGTAGGAATTATATCTTAATTGAAGAGAAAAAAATCAAATATATATTTACCAGTGCAAAGTAGTTTGTGCCACATTAGCATTTCAGCCTTCATCTGTTTGTGTTCCACCACCCTGTCAGAAATTCCAGTTCTGCCATTTCCTGGCCCTGGGCCCTTAAACACATTACCTAACTCCCTATACCTTCTTTTTCTCATCTGTGAAATGGGAATAAAACGGTACCTTTGTCTCAGAATTGTAGTGAAGAATAAATGAGATAATGCATGTAACAAGGCCATGTAACACAGGGCCTAGCACATGGTAAATTTAAATTTTCAGTAAATGTTAGGTATTGCTGTTATTGAAGCACCTGTATCAAAGGTCAACTAGTCCCTACTCTAGACAAAGTTTAGGCAAAAGAACTATCAGAAGGCAGTCATTCTTTTACTGCTTAAAAGAAGGAGTAACTCCTGGGATTGAGTTAAGAAAAAGAAATTTTCTATCATTTCTTTCCAGCCCTTGTGTACCCCAGAATGTACCCTGGGACTTCCTTGTACTGGTTCTCACTATTGTCTTTTGGTTCCCAAATGGGAGCATCAAACACAGTGATAGTTGTTGGAGGAGAGTTCATGTAGAGAAGGCATAAGGGCTGAGAATGATGAGCTGGAACAAGGTCATGAGATAATGCATGTAACATTACATGCATGAGAAAGAGGCTCACACCTGGATGGTCACTGAGACTGTCAAAAAGTTTTGAAAAACTAGTCATTGTAATCAAAGCAAGGTTCAGAGAACAGGTCTTAGGTCTTTCAACTCTTCTCCTTACAAGGTGTTCAGTTTAGACACTTGTTCTAGGTATCCTCAATGTGAATCTTTCAGATTTAAAAGGGAAGTTAAGACTCTATAACTTAATGAGCCCTGAACTTGTCTTACAGGAAGCAAGTTGGACAATTCAGGTTTACATTACAGCTATCAGTACAACAGATATTTTCTGTTCTTCATATACAAACCACAGGAAAACCACAACATGTATATCTTTATCCAGTGCCCTGAATTCACTGACCCTACAAAAGCATTCGAAATCATGAATAGACCTAGGTTCTGGCAGCCACCAAAAGCCAAGTTGGTAGCCCCACAGTAATAAACTCTGTGATTAGTTGTGTTTGAGTTAAGGGACCCTAGATAACCCATTCCTGTATTATGTGCCAAACAATTGTGGGATCACAGAGCAGTCATCTTTGAAACTGAAACATGCCCACAGCAAGCATCATTTCCAGCTCCTTAAGCAATTTTTACCTTCATCCCCTAATGTATACCTCTGCACAAGGGAAAAAATCACTACTCAGAAGATTGTAGAACGGAATACATACCTTGGCATCATATTCATAGCAGTTACCTTAACCACCAAATGCAAAAAGTGACTGACAGTGCAGGACCCAAGATATTTAATGTGCAATTGAATAATTGTGCAGTGCAATTTTTTAATGTTGCAAAACTGTAGAATTCTGAGAAACAAAAGTAAAGTGCTCCCACCTGGTGTGCATGATTTTTAAAAAGGGTATTACAACTCTTTGATGGAGAAATTATGGTCAATTTTGAGTCTGAGGGGCAAAATCACTTAAAAGACCGACTGTCCAAATCTGACTTTAGATGCTGTGTGTCCATAGTTTATGTGGGCCCAATGTGGAAAGACTACCTCTGGATCAAATACCTATCCTTCCAGCATTATCTTTAAATATAAATTGATGAATCAATCAGCAAACATTTACTGAACACCGAGGAGATGGGGGGGTATGAGAAGCGGGGGCGGGGGGAGGTATAAAAACAGTTACTGCCTGAAGAAAATATTAATCTAGTGGGGAGTTGGGACACATACATATTTTTAAAAATTTAAGTATATAAGGCAGCGGCCCATGAGAACTAAGTTGCTATGAACCAACACTCATAGACTGAAGAAAGAGCTGTCAATTTGTCCTACATTTCCACATTCAGGCCCCGTGAGGCTCTGTGAGTCTACAAAGATCATTCTTTTTGTGTGAGAAGATAAACAATCATTTAGACATGAGTCCTTGCTGAAGAAGTGAAGCCTTCTTTATTGTGTGTACAAGGCACTCATCTCAAATTCTAATCAGAGAATCGCCATTTTTAGGTCATTACAAATAGGGTAGGAATTCAGGCCTTTGATCTAATAATTAAAAATCATGCACAACATCCTTTTAGGAAAAGCATGAAAAAGCCTGTGGAAATAGATCAGTGGTCAATAAACCTTATGCCCCCCACCACTATGACATTGCCGTAAGTTCAGACACCACTTTGAAAACAAAACGCTTTATGGAATTTTAGATTTACAAAATAAAGTAGTGCAATGATTTTGTTTAACTAAAACTTCGGACTTAAGGAATATTGAAAGAAAAACATTATATGATAGATGTGGATCACATTTCCTATCTCTGCCTACATCTGCTAGACCTCGAAAATGCGGGTGAAATTTCACTCACTCCCAGTGTGGGTTGTTCGGATGTGTGGTGCCAGGTAACCTGCCCCTTGTTCTGCTGGAGTTGTTGGGGTGACCCCAGAGTAGCTGAAGAACACTTACAATGAACTTCCCCTCACCATATTCCACCCGCTACCGGGACTTTTTAAATTAAATAACATGCTTTCAAAATGCAAATACCTCATTTTATCGTCATTCCTACTTCAGGAAAAGGTCTGCTAATGGGAATGTAGGTGAAACCCAAATGGTTCTTATCCCCTGTCCAGCTACTATTCTCAAACTGGGTAAAGAGTGAGCATGGGGAGTGGGGTGCACATCTATTTCCTGAAGCAGGGATGTGGAGGGGGTTAGTTCTCACCCCTTTCCCAGCAATGTCGTCCTATCTCCCCAGGTTATGCCTAGAAAACGGGTGCCAGTTTACCCAGAGATTCCAGAAACCTCTGCCTCTGTCCTGCAAGCCACAGAACCCAGTATTTTCTTCATATATCCTTAAAGCAGAGTTGAGAGTTATCACCTGCTGTGCGTTCTGTGTCTGCTTGTCTTCTCTTTAGGTGGCACCAGGAACTGATCCTGGGATCTTCCAGAGTGGGAGAGAGGTACTCAATCTCTGGCGCCACCTCAGTTCCCTGGTCTATTGCATCTCTTATTGTCTCTCCTCTGTGTCTCTTTTTGTTGAGTCATCATGCCACGCCAGCTGTCTGCTGGAGCCAGCTCGCCACACAGGCCAGCTTGCCTTCACCAGGATGTCCTGGGAATTGAACCCAGGACCTCCCATATGGTAGATGGGAGCCCAATTCCTTGAGCCACATGTGCTTCCCTAATTTTATTTTTATTCAAGTGAATTTTTTGACTTGTGGATGTGATTGCTTTCCACTTGGCAGAGACTTGTCATCTGAGGAGATGGAAGCTTCTATAGGAGCAATGGGAATTTTGGATTAAGTACAACCCTGGAGCCCCACCCTGTGTGGGCATGGCATGGACATGGGGAGGCTTTGAACAACCAGGGAGGATGAAGGCTCTGAGTTGCAGAGGAAGTGGACCCTTCAGGTTAGTTCAGCGGAGTAGCCGAAAAAATGGTTTGGAAGTTGGGGTGTGGAGAAAGATGGAGAGGCCATGAGAAAGAAGCTCCAGAGCCTGGAAGGTGAAGGAGCCGTGCCCGGGCCTGCCCTCAGTACTCACTCCTTCTTTTTTTGTTCTTATTGCTCAATACTCTTCTAATTTCCACCAGGCCCACTTACATCTTTACAGTAACCAGAACCCACCCCAACCTTTATCTTAAAAGGGCCCTAGGGAATCTGTGCTACTTACCTCAATCAAGCTTTTATCTAACATCACTTTTTAAAATCCTGTGGAAACATTCTTTAAGTGAAAAATCCTTTCATCATATAAATACACATCATGTCCTAATTCAGGCACTTTTCAGAGACATTTTTTTTTCCTTCAGCCACAGAACATTCCACTCAAACAAGATCTTATTTGGAAGTGCAAAATGCAGGGCAGAACAAACTCTTCAAAATCCAGAGGAGGGCTCAGAGGGCAGCCCCATCACTTCCCCACCTGCCAGCCCCAGAGAGTCTCTGAGAAGCCCCCAGTCTGGATTGAGCCAAAACTTTGATTCATCCGTGGTCCCAAAATGGAGGAAGCATACTAAAAGAATCTAAACATTCCTCCCTGTGAAGGTGGAGTCACAGCATGTATCGAGGTAAAGCAGAAATTCTCAGAATTTACCAAGTGTTGGGGAAGTCCAAGGTGGAAGTCAGAGTTAGGGGTTAAGAAATTGACATGACAATCTGAGAGTGCCGTGAAAACTCTTCGGGATTTTTCCCGGTTCCATATTATTATGAACTTAGTTGATCTTATAATCTTTCATTATTAGAAACTCAGAATTCAGCAGGATTTTTTGCCCGTAGAAAATACATTTCTTATTTTCTGTCGGTCAACAAGGAAATAAGCTACGCTTTGAAAATGGTGTCCCGTACTCTAGAATTCTTTCATGCCTTATAATCAAAACTCTCATTCGTGCAAATTCTTCATTACCCTCTTACACATTGAATACAGCCCCATATTAAGTAAGATGGAAGAAACATTCCCCACAGAAAGGCATGGCTCTTCATTTATCTCAGTGCTCCCTGTCATAATATTCTTACACAAGTCATCTGCTTCATCCTTCATCTCTGTGGGGCAGCACCATTCTCCCATCACCCACGTTGTAAACCTTGCCATGTCTTGACTCATTCGTCTCCTTCCAGTCTGCATCCAGGCTATGTCTTTTCTGATCCATCTTGCGTGGCCCTGGCAAATTAATCTTCCTAAATCATTGCTTTCAGAGTCAACTCCTCCTTCGCAATACTTCAAAGACTCTGCATCGCCTATGGAATAAAGTCCAAATTTCTTCCATGGTGCTACACAACTTGGACCATTTTCTCCATAAGTGTTCTCAGCTTCTCTGAAACAAATGGCGTTTCTGACACCTCTCCCTCTTTAAGCTTTCTCTGACCTTGACTTTAGTGATGCCTTGGGAGTGCTCTACTTCTAAATGATTTTTCACTGTTACTAACTCTCCTTTTATCCATCTTCAAGTGCGGAGAAGAGGGTCTTCTTAATTATTAGTCTTGAACCCACTTCCAACTTTTATGTCAAACTCAAGAACTACTTTGCAATGATTTGCTGGTTATTTCCACATTCATGTTCAACTATCACCTTAAATGGAACATGTCTCAACCAAATTCACTATCTCCTCATGACCAATTTCATACCCCAATGTTGCAACTGCTATTAGTGGTACCACATTCTCTCATCATCCCTGGCTGGAACTTTGAAGGTAAGGCCTACTTCTCCCCTTGCGTCTCAGACCCTGCTTTTTCCATTCTGAATACCTCAAACCTTTGAGCTCTCCCCTGATCAAAAATCAATTATATAATGTACTTTATATCCTCTGATTATGTATTTCAGTTTCCCATGCTTTCTGCATTCATCCCTTCCTCATCTCCTGATTGAAATTATGTCTTTCCAGTTCTGCTTTTGAAATTAAAAAGCCAACTAAGGGGAACAAGTGTAGCTCAGTGGTTGAGCACCTGCCTCCCACATACAAGGTCCCAGGTTCCATCTCTGGTACTTTCTGGAAAGAAAAAAAAAAGCCAACTAAGGCCCTCCTTCCTGCAAGAAGTCTTCTCAGTCTGCTTCACAATAAGTGCTTGTCTTTCTATGGGATTCCTATAACATGACATGTCTGCATCACTTATTTAGCACGCATCCTATTGCTTTGATTTATAGTGACTTCTTCCTGTAGATGTGTCTTATCACTGAGCTCTACTGTAAGATCCTTGAGAGGAGGGACCATATCTAGCAAGTCTCCACCTCAGAGCGCCCAGCACTGTGACCTGTATTTAGGAGGTATCTGATACATATTTGCTGGTTGGTGGTACTTATAATGATGGCATAGATGGAATATTGGTAGAAAAGGGGTTCATCTGACAAATTATATTTCCTATACTCTCTCTTCTAAGTCACATTGTCTCTACCCAAAAACGATTCCACCTGGAGTGGAAGGAAAAGCACATGCAGTTTCACTATAACACTTGTTTTGAAAATATGAATTTGTCCCAGCGCAATTGATATATTGAACATAAAGTAAATTTCTTGTTTGCTTATGCGTGATCTTCTCTGCAAGAAATATTAGGTGCATGCAAGCATTTGGTGAACACAAAACACTGCATCCAGCTGAATGGACCTGGGTAGGAATACAAAATGCACACATCTCAAGTACCCACCAGCTAACTCAGTTCAGATCTTGTGCTGTCAGCCACACTCATCCACAGCTGGTGTTACAACTTTCCTTCTGATTTCAGATTCCCTCCTTCCACCGCTTCACAATAACTCACAAACTGCAACCGTCCAACGTCTACTTCTACAAGCAAACGTTAGGGCTTTTTCAAGTGAAATGCCATATTCATTACCACATGTCTTAACCATTTGACCTAAAAACTGTGCTAACATTTTAAGTCCCTATATTTTTTAATGTGTCATTGAAGTTTTAATTATTATGTCCCTAACCCATTTTCCCCTTAAAGCTCTGTGGTTTTTATTGCACAATTTTGCACAGTACCATGATTTTTAAGAACATATTATATCACATAGTATTTGGAGTAAACTGGTTTTGGGTTCAAATCATCACTCTACACATTTGGCAGATGGGAATAATAATGTTTGTCTGGTAGGAATATTGTGAATATTATATTATATGATACAGTGTCTGATATACTGTAGGCATTTTATGGATCTTCCAAGTTCACATGATGGAATTCAGTAAGTTCTATACTGAAAATAGCATCCTGCCTTCACAGGACTTTGTCTCTTGAACAAAGTTTGGGAATGCCATCTGGAATGGAGGCTGTTTCAAGTAGGAAAGATGCAGGAAGCCTTAATCCTTGGAAGGTTTACAATTACAAAAAGAAAACTTATTTTTCTCTTGTCTGTATTTTTTAGTTTATATATACCTTTGAGGTCTGCTTAGAAGTCTACTTACGCAACAAATGCATTGTTCTAGGATGAACTAAATTCCTGCTGATCACTCTTTAAATATTAAGAAATAGCTCAATAAGCATTGATGGAAAAAATTCCAAACCTATTCCTTCAGGGGACTAATTGGGGTCACACTTTCATCAAGCATGTCACAGATTTTTCTTTTTATTAATTTATTCAACTCTTCGTTCACTTATTCTTTCAATGTATACTTGCGTCTGTTTCTGTTACAGGCTAAAACAAGCTAAAAACTAAGGATGCACAGATTAATTTTTGCAACTTACTTTCAAAGAATGTACACTATAATTAGGAGAGAAGAGGGAGATTTGTAAATGACAATAATACAAGATTACAATGTATGGGTGCCAAAAGAGACAGAGAATTTGCTGTGGGGCTCTGAAGAAGGGGAGACCACTCTTGGGTGACAGGGTCAGGAAACATCAGGGAAAGCATTGCTAAGATGACATTTGGTATGGGCCTTGAATGATGCATATGACATTAACAGTTCATGTGTGTTCCAGCAATTACTGTGAATTGCCTGTCTCCTTAGATGACTATTATTAGAACCATACTTTTAAAAGAAGTCAGTATTATTATATACAGGTTTTACCCCTAAAGTGTTCTTTTTTCACCATTTCTCCTTTATCTTATTGAGTTCAAATAGATTTATATGAAATTACTAGGTAGAAACTTTCCCTCCATTCAGCATACTCCCATATGATTCTCAACAGAGCAGCAAGATTCTTCTCATTTTCCTCTCATTTACTTTCAAATTTTTCACCTTTGTCAATTAACAGCAGATCCTAACTGTACATGAAAGAAATTTCAGTGCCTTTTAATTTCAATTTCAGTTGATTTGACATCCAAGTTTATACTGCTATTTTGTAGTACCAGCAACAGGGGCAATTTAAATTCGGAAAATTTCATCCATAGGTGCCACATTTGCATTTCATGTGTAGTTTGTAGTGAATAGAGTTTATACATTCCCTCTTGAATGAAAGCAGCAGTGGCAATGGCAGCACTGAAGTAGTTCATAAGGATGCCCAGGCCACCTCATAGCAACCAGTAGGTTTCCAAGGACAAATAGCTCCTTCCGGCCCTACGCAACTAGATGGGAACATCAAAACATGCCTCGTACCAGACCTCTAATACCCATTAGTGTTAGGAACTGTTACCGCAATCATGAGTGGCAGGGCCCTAATTATTAAGGTAATTAGAAGTTATAACACTGGCAATATTAAAGGGAGAACTTCTAGAGCCCATTAACAATGTTACTTTAAGTGATCTGGCTGTGAACTGTTCAAATCTCTAATTACATTATACGTCTATCTTAAAGGGTGATGCAATTAAGTGATGGGAGAGGGAATTAATGTATAGTGACTACTGTGTAACACTTGTAAGTACTATTTTCACAGGAACTGGCTTCAGTAATGTCATTTCATTTTCTTCCACTTAACTGTATACAGTATGTAGCTTAAAAAATCCTGACCTTGACATATATATATATATGCATTTTATGCACCAATATTTTTTGTTCTTTCTCTGCCCTGTTTTTTACTTTATATTTATAGCACATTCACCGAAACATAGTTGAAGATGTAACCAAAGTATATTTTGCTTAGGCTTAAAATATAGATTCTATTAGGGGTACATATAAACTTTTTTTTGTTTTTTATTTTCTTCCCTCTCCCTACCTCCCTTCCCCCTCCCCCTACCTGCTGTTTTTGCTGTCTGTGTCCATACGCTGTGTGAGCTCCGATATCTACTTCTCTTTTTGTCTTCTCTTTTTGTCTTTCTCCTCTTGGAATCACCGAGATTCGATTCTGGGAGCCTCTGATGTGGAGAAATATTCCCTGTCAATTGCACCACCTCAGGTCCTGGTGTCTGCTGAGCTTCACCTTGACTCTCCCCTTCATCTCTCTTTTGTTGCGTCATCATCTTGCTGCATGGACTCACTTGCACTGGCACTGACTCACTGCATGGGCACTGACTTACTGCACAGGCACTCGGCTTGCTGTGCAGGCACTCAGCTCACCATGTGGGCACTCAGCTTGCCACACAGGCACTCACGTGGGCACTTGGCTCACCATGCAGGCACTCAGCTCCCTGCATGGGCACTGGCTTGCCATGCAGGCACACATTCTCTTCTTCTTTTTCACCAGGAGGCCCCAGAGATTGAACCCAGGTCCTCCCATATGGTAGGCGGAGGCCTTTTCACTTGAACCACATCCACTTCCCCATATAAACATTGAAATACTACACCTCTCCTTCTACTATAGGATAATTTGTTCTGGTGACCCAAGTGATAAACTGGATATTGCACATTTAATTATCGTTATACCTTGGTTTTCTAGAGCAATTTACCATGACCTCCAACTTGCTTTTTATTTACAACCTAGTAAGATTTACTTATTTATCACAAACCATCTTTGATCACAATGTCTAAATGAGGTAGATTTTAGAAATTAGACTTCCAGAAAGGGCAATATTTCAAGTTGCTTTCATTGAGAGTTTTGCTCTTTATTTTGCATGTCATCTTTCATTTGAAAATCATCTGCTGAATTATTGTACCACATAAAATTTATGAATATTGAAAATGACATTTCCTTCCTTTAAAATTAGTTATCTTCTATGCCATTCTTACTGGACTGAAGCTAATGTTGCAATTTCTATTTCTTCTTGAAATCAATAATTTCCTTTCATCCTGCTTGCACTCAGGCTTTGGCTTTATTATTACTCCTTCTTGTTTCTAGTGTTGAGAAGCAAAGTGAACATTCAGTGAGAGCATCTCTCTTCTTTTTTTCTCCACTTATATTTGTAGATGGACAAACTGCCTTACAGGGCCTCTCCCACTCTTTTTCATTTCTACCTTATGCAATAATAGCCTCTCTAATAATTTCTGGGAATTGATGCCAGATCCTCAAGTCAATCATTAAGTATGTTCAAGATCTGTAGAGAGAAACATTCAAAAAAGAAATGTTGAACCTTCCTCTGGTGCCTTGTTAAAATTCACACTGAAGGAATGATAAATGTGGAACTCTATTCCTTCTTACTAATGTCACTTCCTTGATGAATAATTGAGCTTCATAGCACTGGTGGAAGCACCTGGAAATAATA